>NC_136500.1:129740445-129807945 GCF_053919585.1 Euprymna scolopes | reverse complement strand
ATCGAATTTATTAAATAATAAGGCGTGAATTCGATCACAAACCGACAATTTCAATAATAAGTTCCGATTCCTTTGTGCAATCGACTGAAATAAATTCAGAATTATTGGTTTCCTATATCGGACTATTTTCCTCAACGATTAGATTTCTACAATATACAATGGTATCTTACAGGTTTGTTTAAGGTTACGCCCTCGCGCATTCAAGTATGATTTTATAAATTACTATCCCCCCACCCCGGCGTTGTCCGATCGTAAAATACTTATAAATAGTATATTCTAATTCATACAGAAACTGAAACATATGCATGCGAGTATTATGTTTTTTTTTTCTAAACACTTAATTTCTTGTAAGTAAAAAAATAAAAAAAAATTTGTTTAAAATCAAGCTGAGATCGAAACCAAAACCTCAAGACAGTACGTCGAGTATGATAACCATTAAGGCAGCTTGGCACAATGTTTAAAACCCACTTATTCTTAACATAAGGAATCTGTCACGTGAACGATTCACGCATGCGCATCATGAAACAGTCGATAAACAGATAACAATCCGATGCCCGTCACGTACCAACTTTTTTAATTTTCATTCCTTAGTAGACTTTTTTTATGGATGAAAAACGATAAAAAAGTTTTCCACCTGTCTGAATACGCTATATACCAAATTTCAAGTCTGTAGATAAAAAAAATCGTTGAGTATATAGGTTGAGAATTGTACTTACACACGCATTCCCATTCTCATTTTTACAGGTGTATGGCTAGATTAATCTGTACAATTCTTTAAACAAATAATGTCTAAATATGTGAAGAACTCCGTCTTAAATAAGCCAGATAAAAAGTCGGATTATATCGGTAGGAACATAGTACAAACGGTCAATGTTGATGGGGATGGAGTGGACAGTATCCAGAATAAAGAGGATTATTTCACACAAATAACCTTATATGGAACATTGAAAGGATGACAACCACTTGCAAGAACAGGTCCTGAGAGACTTAAACCAGATTGCAATGTTCTAAAATACCCATATTGTGTTCGCTAATGGAGTTTGCTTGAACCATCGTCTAGTGTGTGTATATAAAGAAAATTCATAAAAAGATAATACACTTCAAAGGTGTAATGGATAATGGAGTTTGCTTGGACGGATGATACCCACTTAAAAAACGGGCCCGATTGACATCTTGGATGTGTTAGCACATCTTAGTATTATCTGAGACAGTGCATTATCTATTATGACGTCACTCCTAACTTTTAAATCTTGATGAACAAAAAAAAATGTTTGCCCTCATGGGGAGGCAAGTACACAGTCTTATCGAAATAAACCTTATTGTTTTCATTCTTTAACGAGCGGGATCTGTGGAAATTCCACAGGTTACTCATTCATATGTAATATATTGATGTTGGCATTCTGTAGATGTTCAGCGTAAATTGAAACGCTCTGATATTATTGTTGCTCTTTTGTTAAAGCTGCAAAAGTATTTATATAAGCTAGCACGAACGCCCGATAAAACTTGCTCGTAAAGAACGCTTAAATATGATATTTTAATTCTTGCAGATTTCGTATATATTATTATAATGTTCTATTGATGTTTATATATTACAAAGTTGCGTATTAAAATATAAAACAATATTTCCATATGACTTGGGTGCATTAGCTTGAATCGAAACCGAAATAAAAACTTATGAAAAAAACATATATATTACTTGAGTTACTGCAACCATAATCGAAACCGAAATCAAAACTTGTGAAGAATTCTTGATAAAGTTATTTATTAAAAAGTAGAAGATTTAACTGCCATCAGTCATAGTCGAAACCGAAATAAAAACTTATGAAGAATCATTGATAAAATGATTTATGAAAAGAAATAGAAGTACATAACAATTAAACAACCCACATTGAAAAGAACACACGCGCTATCGAATTAATATATAGATTCTTGGTGATTAGAATAATAAAGAAATCAGTTAATTTCCCATAAAGCATCTCCAACAACAAATATTCTAAATAAAAATATACTCTGCAGTTATTTATTGACTAATGACATCCTGTCCTTCCGCAATTTTCTTCAAACAACGGTGTTTGCACTTACGTAAACATCTGTCTATTACATATGAAAATGCGAGTATGAAAAGTAATATGGTTAAGATTAAGCAAAGAAAAAGAAAAAGGACTAGTTGTAAAAACTGGAAAAGAAAATAGAGAATATATTCTAGTAAAAAATAAAATAAATTTATAACTTAAAATATTGAAACGTTAACATTTTTTTAAGTTCAAGTTAACATTTTATACAAATTCTTAATGCTGCAATATTTTAAGTTATAAATTAATTTTATTTTTATTATGATTTTAACGGTATTACTTTTCATGCTCGCATATTTCTATGTAATATATACATATATATATATATATATGTGTGTGTGTGTGTGTGTGTGTGTGTGTGTTACGAGCAGGGATGGTTACTCTAAACTGATGATTTCGTAAGCTTTAAATACCTAGTATAGGTAGACCTACACTAAATATATATATATATATATATATATATATATATATATATATACTACTTATTAGTTTAATCCTACATATACTAGGTATTTAAAGCTTACGCAGTCATCAGTTTAGAGTAACAATTCCTGGTGGTAATATATATATATATATATATATATATATATATATAAATATATAATTCATTCAAAGCTCTCTGTATTATTGTTATTAATTAAGACAATAAAATCTTAAAGTCTTTGCTTTTCTTTATAGTTTTTTTATAAATCATTCGTATATACTAAAATAATATTTTACAATAAAAGAATAGGATAGTACATACATTATAAAAATAGAAATTGTAACTTATTTACCTCAATATATTCAAATACCGTGTTTTTTACGCCAAAAACCATTGAAAACTGGAGCTAAAACGTCAATGTTGTAAAAGTTACCAAGGAAACCAAAAGCCAATCAGAAGAAATTGTCTCTATAAAACGTCAATGTTGAAAAGGTTTCTCTAGAAACAAACAGCCAATCAGGAGAAACCGTCTCTAATGTTCCTTATATATTCTGAGAACTTTTATCCAGCAGTAATTTTATCATACCTTTTGCTTTAATGAAGGAAAATTGAAAATGTTTATGTCCAAATATAGCTGAGAAGGTAACCCATGAACTGTAAAAGTTGTTTGAAATTTGGTCGCAGAATGAGTGAGCGCTGAATCTTAAAAGCAGTTCTAAATGAGTAAAACTAACACTTAACCATATATTAAAACACCTTAGTATTTGAATGATACATCAAAGCATGTCATGTTGGGGATGTACTTTTAGCTTTTTACAGTAAAAACGCATACATTCATCATTTTCTTATTGGAAAGATTGGATCTTTGTTTACGTACGATACATTAAAATACATAATAAGGAGATATACTGCTGTTATTTAAAGCCTTCCACAATAATGTGTTTCTAAAATACCAATATTGTATTGTTAATCTAGTTTGTTTAAAGCATTGTTTAGTATTTATATAAAAGTGATTTATAGAAGGCAATATAATGCAGAGGTGTACAAGATTGACAAATGCTGAAGCAAATTTAGAATTATTATTATTATACACAACAAATATATAAGCTATGCCGATTCCCTTTTTGTTAATAGAATATATATATATATATATATATATATATATATATATATATATATGTATATGTATATAGTGTTGAATAGTATTCTGAGCAACGCCGGAATTATTGCTGGGTTCACACACGCAAATGCAGCAGAGTGCACACACGCAAATATTGTTGACAAACCACAAAATGTCATCAAAAGTCATAACAATTAACAGAAGAGTACAGAAACTTTGAAATCAATATTCTTTAACTGACAAGTTTTGAAAACAGCCATATTGAAACGGGCAACGAGCCGATCAACTTTTCATTTTGCTGTCACCCATTACACTCCACTACACACACCATCTCTCTCTCCCTCATTCCATAGCATATCTGTGGAAGTATTATTGCAAGGATAAAATTATCACTTTTTATATACAGGGTGTCCACAAAGTCTGACTACATAATGCAGCCAAACTTTATGGGAACCCGGTAGTTTATGTAACAACACTTTGTGGACACCCTGTAGATTATACATCCAGACTTTGTGAGCACCCTGTTGATTAGGTAGCCAAACTTTGTGAGAACCCTGTAGATTATACAGCCAGATTTGTAGGCACCCTGTAGATTATATAGCCAGACTTTGTGCACACCCTGTAGATTATACAGCCAGACTTTGTGAGCACCCTGTTGATTAGGTAGCCAAACTTTGTGAGAACCCTGTAGATTATACAGCCAGATTTGTAGGCACCCTGTAGATTATATAGCCAGACTTTGTGCACACCCTGTAGATTATACAGCCAGACTTTGTGAGCACCCTGTTGATTAGGTAGCCAAACTTTGTGAGAACCCTGTAGATTATACAGCCAGATTTGTAGGCACCCTGTAGATTATACGGCCAGACTTTGTGGACACCCTGTAGATTATACAGCCAGACTTTGTGAGCACCCTGTAGATTAGGTAGCCAAACTTTGTGGACACCCTGTAGACTATACAGCCAGACTTTGTGAGCACCCTGTTGATTATACAGCCAGACTTTGTGAGAACCCTGTAGATTATACAGCCAAACTTTGTGGACACTCTGTAGATTATGCAGCCAGACTTTGTGGGTAAACTGTAGATTATGTAGCCAGACTTTGTGGGTACCCTGTAGATTATACAGCGAGATTTTGTGGACACCTGTAGATTATGTATCCAGATTTGTAGGTACCCTGTAGATTATGAAGCTAGACTTTGTGGACACCCTGTATATACCTAAAATTGACAGTGTTTTTTATATACATTCGCCGAGCAGTTTTACACAAGATTGATAAAATAAATAGACGACACGGTTAAAAACTAAAGAACTACAGCATAATGTAACAATATTTGTGCGTCTATGTGTTTATACTTTTAGCATAGCATTGTTGTTGTTTTTTTAACTTGCGTCAGTATGTTCGGGTGGAGGTTTTGTATCGCCTGATATTTCGAGAAAATTCCCTTTCCTCAGAAAAGTGTTCGACTCGATGTGATCAAACGTATATACGGTGCTATGTAACCGTGAGCAGTTTCGCAGAAATTGAAATGGAACAGAAATTAATTTTCTATAGTTTTAAAATCTATTATCATTCTTTAATAATAATAATAATAATAATAATAATAATAATAATAATAATAATAATAATAATAATAATGTAGGGCCAGTGTCAATATTCAATATTATTTTATTTCATTTTATATTATACTATTTTTCGAAGCATTAGTATATTATTTGGAAAATACTGCATTCGTTGATAATGTTTTATGAAACTAGTGTTTTATCTATAAACCGTAACGATGAGATAACATAAATATTTTACTTGTACTGTGCGGTTTTATGTAGTTTGTTTGAAAACAGATGCGGATTCCTCTCGAATCCATTTGACGTCTATGTGACTAGCCGCCATTTTGTTACCAATTCGTCCTTCTACATTTTGTTTTTGAAACAATCAATCATACTAAAGCTAGATAATGCACGCTTGGTTCCCTACGGTTTTACTCGTACAGACGGTATATTAATATTTGACATGTTAGTGTATTAGTTAAACAGACAGTATATCCTGAGTTACCGCTTACATTTGTATACATATTTTATTACATTTCTTTTATCGAGGGGAATAGCAATGTCTCATACAGCAGACCAGAGCTGCGTTTTACAAACTTATTTAGATAACTGATATAATGAATGTGGGCGCATCCGGGTCTCTACCTCACAAGAATATGATTGGCTGGCTAAGTAAATAAATATTATTTTTATTTACTTACACAGGAAAAAAAACTTCATAACAAGATTCACTCCTGAACTAAACAGAGCCTAATATCAACACACAAAACATGGGATACAAGGCACACTCGCATGCACATACACACCCACACATAAATCAGAACCGACACATTAAAACACACACACGCGCGCGCATACAATCACACACAGACATAACACCCCTATGTCTAATACACCACACTGAACAATACTAACCCTACTTAACCTCGAAACCAACAACACTAGGAAAAACCTAGGACCATAGTATAATATCTGTTCCAACACCTCGCCCCCCTTCAGTCAGTGTAGGAGAAATCTCTCATGACTGAGACAACTATCATCCCTTCAATGATCCCCCTCCCATACCTATATCCCTCTAATTGGCGCCTGTCCTCTGGGGAACGAGATCTTCCCCACAATAGGAACCGATCCTGGGTCTGGCCATACTCACATGGGGAGACAAATAAATAGAAACATTTAAAAATCCCCTATACATATTTTTAAATACACCCCTCTATCTAAACAAACATAATATAAAGAATACCCGAACAGTCTAAGACCGAAACGAAAAATCACAATACTAAAATCTAAGAATCCAAAAAAAAATATCAAAATAGAATGAAAGCACCCCTACCCTTATTTTAGAAGAGCTGGTTCTCCCCCCTCCTCACACATACACATTAGTAACGATCTTGGATCACAGTTACCTTCCTAGGGAAGCAAATAACTTCATAATATTATAAAACAGTACACACATTCTTCAAACCAATAAAAGAAAACACACACACACATCCTACCCTAAAGAAAACGAAAAAACACAAGCAGAAAGAGAGGTTGAGAGAGAGAAACACAAGACAGGAGTGACCACAGCCCAATAAAACAGTAATAAAAATTGAACATTCCAATGAATAGTAGGCACTTACACGTTTCCACTTCTTGGAAACATTTCAAATGAACTACGAAAATGCTATTTTTACATTTCCAACGCATTTTGAAAATAATTTCTGAAGAGGACGCTTCACAGAACGTCTGAAATGCGTTAAAAAACGATTTCAATGATGTAAAAACATTATTACAATGATCTAAACATAATTCTCAATGAAAAACCAAGACACGGAATAATAAAATAATGTTAAAAAATACACATTGTTGGTGACCACCCCCTTATTTAAATATATATATATATATATATATATATATATATATATATATATATATATATATATATATATTCAAAATCGATAAACTAAAAATTACAATCCCGGTTTCTGTGAAATTTTATAACAGTGAATCTTTATTATCTAACTGTGTTTTTAAATATTAAAAAGTAAATATTACCTTATAAAAAAAAAACAACAACTTTTATTTGTCGAGGAAAATTTCCGATTTCATCCGAGCCGATTAGCGAATATACTTCCGGTTTACCATTTTGAAACGAAGAAACATAATGATTCTGACTATAATACAGTTAAAAAATCGTTAAAATAGTAACACAGAAATAATTATTAAATAAAATAAAAATATTTCAGTAAATGCGGAACTATTTTTACCCATGCACCATGAGTTGATGACTTCCGATTTACAATATTTCAATATCTTTTTAGTCGATAAGTACAAAAATATTCCCTATTTTTTACTTTTAGATTCATTTGTCCATCTTAACTTTTTAAAAGTTTTGATTGTTTATTTTTTTCTGAAAATAAATAGCATTCATTTTTTTTCTCTCGACTTCATTTTCGGGTTTACATGCAAACTTTTCTCCCCTGAAAGCCCGTCTCACATTCGTATATAACAAAACATTTTTTTTTGTAGATTTCGGTGTGCTAAAAACGAAACTGTAAACCGTTTCCGTCGAAAAAATACTTTACATGATATGAAGAATTTACTTTTCCGAAAACTTGGTGATCACTTTGTCATGTAAATTTAACTTACCATGAGCACCCACTTTCTGGCCACCTGAGAGAGGGGGCATTTGCCTTCGTGTTTATTGCATATAAGGTTTTTTGGACAAGGAAGTTCGGTACTGAGTGCATATTTACCAGCCTTTGTTTATGCTCGCACGTAGGGTTGTGAAATGGAAATGGAGTCCAGGGGTTATTACCATGCAAAGGAAATCAAACAAAAATAAACACACAAAAAATGCTGCTCCAACAACAAAGTGGGTACTCATTCCAAGTTACGATTACCCACTTTTCGAAAACGTAATTTCTTCATATCATGAAAACTATTTTTTGCGACGGAAACGGTCTGCAGATTCGTTTTCAACACGCCGAAATAAATCTACAAATTATTATTTTCTTATATACGAACGTGAGACAGGTCTTTAAGTAATACCGGATTTTTTTTGGGGGGGGCAGATTGGCCGTTTAGTTGTACATATATCCTCACACCAGGTAATCACTAAAAAGGACTTTTAAAAGTCGTCACCTGTACGAACAAAATTTTGTTTACATGTTTTACAACCTTTGAATGGGTACAATATAATAACATACTTATTGAAAATATGATCATGTGCTATACTAATTAAAAAAAATAAACTGCAAGATGAAGTTTTGAAATGATTACATGTCTTTCATTTTATTTAGAATGACAAACATTGACCAATAAAAATGAAATTTTCGATTCTTATGTAGTTTTGGTGCCGTGCTGAAATATATCGTTATTATTTGGAAAACCATTCTTACGGAATAGTTGAGGGTGTTTCCGAACTATTTCGTGCTTCCACTTCACATTTATTTGATATTTGGAAAAATATATGTAAACATAGTACGGTTACCATCTGCCATCGTATGCACTCGGTCACAATGTCTCCTGTAAAATTAAACCACATTTTGGTACTTCTGCATTTTTTATATCACGCTATTTTTACATGTTTTTTTTGGTGGGGGAGGGGTTAAATTAAACTTTCACGATATTTTTTTTAAATTTTTACTATCCTTCCCATGTTACGAATGTCTTTCAAAATATTATAATTATTATTTCAGCACAATAACAAAAAATATATAAGTACCCAGCATTTTCCTTTATTACTAAAACTACAAATTGTTAGGTGAAAGTACAGTTTATTATGCATTTTTCGTGTCGTTTGAAATAATAACTTTTTTATTTTTACATTTTTGAGAGGAAGGTGTTTTGTAACTATAATGTGCTTTCAGCTAACTGTTTATTATTAAACACTAAGATAGCGTGAAATAAGTAACTATACTGTGCTTTCAGCTAACGAATTATTATTAAACAATATGATAGCGTGAAATTATAAAAAAGGCAGATTTGCCGTTTGTTGTACAAATAGCCCCCAATCCTGTTATCAAAAAAGGGACACGTTGAGTCGACACCGATGTACATATATTGTAAACAGAAAATGTGTTTATATTTACGTGGTTATTGAAAATATAATCATATGATTAAAATTTAATTAATATTAACAAATAAAAGATACAAATAATACAGGATGAAGTTTTAAAACGATTAAATATGTTTTATTTTTATAATTTAAAAATAAAAACATAAAACAATATAAATAAAATGTTGGTTTTTGTTCTCGAAAAGAAATCATAAAGGATGAACTTAAATATTGAATTCTTGTGGAGACCCATCATCATATGCATCGAGAAGAATATAAAATGTAAAATCAAACCAAAATCTTATTTGTATTGTTGAATGTTTTAAATTTTACATTATAAAATAAAAAAATTACATTATGAAATAAAACACATTTAATCATTTTAAAACTTCATTTTTCATTTCTTTATTATTTGTTAAACAACGTATTATTTGTATTGCTTAATGTTTTAAATGTTTAATTATAAAACAATAATAAATTATAAAATAAAACACATTTAATTCTTTTATTTGTTAAACAATGTGGTTAATCTAAAATAAATTATGCGTAAACAAACTTCTTGATATATTCCGGTGACGACCCAACGTGTCCCTTTTTTTTATAACAGGCTATTTATAAAACTAGACTGAAAAATCTGAAAAAAAAATATTGTGACAGTATACTTTGCTTTTTTACCATCAATTGTAAGGTAAAGGCGTTCTGTTTTTTCCCAGAAAACTTCTAACAGTGAAAATACGCTTTTTTTTTACAAGAAGTTGATTTTTATATAAAAAATTATAAATGCTTTTCCTTCATTAAATAAATTTTTAGGTGACATACAGATACGTTTCTACAAAGAAAACCGTTATTTTCTTTAATGTTAGTTGAAAGCACAGATTAGTTACCAAACACCATCCCCTCCCCATGGTAAGAATACCATGGGGAGGTGATGGTGTTTGGTAACTAATCTGTGCTTTTAACTAATCATTTATTACAAAAATACAACAACAAAAAGTCTTAACGTGGGGGAGAACTGTGGTATTCATTCCAAAAGTCATTTTTAATATGGCGTTCTTAATATGAGGCTTTTGCCATTACACCAAATTCAGCCACAGCAACGCGTGGCAGTGTACATGTTGCATATATATATATATATATATATATATATATATATATATATATACTGTTTTAACAAAAACCAAGACTTCAAGAAATGGGTTGATTGCAACAAAAAGTGTATTTCATTGTTAGTTACAATTGTTTCAAGACCATTTCGACAAATTAAAACAATATGTCGTTTGAAAATTTTCACAACAACAGCCTTTCTTCAGACTTATAAAATAAAAAAATACACTTTAACAATGAAACATTAAGGAAAAGAAACATTTCCTTCATGAGGAAAAGAAAACAAGCGGGAATACTTTACCTCTGTCGCATCCTTTGTAATATATATATATATATATATATATATATATATATATATCTATATGCATATATATATATATATATATATATATATACTATCAGATTGACCGACTTTGCTAGGGATTGAATGAGAAACAGTCCTATATACTTGTTATACTATGCTCTTAACACGCCAAAAGACTGACGCTTAAAGATGTACAAGCCCCCACCACTAACATTCCGACTACAAACAGTCGTTCAGTTATAAAACTTACTGCATTAATACTCGAATACTGTAGCCAAAACAACGCGGTTACTGTAAACGAATATATTTTGCGGAACATATCAGTGATTATTAAAAAAAAAAAACATAAACACGCCGCTTATTTCCACCAGTTAGATTTTTGAATCGCCCGAGCTCGACTGATCCTATTCGCCCTTTAATATAATTATTAGAGAACAAAACTAAAATTTCGGTTCTTTTCAATTAACGATCAAATTCACATCATCCATGATTTGAATTCAAAAATGATTGCATGAAATAATAATGGTCGCAAAAAAGAATGTTAATAAAAAAGAGACAGAAAAAAATGAGAATCGAAACGATTGAAAATCAATGTTGTCATAGCTAAATCGCAGCCAATTGTTATTTGTGAATCGATTAGCAAAGAGGCAATTACGAATTGTTCACGATCTTTAATAGAATTAGATGATCATTTTTGATGGGAAAATCCATTTTAATATCAGATTTAAAAAAAAATGTTCGGAATGATTAAATAATTGCCAGAAAATTTTAAATCGTCGCATTCGTATCAAAAAGAAAAAAAATCGGTGAGGGTCTCTCATGCACAATATGAACGGATCAGCTTCAGGTGCGTCCATTAAATGTGAGCGTTGACCTCAATTTTTTTATTAAATGTGCGTGAGTAATCAACTTGTGTTTTTAATTTACTTCCTCCATATCAAACATCACGAGGAGGTCTTTTAAATGAAAACGTAACGTTTATGAACTCAGAAATGGTTTAGGTTATCCTTTTTATTTCCATTACGTTGAAATATCTTTTTCGTTTGCTTTCATATGAACACCCCCCATATATATATATATATATATATATATATATATATATATATATAGAGAGAGAGAGAGAGAGAGAGAGAGAGAGACAGAGACAGAGACAGAGACAGAGACAGATAAATAGGAACAAACCGTATTATGTGTTCATCAACGTTTCGTCTTTATTTCGATACTTCCTCTGGATGAAATAAAGACGAAACGTTGATGAATACATAATACATGTTGTTCCTTTTTATTTCTCTATTGTCGGAATACTATTTCCATTATTTTCATCATATATATATATATATATATATATATATATATATATATATGATATATATATATATATACAAATTAGAAAAGCATTTCATCCAAGGCATGAAAATTGTTAAACAAAATGTTTTCACTATAGGCTTTAAAAATAAAGGTACAAGATTCAATTTGAAATTTATTTATCTTCAAAGTGTACTTTTATAAATTTTACAAAGTAAGCTATGAAAATTTAATACCTTACTTTGTAAAATTTATAAAAGTGCACTTTGAAGATAAATAAATTTCAAATTGAATCTTGTACCTTTATTTTTAAAGCCTATAGTGAAAACATTTTGTTTAACAATTTTCATGCCTTGGATGAAATGCTTTTCTAACTTTTATCGTATCTTTTTAAGATTATATTTTATTTAATTTATTAATTTGGATTTAAAAAAAATGAATGTGTTTTTTTATGTATTTATAAAAACTCTCCTACTCTCTATTTCAGCTTGTATTTCTCCTCAAAGCAGACCTCATTTTTGCAACCCCCTCTTTGTATTATTACAGGTCTGAATATTCTCTCTGTTTCAGTTTGTAATTCTCCTTACACCACAACTCTTTTCTGCGACTCCCTCTTTGTTATACATGTCTGAATAATGAGAAAATATGAATTTTTTAAACAAAAACTTTAAAATAACTTTTTTAGATTAAATTTTTAAAACTTCTTTCAGAATAGAAAATATTTACAATCTAATAGGGAACATATTTCATATAGGTTTCATTAAAAATATTCAATACATAACGAGAAAAATAGAGTGAAACTTTCAAAAGGAGTATATAACTGGCTACGCTCAATAGTAGTCCTCGCTAGCGAAAGACTTTGTTATTGATATTATTATTATTATTATTATTATTATTATTATTATTATTGTTATTATTATTATTATTATTATTATTATTTAAAACATTTTGTGTCCTGCGCTTTCGCGCGAGGACTAATATATATATATATATATATATATATATATATATATATATATATATATAGTGGGTGCAATAAGTATCCGATACAAAGCAAAACGTAAAACGTTGGATACTTTTTAAACCTAAGATTTGACATTTAGTGAATGCGTAATCTATATATAAAAGTGAACGTGTCTGTGTACATTTCCCTACGCAATAACTCTGTCAATTTCAAGTCTAAATACTTGAAATTTGATATACAAGGTACTGAGATTTAAGAAAATCGACGTAATCGGTTTTCGGCCAGGCATTTTACAATTAAAGGGTCAAAGTTCAACGACACTTTTAAAGGATCAAACCCCTCCGACACTATTGAGTCTAAACACTTGACATTTTAGATATAGGTTCCTTTGACATGGATCTAACTTAATAACTAAAGTTGAGCTCCAATCAATAAATTTTTAGGGGTCATAATAGGGGTCAAAGTTATAAAAAATTGACCTTTTTTTTCTTTTTTTGTTTTGCTCAGAATACACCTCCAAACACCCAGGCAACGCCGGGCACCCATTGCTAGTTATATATGATTTTTGAAACCATATTTTTATTTATCATACAAAAATACATTAGAATAGCATTTTGTTATTGTTTTTTTTTCGTGTAATAAAAATAAATCAACTTTATGCTTTGTATCGAATACCTACTGTATATATATATATATATATATAATGATTTGGTTGGTTGGTTGTTTTTTTACGGCATATCAACCCTTTTCAGGTTATTTAATGCCGAATCCGGTGATTTTGAAAATTTTTAAATAAAATATATTTGTTTTTTGCAAGTCAGTTTCTATTCAACCCATAGTTGGGACCCTAACAGGTACAACCACTCCGGGTCAGAGTGGACCTGGGAGTAATGGCAATTAAAGAGTGGCTCCGCACTCCCCAGAGCCCGCAAGCTGGGGCCTCACCATCGGATATAGTTTTAGGTCATATCCAGGACCCTCCTTGAGGGTCTTTTACCCTCTGCAGGGGGGCAGTCGGCGTATTCTAATGCCCCATTAACAGGGCCGTATAATGAATGAATGACAAAAGTCTATATTCAAAAATCCATGATGTGGATTATCTTACAATTATACTCCTTTAATTCAATTGTCATGTACAATTCTTGATAGTATCTGTTTCGTAGCCCAAAGTCAATCACTTAATTATTATATCAATCAGTGCATCTATTTGGATTTCTAAAATCAAAATGGCGTAATGTAAACATATTATAAGGAATTGACAGCTCGTCTTCCAATTTTCAGATTTTTAATCATGTTAAAACGCAATTTATCTCCTTCTGATGAATTGATTGTTGCTATTTCTTCTGATGAGTTAAGGGCAAAATATGTACATTTTTTAAAATAAAATTACGTTGCTTTATTTAAAAAAAAACAGAGACGCGATTACAATAAATTATGATATAATTTTCGAAGATGCTAAAGGCTTCTCAGGCTCAAACGTAAGAATCATTCCCTCTGTTTGCAGAGAGAACACCTCCTAACAGGAATGTGAATAGTCTCCAAGACATTAAGATTCAATGCGGAGCGAGCACGACTCAGAATTGAAAAGGAGTTCGTGCTGAGCTTCCCTGCATATAACTGTTTTTTAAGGAGATAGTCAGTTATTGGAGATCCATATGTATTGGTAAAACACCCGTTGATTGGTAGACCCCAGTTTTACTTTTTCTGAGTGCGTGCTGTTGATCTCTCCCATCCAATCTTAACATCGTACGACCCACATAGCTGGCTCCGCAGCTACGCTCGAAATTGTAAATTGCATTATTATTATTATTATTATTATTATTATTATTATTATTATTATTATTATCGGAGGGGGGGTAGAACATCTTTCGAGAGGATGCCATTAAGGTTTTCGTAGAGAATACAACACGCACATTTGAAGAAAAATAGCATTCTTAAACCATTGAGCTGACTCGGTAAGCGAATGTCTCACGTACTGTCCCCAACCATGGTAAACGAAGATATATTGGACATTTAGTCACCGTTTTAACTTACATTTGGGAAAACTCAGTTATTTTTCAGTATAAGTGTGTGTGCGCACGCGCGCGCACGCGCGTGTGTGTGTGTGTGTGTGGAGGGGGGCGTGTTTGTGTGTGTGTGTGTGTGTGTGTGTGTGTGTATGGGCGTGTGTGTAGGCGTGTGTCAGTGGGAAGGTGTAATTGTTCCAGTTAGTTGAGTACGAGAGCTTGTATACATGTTTATCAGTCTGTATACGCAATACTCCATTAGATAGTACCTAATTAGGTAAAATAATATTAACAAAATTAAAATTTTGAGACGTTTGAGCTTTCGATGAGAATGAGTTAGCGAGCATCGTGGTGCACGAACTTTGCAAAATAAATAATGAATATGCAATTCCTCATTTATGCACTGGTTTTAGAACTAGTTTCAGGCCATTCTAAATTGTTTACTCGTAATCAGGTACAACATTGATCGGGAAGGTATACAACCTCGAAAGCGACGCATTACATAACTCAAATGCTACCATGCTAGAATCTTGTAGTCGTAATATTATAAAAGCTTGTGATCAAAATACAATATCTGTTTGCCATATTTCAATGAAAGAGAACATCTTTTACACTAAGTTTATTTAAAGTTTTATTCTTATGTAGTTCTACTTTTTGTGTTGTGCTTTTATCACACACAAACACACACGCACACACACGCACACACACACTCGCACACACGCACACAAAACTGTCTCATGTCAAACTCTACATACCATTTTCTGAATTGCGATGTGTTTATTAAATTTTGTTTCACTACGGCTACTACTACTGCATTAATAATTGTACAAAAGAAAATACTATTATTACTAAATAAATCAGCATTTCAGCCCGGTGTTGCCCGGGTGTTTGGAGGTGTATTTTGAGCAAAAAAAAAAGAAAAAACGAAAAAAAGGCGGTAAATTTAAAAAAAAAATTGACCCTTATTATGACCTTTAACATTTATAGTTTTGGGTTCTAATCAAGTTATTACGTTAGATCCATGTCCAAAGAACCTATATCTAAAATTTCAAATGTTTAGACCCAAAAATTCTCGGAGGAGTTTGGTAGAGTTCTCAAAGGTCAAATCGTTGAACTTTGACTCCCTAATAGCAAAATTTCTGGTCGAAAACCGATTACAAAGATTTTCCCGAATCTCAATACCCTGTGTATCAAATTTCGAGTCCGTAGACTAAAAATTGGCAGAGTTATTGCGCAGGAAAATGTACACCGGCACACACAGACACACAGACACACAGACACACACAGATACGTCCACGATTATATATATAATAGATATAGATTTAAAAAAAAAAAACTCTTGTGATTCCGTCTGTAATAGCATTCAAATACGACATTATCACGTTCACACACCGGTTCCCGCTGGATCATCGAAGTTCAGCAACGTTTAACCTGGTTAGTACTAAATGGGTGACCATTTGGGACTTCTAGGTGCTGAATGTGCTATCCTCTTATCTCGGCATTGTTTCCGGTCGTCCTGGACTTCTCCTTGCCACAGGGCTCAAACAATACCGATTCAGGAGAAGTGTGGTTGGAGATTGCGCAACCTTTGCTTCACAATTAAGCGCGCAGCTGCCCCTGCAAGGTGTATCTTTTGTCTTTCGAGACTGAACGGAGGCATTGAGTATTCAAAATACGAATTTTGATATTTAAATAAAACCCCTGCATTTGTGACACTGAGCTAAAATTATGAAACAAAACGAACAAAAGGAGAGACAGCTTTCATATTTTTTTTTTTCGTTTTGGTTTTATTTAATAGCATTATTAACAATGAATTAAACAGTTGAGAGCTAATTGAATAGTTATGTTACCACGTGACAAGGAGGGGTTATCACTCGTTAATCACGAATGAGCGTGGTTGGCGCATATAGAAATGAGTAAGTTGAAACTAATTTTCTATCGTAAAGCTGCCATCGGACTTGCTACGCTAATTGTTTTTGTTTTTTTTTCATTAAAAAAAAAATTGTTTGTTTTTTGACGTTGGCCTTGTAAAATCGATTTCGCCCGAATACAAAAGGGGCGTGACCTATTAGCGGAAACAAACACGAATTATTCGTTGCAAACAAGAAAGCACTCCTTCCTTCACGTGTTGATGTTGATTAATTTCTTCACCAAACGAATGACTTCAGGAGAATTTGAGTCATTTTTTAAAAATTTAATTGTATCGATTTTTTTTTAAATAAATGTTTGTCACGTGATCGTGACGTTTCTTTTATATTATGTCACGATTTCAAAAATGTTTTTGTATTTGATTTATTTTATTTTATTTTATTATCTTATTGTATTAACTTTATTGCTTTCAGCTTCCAATTTTTTTACCACTCTCATAGGTTTTCGGGGTCGCTGAAAACGAAATTAACGTTTAAAATTACGGCAAACGAGTAGTTTCCAAGATACGAAGTAATGTTAGTTTTAAAATAGTGGGAGATCACTTTTCTATAATAATTTAACGTAAAATGAGCTCCCACTTTGTGGCCCCGATTTTTTTTATTGGAGTGGGAGGCGGGGGACCTTCTTTCCACCCTCGGAAAATCCTTTATAATTACCACTAACTTTTAAAATTCTAGGAAACAAGTATGAAGAAATGCACTGGCTTTATGGTTACCTTTTTTTTCTTTGAGGGTGTGTGGGGGGACTGCCGGTTTGTTTTTCGTTCTTTTTTTGGGGGGGGGATATTCAATTATAGAACTTGTACAGCTTTCTAATAGTTGCTTATGCAGTATAATTAACTTTTTGGAGCAGAAGGACTGTTTAATATTTTACAAAAATTCTGTTTACATTTGGTGGGAGGCGGCGGGGGCGGGGGTGGTTGTAGCGGCTGCGGTTGTATGGCATCAGAACAGTCATTACACTTAAAGTACGGCATATCTATGAAATTCTTATTTAAAACTAAAGCTAACAGTTCTTTGGCTAGAATAAAAAAGTGTAATGACTGTTCTGATACCATATCATCTTTTCTATCCTCTGTCAGTTAAGCAGAAATCCTTCTGAACTTAGGCAATTTTTATTCTTAACTCAATTCAGAATGTCTCCTTTTCACTGATAATAAAAACTGGCCGTGTGTATAAAACTCTGTTCGCGTTGGAATACAAGTAAAACTGGTAACCGCCACCCCCCCTGCTATTTACAAAATAAACGTGACAGACATGCTATTTAAGACTAAAGCGTGACAGACCAACCGACATAGAGAGAAGCATATATAAAAATTCCTCCGTTCAGTTTCGAAAGACAAGGGTTACCTCATGCAGAGGCAGCTGCGCATGTAATTGTGAGGCAAGGGTTACGCAACCCTCAACCACACCTCTCCTGAATCGATACTGTTTGGGTTCAGTGGATAGGAGAAGTCCAGGACGACTGGAAACAATGCCGAGATAAGCAGAGAGCAAATACAGCACCTGAAAGTCCCAAATGGTCACCCATTTAGTACTGATTAGGTTCAACGTTGCTTAACTTCGGTGATCCAGCGGGAACCGGTGTGTCAACGTGATATATAGACACATTAATGAATCTAGAATTATATGCGCCCTTTTAATCTACGCGTTTTGTGATGGCAAAGTAACTTTCATAAAGAAACTTGCAACTAATTAAACAAAACGTGACAGACAAACTGATGCACAGAGTATGTTATGCAGATGCTCTTTGAGCAGTGGCGGCTCGTGCATGAAGCTGTGGGACTTTAGCACCCCCAAGTTATTTCTACACAATATTAATGATAAAATTAAAAATAATACGATTGTTTTTTTTATTATTAATGTTTTATTATTATTTTCTATGTGTACATTATAAAATCATTAAATTTAATGTCGGAATCTCCAAATTCATATAAAAACAAAAATAAAACTTGCTTGGAGCTGTGAAATTCACAGTTACACTTTCTTAATGAAATTCTCTTGTGCGCATGCGAGCTTTAGAGGCTTTAGACAGCCGATGAAAGCCGCTTGAGGAATGTCGCTTGTCGCAGCTCCACGTCGTGAAATTCGTTGTTTGCTTAGAGTGTGCGCCTGTATAGATATGACAACAATTGTTATTGAAAAAAACAACAACAAAAAACAAAAAAAGAGGTTTATTTACAATTTTTTACAATTATTATTAAAATGTGCATATAACGTGTTCTTATACATAAAATATTGTGCCTTTTCGTTTTTTTTAAATACGCACACTTTTATCGTTGCGATTTAATTCGGTAGCAGACGGAAATATATAATAGGCAGTAACTGTTTGTTTTTTTATTAAAAGTATTCGGGGATTTAGCAGTGAAGATAACTAGCGACCAAGGGTAAAAATCAAATATACAATAAATAAATCTTACCATAAAAATAAAGTTACTTTTCCATCTACCTGCCTTTTTGTTTGTTTGTTTTAAGTAGTTTTAAATGCTATTTATTTTGCAACAACTAAACTTTACAAAATAATAAAAAAACTGTTTATATTTTTCCTAGAAGTAAACAAGCGAAGAAACAGTTTATGTTGAAAATAAGTTAGAAATCTTTTTAACTTGTATGTTTTAGATATAAAAAAATAGCATTTATTTGTCTCCAACGATGACAATGTTAGAAGTTTTACACTTTGAAAAATGGTGGTTTTACACAACGTTTTTTTTTTTTAGTAAAAATGTGTTTTTAAGTTAAAAAGAAAACAACAGTTTTCATAATTATGCATTTTTAAACTTTACATTGAATTTGTTAGTAGATGGAGCAGATAATACGCATTAAAAAAAGTAATTAGAAATCCTTCTGGGCTGGGACAATTTTATATTTTGTTTTCTTTTGGGAGAAAGCTACATTAAAATTCGATGTTTAATAATGCTTATATATGACATCCTACTTTCTTATAATACATCTCCACTTTATGCCGATCTTTACCTGCATGGGAAGGTCAGTAAATAGCCAAGTTCGTTTGTTCTTTTTATATAAAATGCAAGTTGTTAAAAGATTTGTAAATAAAATTTTGTATCTTTAAATATTTTGTTTGTTTGCTCACTATATAAAAATGTAAAAAAAAATATTTTGTATTTTATTTACAAATACGTTTTGTTATGAATACATTTTTAAAAATAAATTTTGTAAATAAAACTGTTATTAAATAAAACGCTATTTTTAAATAGTAAACTCCTAAATGAACTTTCGTAGGGAAGCAAGTAAATTTTAAAGTTTTTATTTTTTGTTTTTATAAAAAAATAAGTTATTAAATAATTGTCAATAAAATGTATTTTTTAAAATGTTTTTTGTTTGTTTGCAAAAAAAAACCCGCAAATTTTTATTTAATTCGAAGAGTTTAAAAAGAATAAATATATATATTATTTTTATTATGCTGTAAAGTGTACATAATTTAAAAAAATATTTTTAATAAAAAAGTTTTTGCGTATTATCCATTTCTGATTGATTATTTGTCTTTGTTATATATTTGAATATTTATTTAAATGTTTGTTTATTATTTGATTAAATATTTATTTATATATTCGAAGTTCTTTTACAAGATATTAAAACAATACGTAAAATTTTTGAAGCAGCATCCCCACTAATATCAGGCACGAGCAGCCACTGTCTTTGAGCGTTAAGCTGCAAAAATTGAGATTTAAAGCTGAAGCGGAACAGAACGACGGGCCTACGGACTGACGGACAAAGCGTTCTTAAAACTAACAAGAGTGTATGGTTAATAGTTGCGTTCATGATTAACGCTTTACGGATCCAAGTAAAGGAAATTATTATTTAATTAATATCTGCATGGTTACGCGGACGTCATATAGACAATTGTAGAACATATGAAAAAATTATGTGACATATGTAAAAACGAAAATAGATAACACATAACTAAAGAGAAAATATTTCGTGTATAAGGTAATGCACCAATAAAGAATTAGGTAAATAAATTGTACATAAATTGAATTGAATGGCTCTTGTCTTGGGAAATCACCGTAGTTTGATAAACATTCCGGTCTGACCTTCATTCTTGATCTGAAATGGATCACATACATCAAATCCGTTGCCAAGATCGCTGAAAAAATGGGGGCTACTATCGAAGTCAAGTTGCAGGGATACTATGTACAGCGTTGATAAGTGAGATGTTTGTTCACATTACACTTGAACGTCTGCATGTCAGTACAATTGGGAAAGCAGGAACTCGGAAAAGACTTCAAAAGTCTCGCAGTTCTGGGGAAGAAACTATTAGAGTAGCAGGCTTTCTTACATGTAAGGATCTCAACTGTGAAGGGGTGAGGTTTTCTGCTTGTCGGGTTTGTCGGGGGTATTTACGTTCAAGGGGGGGGGCTTTCTCACTACAATTTATAGAAAGCCGACATTTACTGGCCTATATGTGAACTGGTTGTCTATTGTATCAAAATCACGTAAGATGGGCTTAATTAATACTTTGGTACATAAAGCACCTCATGATGTGTTCGCCTAATAGATTAGACGCCAAACTCGATAAGATCAGGGAAATATTCATCAATAATGGTTATCATATTGACCTTATTGTTGACTGCATTTTCAAAAAGGTTGCGGATTTTAAAATTTTGGACCTTTGAAAGGGCCGGTTTATTTAAAACTACCGTGGATTAGCAATAAGAGTAATATACTTTCCAAACAGATTCGCAGAAGTATTTACAACTGCTTCTATTCTGTGTACTTGCGTTTGGTATACACTACGAAACCTGCTTTTCCTTCTTTTCGCAAGGATAGTTTGCCTTACATCCAAAATAGCAATATTGCGTATCAATTTAAATGCCAGTGCGATGCTGATTATGTTGGGCGAACATCCTTGCATCTTTTGACTTGTATAAACCAGCACGTTTCATCTAAAATCAGACAAGGGAGGGTGGACTATAGCAGTCTCCCTCCTTCTGCAGCCTTGGACTCTGCTATTGGCCAGCATTTGGTTAATAATACATGTTGTGCCGATAGATATAAAATAGAATGGCTCGAGGTGCTACATAGAGCGAACTCCAGAAACCATTTAAAGATTTTGGAGTCTGTTTCTATCGCGGTGCGTAAACCTTCTTTGTGCCGGCAAAAAGAAACAGCGAACGCATTGTTTCTCTTTGGAGAACTTTGAATCTTTTTTTCCGCCTTTTTTTCTCCCCTCGTTGTGCCAATATTTTAAACGACAATAAATTTAATTTTAGTTTCCCCCCGTACGTTTGGCACATTCAATAGTTCCCCATTAGATCTCTTTAAATTTTCGAGATAACATTACTTTGTTACGCTATTGATTTTCCTCCTAACGAGATGATAGCCAAAAGAAATCTAGAGAAACTTCCGCGTATTTCATTTAAAGCTATATATATATATATATATATATATATATATATATATATATATATATATATATATATGTATATATATATATATAATCCCAGCATGGATGAAACGCGGAATATTCTGTGTAGCTTAATTGCTATATACATTGTATAACTTACTACCTGGCTCTATCTACGAATTGAGCACTGTTGAATTAAATACTTAAAGTTTACGCATAAATTTATACTTTCGTATATTAATTTGTGATTAAATGATATATATATATATATATATATATATATATATATATATATAGTGTTTTACACAAGCAGTAATAAATATATTGCTGTACAGTCATAAGCATGTTTCGGTCAGTTAGCTACTAGTAACTATAGACCTCTTCAGACGATACAGCTCATAAGTATAATGTTATGGGTAAACTTTAAGTATTTACTTCAACCGTGCTTAATACATAGTTCGAGCTAGGTACGAAGTTATAAAAATATATTAATAATAAATAAATTAATCAAAATAATGGCACACCATAAACTAATCAAAATAATTACATATCATAAACCGAATAAAAAAATGACATATCATGAACTAATAAAAATAATGGCATACCATAAACGAATAAAATTAATTGCATAGCATAAACTAATAAAAAATTACATATCCTGAACTAATAAAAAAAATTACATATCCTGAACTAATAAAAATAATGACATATCATGAACTAACAAAAATGGCATATCATGAACTAATAAAATAATGACATATCATAAACTAATCAAAATAATGACATATCATAAGTTAATAAAATATGATATATAAACTAATCAAAGTAATGGCATATCATGCACTAACAAAATTAATGGCATATCATAAACTAATTGAGTAATGACATATCATAAACTAATCAAAATAATGGCATATAATAAACTAATCAAAATAATTGCATATAATAAACTAATAAAAATAATGACATATCGTAAACTAATCAAAATAGGGGCATATCATAAACTAATCAAAATAATGGCATATATAAACTAATAAAAATAATGGACTATCAAAAACTAATAAAATATAATATATAAACTAATCAAACTAATGACATATCATGCACTAACAAAAGTAATGACATATCGTGAACAAATCAAGAAATGACATATCATAAACTAATAAAAATTATGGCATATCATAAACTAATCTAAATAATGACACATCATGAACTAATTAGATAATGACATATCATAAACTAATCAAAACAATGCCATATCATAAACTAATCAAAATAATGACATAGCATAAACTAATCAAAATAATGACATACCAAAAACTAATAAAATATGATATATAAACTAATCAAAGTAATGACATATCATAAACAAATCGAGTAATGACATATCATAAATTAATAAAAATTATGGCATATCATAAACTAATCAAAATGGCATGTCATAAACTAATGATTTTTTTTTGAACTGACAATATACACTCTCTACTTCGACCAACAAACCCTGCCAAACGACATTATGGCACGTAAGAAAAAAAAATAGTATTGTGTAAAAAGAAAATTCCCGATGAAGGCTTATAAGCCGAAAATTTGAAACTTTAAATAAATATTTTGTTTATTTAAAAAAAAATACAGATACGCACGCGGTTGTCTTTCTAATCTCATATTTCGAATTCCGTTTTCCCCGTTGCTTCTAAAAAGTGGATTACTACCAAACTATCCATCCGCGCTTAGACGGCGCTACCCACTGAACTGACAATACACACTCTCTACTTCGACCAACAAACCCTGCCAAACAACATCATGGCACGTAAGAAAAAAAAAATAGTATTGTTTAAAAAAAAAAAATTCCTGATGAAGACTTATAAGCAAAAAAATTAAACTTTATATAAATATTTTGTTTATTTAAAAAAAATACAGATACGCACGCGGTTGTCTTTCTAATCACATATTTCGAATATATATATATATATATATATATATATATATATATATATATATACTTATATAGATATAAATATATATATATATATATATAACTTGAAATGTATAAAAAAGAATACGAAAAGCATACAAGCTTATAACACACACACACACACACACACACACACACACACACACACACACACATATATATATACAGTGATGATCATATTTATTGGCACGGTAAAATAAAAGTTAAATTTTGTCTAATAAATTTTAAAACAGGGATTAAATTAAAGAAAATAACAAAGTATATTATGTATTTTTAACTGGCCTTTCCGATGAAGCAATCAGATTTTAGAAAAAATAAATAACAAAGGAACAACAAACATAATTGCAAAAAACCCTTGTTCAAAATTATTGGCACGGCTTTGTTTTTCTTTTAGTATCAGTATAATATCAATCAATTTCCGGTTTACGTGCTTTCTGAACTTTTTTATAGCCATATTATGCTTGTTTAACGCTAATTCAGTGAATAATTTTTTTCAGATAATATTTAGATAGCGATTTATTTAAACTATTATAAGTGACTAAATTATAATTTTCAATCGCCATGGTTAAAACTAATGAACACAGCGAAGACGTCAGGAAGCTTGTTGTAGCATGCCATACCAATGGGGAGGGCTATGATAAGATTTCAAAGAAGCTAAACCTTCCCAAATCCACTGTTAGAGCCATAATAAACAAGTTCAAATCGCAAGGCCACGTTATGAGTTTAGAGGGTAGAGGGAGAAAAAGGATTCTTTCCCCAAGAGATGAACGGAAAATTGTTCGACAAGTAAAACAAAACCCAAGGATCTCTGTTGGGGAGATTGTTGATGAACAGAGCACCTCTGGAGTGAATGTATCTCGACATACAGTTGGTAGAGTTTTGAAGAGAGCTGGTTTAAAAGCATGTCGTCCGAGAAAGACTCCCTTATTGAAGCCTATGCACCTGAAAGCAAGGATAGCCTTTGCAAAACGTCATATTGATAAAGATGTTGCATTCTGGAAACGTGTTCTATGGACTGACGAAACGAAAATAGAGTTATTTGGCCATAATAAAGTGTCTTATATTTACAGAAAAACTGGCGAAGCTTTCCTGCCTAAGAACACCATACCCACAGTGAAGCACGGTGGAGGCAGTTTGATGTTTTGGGATCCTTTGCTGCCTCTGGACCAGGGCGACTTGTTAAGGTCACAGGTAGCATAAAAAAGGAAGATTATGTTAAAATATTGGATGAAAACCTGAAAGACTCTGCTAAAGAGCTCTCACTTGGTCGTTGTTGGTGGTTCATGCAAGATAATGACCCAAAGCATTCGGCTAAACTGACTACGAAATGGCTTGAGGACAATCATATTAATGTTTTGGAGTGGCCATCACAAAGCCCAGACCTTAATCCAATTGAAAATTTATGGAGAACATTAAAATTGAGGGTAATGCAAAGGAAGCCTAAGAATCTTATTCAATTGGAGGATTATTGTCAGGAAGAGTGGGCTAAAATTACTACTGAAGAGTGCAACAACTTGGTTGTAAACTATGAAAAGCGACTGAGGAAGGTAATCAAGGCCAAAGGCTATACAATTGATTATTAAATAAATCGTGCCAATAATTTTGAACAAGGGTTTTTTGCAATTATGTTTGTTGTTCCTTTGTTATTTATTTTTTCTAAAATCCGATTGCTGCATCGGAAAGGCCAGTTAAAAATACATAATATACTTTGTTATTTTCTTTAATTTAATCCCTTTTTTTAGAATTTATTAGACAAAATTTAACTTTTATTTTACCGTGCCAATAAATATGATCATCACTGTATATATATATATATATATATATATATATATATATATATATATATATATATATATATATATATGTTGTATTGGTAGTAATTATTTGTTTGTTTAAAACATAATATATAAGTGTGTCACCCAAAAGAGTGCTCAATGTTTAGACAGAACCAAAATAAGTGAATTTAGTTTACAAACAAATGGCTACACATAAGCATACATGTTTCAGCGAAAACCCAGTAAGAGAGTTGTCCTTGGCCTGACGAAGCGATTCCCTTACTGGGTTTTCGCTGAAACATGTATGCTTATGAGTAGCCATTTGTTTGTAAACTAAATTCACTTATATATACATATATATATATATATATATATATATATATATATATATATATATATAACTTCAGTTCGTTCAATTATAATCTAACTCGAAATAAAAAGGTATGAACAATTCTTGGTAAATTTCTTATTACAAGAAATGGAAGGTTATAACAAGGGCTGTGACAACAGCATATTCTTTTAATTGGTTTGCCCCTACAGATGCGTTTCTCGTTGGATTAAGTGGGCCTAGCTGCGTCAGATATACACCCAAGAGTCAAAATATTTAAAAAAAACTATTATATTGTCACAACCCTTGTCATAACAATTAAACGACAGTCACTCGCAAGAAAAAAATGTAAATGTAACACATCAAATAACACACAGCGCTATCGTATTAATATATAGATATTCGTGCTATCAACTAATATGATCATGTCATAATCTAATACATTCTCTGCCATCATTCATAAACAAATTAATAAAATATCACGCAGTAAACTAATAAATATTTCTGGATCTTTACACTATATATAAATATTTGTAGATATCACACCATGCATAAATATTTGAAGTTATTTGCTCTATGTTAAACTATTTAAATATATTTGCACCTATATATATATATATATATATATATATATATATATATATATTCCTTTTAATCTCTCTCTCACTCTCTCTCTCTCTCTCTCTCTCTATATATATATATATATATATATATAGAGAGAGAGAGAGAGAGAGAGAGTGAGAGAGAGATTAAAAGGAATAAACCGTTCATCAACTTTTTGTCTTTATTTCGAGACTTCCTCTGGTGTGTTCCTTTTTATTTCTCTATTTTGTCGGGATACTATTTCCATTATTCTCATCATATATATATATATATATATATATATATATATATATATATATATATGTATATATATATAATACATATGTATATAATCCATATAATATATATATATATATATATATATACATATATATATGTATAGTAAGTTATAAAATATATACGGCGTTTAAGCTACACTGAATATATATATATATATATATATATATATATATATATATATATATATATATATATATATATATATATATATATATATATGTGTGTGTGTGTCAAAAGTAAACATCGTTAAATTCAAGCAGCAGGCGTATAGCGTAATGGTGAGAAGCTTTGACTGTCATTTGGGCGATCAGGTTTCGATTCTGGCTTGAAGCAATTACCTGTCTAGCCGCACTGATACGCTGCGAAACAGTACTGTATGTGGATGACTATGTATATGTATATATATGTGTGTGTGTGTGTAAAAATATCCAGATTAACATCAGCGACTGAGGATTAATCTCATTGACAATTAAAAAAAATGGATTACGTCTCTTTTTCACGCGGCTTTAAATAGTAATTCAACTATTTGGAAATTTTGACAAAATGTAAAAACTTTCAGAAAACAAAATGATCCCTTGTTATCTTTCCGAATTTTTTAGATAATAATTAATAATTTATATTATTTGGATTATTTCGCGAGCTGCAATAGCGTAATGGATGCATTTCTAAAATAATAGTAAGTTCTAAGTAACGGCACAGAACTTCTGCTGCGCACCACTTCTGCTGTAACAACACACCAGAGACACTAAAATGGACAGATAAGGAACTTTTCGGTTACACATACATTCGTCTTATCTACCCAAGCAAATTCTGTAGTAGTAAAAAGTAAATCTATGCCTCTGCACGCGGACGTAGTTCAAGATTATACCACGTGACAAGGTGTCCATTTTTTTTTATCCAATTAGCGCTCCAAGAAAAAAACTTTTATAAAATCTTTTCCTGACAACAGTCGCTGGAGCCAGCCAAAAACCTATATAAACACACGGCACACCAAACCCAAGTCAGTGCAGTTCAGGACGTAGTAAGCAAAACGCCGTCTGACTCCGTCTTGTGGGACGTAAAACCACCAACG
The DNA here is from genome assembly GCF_053919585.1 of Euprymna scolopes. Lineage (NCBI taxonomy): Eukaryota > Metazoa > Mollusca > Cephalopoda > Sepiida > Sepiolidae > Euprymna > Euprymna scolopes. Next base: position 129,779,735 of record NC_136500.1, on the reverse strand, counting down.
GGACTTCGCGCTAAAATTCTCAACATGGAAGTGCCATATCAAACTAGAATTAACTCTTTTCCTTCTTAGTCTGTCGTTCCAAGCTAAGCACATGGCACAAACACAAGAGGAAAAATATGTTTTTGCAGCTAATATTAACGCTCAAATATCATTGGATTAATTCACCCCAATATAACCTTTTGTCACCCCCGGCACATTTATGGAGCCAAAATTATAACAATACTGAACTAACAAATGTAGCAAATCTTATTTCTTTGTGTTAAAAAATAATTAAAAAAAAAAACATTTTTCTCCAAAGAATTCATAATTTCCTCAGTCGGAGGAGGTTTTTCATTTTTATCTTGCTGTTCTAACATTGATCGCATTAATATTAGATTCAAAGTGATATACGCAGTTTTTATTCAAGTTCTTTCTGATTCTGTTAGAAATGGGACGATTCCAGTATTTTTACCGATTCCGATACAACAACCGATTCCGTATTAAATCTCGATTCCGATACAATTACCGATTCCGATTCTTTCTAAATGTATACATATTTAACTATAAAGTTGTTATTTTTTACGATTTTTTAAAAATTTATTTTACTCATGTTCATCCCTTGGACGTAAGGGGTTGCTATTTGAGAACATGTCTAGGAAAGATTAACAAGATATTTGTTTATGTTACATTTAAAATTCTGCATATCAGTACAGCCAGGGAAGCAGGCAGCAGGAAGGGAATTCCAAAGTCTATCTGTTCGAGGGAAGAAACTATTAGAATAAAAAGCTTTCTGGCATTTAGGGACAACAACAGTGAAGCTGTGAGATCGTATTGCAAATCGGGTTTGTGCGTCGATGGGGTGCAAGAGAAACAAGTTCATCAGAACACATTCCATTTAAATATTTGTAAAACAGGCACAGTGATGCAACATTGCGGCGATGAGACAGGGGCTGGAGCTTAGTTGATAAAGTGGGACCGATTAGATTGACAACTCTTTTTTTGGACTTTATCTAAGAGACTAGTGCTAGATGCACCCGCCCAGATGTGGCAACAATACTCCATGCATGGGTGAATGGTGGTATTTTAAAGGTACAGGATTACCGTAAAAACTCAACTTAAATGAGCAGATATTTTCTTAAACGTAAGGATACACTTGTGAGGGATGATCTATTGATTTTAGTTTTACTAATAGAATTAAATCAATAGATATTCATTATTTTAGTATTACTATCAGGGGTAGAATATATTTTCTTTAAAGAAAATCAAATAAAAAACAATTAAAAGAATCGTTGTTGGCATCGGAAAATAGGCAAAAAGATTTCCGATTCCGATACCGATTCCCGATTCTGATTCCGATTAATCTACCCAACACTACTATATGTAAGAAATACATATTAAGTCTTCACGACTATACATGATTTAAAAAAATCTAAACACTTAAATCCATGAACTACGAACGTCTCATAAATCATTTAATGACTTAATCTTTCTCTTGCATACCGAGACCGCACACATATATTAAAACACGACGACGACGACGACGACGACGACGACGACGACAAATTATTTATCTATTTTTTGATCAAATTCCATTATAAATGTTAACATTCGTTTTCGTCATTATTCTGATTTAAACACGTTTTATTTTTTCTTAGGGGTTGGGAAACATTTACCTATGCTCACGCCACGGCTATGATACCCAGACATCTGTAAATGTCGACAAAATTCCCTCCGAAAGAGCTGCACTCATTATCAGCGTCACAGTTCCAAACGACTTTGGCCATAATAGAGCTGAACGGGAAAAGATAACAAAATATCAGGACTTAAAACATGATCTAAAAACAACATGGTGTCTGAAAGAAATAAACATTATACCAGTTGTGATAGGAGCAACTGGCTTAATAAAAAAGAACCTTCAAAAATACTTAGAAGCAATCCCTGGAAAACCAAGCCGTAAGGAAATACAGATAGCAGCCATAAAGGGAACAGTATCTATTCTTAAAAGAGCCCTCGGATATAAATTTAAACTGTAATAGAATCAAGTGTTAGCCCCAGGAAGAATCCCCCCTTGATGTCTTCAAACTAACAAAAGTAAAATACATAAAAAAAGAAATCAAAAGTTCAGTTCTCAATGCCGGCGACACTAGGAATACAATTACGTGCATATATATATATATATATATATATATATATATATATATATATATATATATATATATATATATATATATATGTGTGTGTGTGTGTGTGTATCTCGTGTATTTACTTACACTGTAAAAAGCATAGTGCAAAATATAAACCTCCTTCCTTGTTAATGAATAAAAAATTAGCCTGAGTTTAATTTAAAATTATCTTTTTTTTCTAATACGTATTGTAATCTCTCTCTCTCTCTCTCTCTCTCTCTCTCTATATATATATATATATATATATATATATATATATATATAAATAAAATGAACTCATTTTTTCCCGTCTGATTTTGACATTAATAGGATTAAAAATCAAGATATTTCATGCAAATATAATATGCACAAACGGCAGAACAATATCTGAGGTGTGTTATAGGCTTATTATTTCTCAAATTCCTCGATAATCTTAGATTTCTATACTTTTTCTGCTGAGAAGTCACGGCCAAAATCGGTTAAGATCAATGGAAGTGGTAAAATATTTTCTCTCTAATAAATTCCTCCTCCCCCTGCCACCACTTAACACCGTTTGGGGATCGTTCACAAGGAACAGTTGAGAAGAGAACACCGGTTTGGCTTCGTAGTTCTTTCATGTGAAGTTATTTAAAATCACTAAACTAAGCTGCAGTGCTCTGTGGCGTAGTGGTTAGCTTGCTGGACAATTCACATTATATTTTCACGTTCGCGCCGACCTACCGTAGTCGTTTCCCCCCCCCTAAACAACTGGAATGGACTTTTCTTGGTGGCCGAACTGTTACCGTTGCAGATGTTTTTGTCTGTTTTTTTTTTTTTTTCACACTTTATTTTCCTACTTTTACTCATGACTCCGGGTTTGATCCTTCCTACTTACCTACCATAAAATTTTTTAAAACTCCCCCCCGTCCCGGAAACAAACACTCGGGCAACGCCGGGTACCCCCGCTAGTTGAGAAATAAATGAGCCAATAGGGTTAATATATCGTAAAACATAAATTAAACGCAATTCAGTGTTTTGATATTCAATAAATACAATCGATTGAAAAAATATAGGATTTGCGATTTTAGTCAAAGCTGATGTGATTTATCGATTTTAAACGATAATAAGACATGCATTAGATTTAAATATCCGATAATGGCTTATCGATTCCGTATTCTTTGTACTTATCCATTAGGCCACCTGAATCCCGCGAATTATATACATGTAAGCGTTCGTGCGTATATCACTTTAAATCTAACATTAATGCGATCAATGTTCGAACTAGATGTTATTCCTTGTGAATAAAAGGCGAAAACAAGGCATCAGCTTGTCTTAACTTTTCCTGCGAGTGAACTTTAGTATTAAGCCGGGATTTATTCTATTATTAAGTCTGCATAAACGGAGCCATTTATTGCGGTTGCGGCGTTTCGAAATGGAAATCCACACGATAAAACCTAATAGAATTAAAGAGTTTCCCCTCTTTAATGGATTTAGTTTCGTCGTAGTGCAGATTACCATGTTTGTATGTAATCCATCAATGGAATATGCACCTCAAGTCTCTTACAGAATATCACACAAATAGTCCACATGCAAGAACATGGGAGAATGTTCTTAGGAACACATTAAATGTGTGAATTTAGTGATGAAAATATGATGCAAGTCCAGAATTCTAACCTAATTAAAAAACAAACGCAGAAAAATATTTAAAATGTATGTACCAGTCATGGAACGAAAATGTCATATTCCTAAAATCACGTAAATTGATCAAGTAGATCTTTTCTCTACAGAAAATCATTTATCTTACGGTTTTTAGCGATTAGTAGTACATCGTAGCCATTACGAGGCCGATTTGAACCTCGGTAGTTCGAATAAAGCTGTCTCTTTTTATTAATTAAATATAGCGGATCAACAACGTTTGGTCTCTTCATAAAATTTGAGTTTAAAGCCAGATTTTATGAGGAAGCCAGTCATTGTGTCTTGATCCGCCATATTTAATTAATATTTAATAACTGAAAAAAGTTTTTTAAAACTATTTGTGTTGTATAGCTGGGGTCATATTGGAGGATAACGCTGCGTTCATATTAAAACAGATATAATGGGGATATTCATGTTGGAGAGAGACGGCGGAAATATATCAGAGAGGCGGTAGCACTCTCTATATAGGGATGGCCCGTACACGCCTATATACGCCTACAAAACAAAACTATCCAAATCTCAACTAAATCAACTTATAAGTTTCAAAAAGCACATATTCTTACAGAGAAGCGTCTTACGAATCCAGCGAGTGTCAGAACGTCGGTTAAAATGTCAAAAGAGAGCAGAAAAAGGGTACAAAAATGGCCAATTGTTCTTCTTTCTTCTTTCTTCTTTCTTTTGAGACGATGTATCTCGGTGTACGAACGGTCTCTGACAACAGTTCAAGCATCAATCGACTGCTCTTTACACGGAGAAGTGCAGTGACCCATCGCTTTTTAGCTAACTCCATAATTAAATAAGATTACGTGTAATAACAAGTTTTAAACACTATATACCCAATGTAGACAGACCACTTCGAACACGGAACTTCTCTCAAAAGGGACAGCTCCAAATAATACATGCTCACAGACGTTCCAGTTTGCCAGTGGCCTATATTTCTTGGACGCTGAATATTTGAGGTGAACGTTAAGGTTTTTTCTTTAAACAGTAACCCACCAGCGTTAATGAAACCACGAAATCTTTATGTCAGTTGATCAAAATTGTTATAAGAGTAACCTATCAGCAAGTACAACGTCAAAAAACAATGTTATAAAAACAAATAATTCTTCAGATTTTGGACTGTAAAATATGTACAAAATGTCAATTCTGTGACCAGGATTCGAACCTATGTTAGCACGGCCACAACGTGGGGTCCTAACCTCTAGACGATCACGGATAACACTGACGTCTGTCGCTCTTGACAGAACGACACATGACTACTGTCAAACTATTGAAAAATAAGGAGGAAACTTGAAATTCTCACGCATGCGCAAAAATACACTATAGCAACCATTGTTAAATGAAGCTGAATCTCTTCGCTCGCTAAGAAAAGTAGATCAGACCAGTTCTTCTAAGAACTCACCAAACGCCAAAGGAACTAAGTTAAATTAACCGCAAAAGAAACTGCAAGAAAGTCAAGAAAAATTTAATAGTGAAGGTATGGACATTTTAGAACTTTATAATACTCTAACTGTTTTATCAGAGAGGCGGTAGCACTCTCTATGTAATATAGAACCGATGGAGGACCAAGAGGCAACTCCTAAGGCCCAAAACCCAAAGACCTAAAACCCATCAGGAAGCGACCTGCTACTAATGAGCCGCCTCCTAAAAAAGACAATACTATCATGAATGTAAGTTTAAAAATAAGACTGTAAGTAAAAATACTAATTAACAAGAATAAAAAAGCATTGGAAATGCAAAAGGATATAGGGATGGTATGCCAAAAAGTATACAAACAAGATAGCTATGAATGGCTAGGCACATGGAAATAGAATTGCATCCAAAGTATAGCCCTATAGCTTTTTACAACTGTAATGATGGTACGGAATGAAGATTGGTTAAACTTCTACCCCTTCGCTTCTGAGGGGCCCTCCTCTGACCATGTCAGCTCTTTCTGACCGACTCTGTTGACTGTTCGAACTTGACTACCCGACTGTCCGACTCGAGTCTAACTAGCTCCTATATTGAGAAATTCTCTTTCTGCTATGACGTCAGATGAGTGGTTCTAAAACGTGACCACTACCGTGGGTAAGCATACGTTTCCACGACACACTCTGCAAACAAAGAATTCTCAGTAACCTATTTTTCAACCTAACCTATTTTTTCAGTATATTTTTATTTGTATTGTTCATATTTTCTAGCTGATCTTTTTAATTCAGTTTCCAGAAAAGAACGAACAATTAAATTCTTTTTACAATACAAACAATATCTAACTATTTTCAAAACAATAGCTAAATTTTAACATTTCATTTTCTGAATCTATTTCTGAACCGTGATGACAAGGTTCGAGTCTCGGCTTATCCTAATCTCATTTTCCACTTACCTAATGCTTTTCTTATTTACAGGAAAAGGGGACAGCCCTTTTCTTGAAACATTTGAACAATTTTTGTTATTTTTGGAATATGCCATTTTCGTTCCATGGCGAGTACGTACATTATAACGTTTTTCTGTATTTTTGTTTTTAATCAGGTTGAATTCTAGACTTACATCGAAAATGTTTTTTTAAAAATGAAGCTTGATGTAACGTGGTTGCTACGCTCGCACTTAAAACCTCTCTCAGATCAGCACGACATCCGGCACCACCGCAAAGGACAAGCAAACAAAAATAAATAAATCCGACTTAGCATTTTTTTTTCTGTTTCAGCAAAAGACGTTTATTACCGTCACTTTCCAAAAACTGCCTTCTTGTTTTTTATTGATCATTTCGTATGTCACGAGATTAACAGAACCCCGTTGTTGCGACACCAGCTTAAAAGTCTCTTCTTGCTTTAAACAGGGCCACACGCCCATCTTAACCGCTTCTTTTTTTCTTCCTTCAGACCTCACGCTGGCCACAGCCAGTCATCCTTCGCCTTCGACCTTACATGTCCATCATTTCCCGGCGCACACTTTTCACGTGCCACCTTTTTTCTTTTCTTTTGATGCAAGCCCTCACACACTTGCTAATTTGCATAGTGCTCAAACAGCTGCTGTTGTTGCTAATACCTTCGCTAGCCATCACACGCGCTCCCACGTGCTCTGTTACACTGACAGGTTGACCTCAATCTTATTTTAAAGTTCAGCGTCTCAAACAACTGTAGATACTATGGTAAACTTAAGCTTGACGAACGAAAGGAAATATTGTTTAGAACTTAAGGTTAACAGAACAAATCAAATTTGACTAAAATCTTAAGTGTGGCAGGCCGACCTAAACGTTATATAAAATATTAACGAAACAAACCAAAGAAAACCACATTGAAAACTTATAAAATGATAGATCGACTTAAACGTGATTTCAAACTTAAGCATGAGAAACTAAAAAAAATATTAAATTGGTGCAAAAATAATGTTTCTTCTTTCAACTATATATATATATATATATATATATATATATATATATATATATATAAAAACGGCATTATTTTTTTCTTTTTGCACCAACCTAATACTATTTCAAGTTTAAGCGTAGGTTCAATCTCATTTCAGATGTAATCGAATTTAAGCATTAAGGAAATGTTATTTGGAACTTAAGCTTGACAGACCAAAGAAAATATTAAGTGTAACAGACCGACTTAAATGATATTTAGATTTTAAACATGACAAACCAAACAAAATCAAACTTACGTTTTTTTTTCTCGACCAATCAGAACTTACTACTTGTCAGCTTGTTAACTCTTGAACAGTTGTTTTTCCTTCAAAGAATTTTTGGCGCTTCTACACTATTAGGACGAGATTTTGTAATCGATAAATGGAGTTTTCAGATAAAAAAAAACAATGGTTTCAACTGATTTTTTTGTAAATTCTAATAAGTTACAATGGTAGCTTCCAAATAATGCAGTCAAAATTACCTGAATGAAAAAATTAATTTTGTTAGCAGGTGAAAGATTTCGATCATCTTGTTTTAATAAAAACGGTAAATTACCTTCCTTTTCAACTCTCCTGTGTCTTACGATGGTTTTAATAAATTCTATTTTTTATTTTCTTTAATAAAAATTTTCCTGCCTTTTCGATTTTCGTAATTTTTGGATACTATGATCTTAAAAATACGAGGAATACGTAGATACGAGTGTTTCCATGTGAAAGTCAGTATTGCGATTACCGAAATTTCGTCCCAATAATGTAGAAGCGCCGAATTCTCTACTCATTAAATTTTTTTAATAGCCCATTGATTTTACATTTCCCCTGAAAGTTTGACAATCTGGACTTTCACAAGCATAAAGGGCTTTTATCACTAAATCTTGTGACGCACATTGTCGTAGACAAACCATTAATAAATGAAACGTTTTTGTCGTTTATTTTCCGACACATACAGTATTTCTAATATAATACAAATTGATTATTAGAAAATCCGACGTTTTCAAAGAACTAATAAAAATGTTCTACTCACGCGTTGCTAATCTTTATGAAACAGAATACCAAATATTCTATTTTTACAAAACTAATTAATCTATAAACTAATCGTGAATAATACGTATATTCAGCATACAATTATTTTATTTTTCAAACATGAGAATCTATATCGGTCGAAAATCGCTATACTTGCCATTCCATAAAAGTGGGAGCGGTCATTATTTCCATTGAAAATGTACGGTAGATACCAGAAAGCACCCTAAAATAAAAATGGCATGCAATGAGGACTTAGTGTCCGGTTGGAAGGCGGAGTAGATATCCAGAAGCGTGACTTTTAGATAGATTTGTTCAAGAGAATCCGATAATCCGAAAAAAAAGATGCAATAAATATTGAAAGAAAATGAAATGAATGCATAATTTCTCGGCGCAAACATCAAAGCTTAACTGGTTATTCAACTATAATGATTGAATGTAAACGATAAAATCGGCTTTACTTTATTATATAGAGAAAAATAGTTATATACATATAACACTAGGAGAACCTTAAAAATATCCCACTATTTCAAATCAACGTATTATTCCATAAAGTTATCATATTTAATTTAGGAAATAGAAATCACTACATTACAGCAATTAAAATCAGAGATGCAAATTATAAAAAATAAAATAAATCAACATGTTGTCCCGTTGATTTTTTTAATTAATGATCCAATATGGAGTGAAATAAGTCTGTTCGTTATATGCCGCAAGGGAAATAACTCTTCCTATACGATAAAATTATTGTACAAATGCCATAGAGATAGGTTATTGCTGAAAATAAATATTGTGTGGCCATCGCACGGAAACGGTGAAATGGTGTGAATCCTTATCTCGTGAGGCGTTCAATGGCCGCAGAGTTGCCCTATTCTTAAGCTGGGTTCGGTCAGATAATTCGATAAAAAATCGATAGTTTCTAGTTCAATTGTGAAATAGCATTAAGAACGGCGCAGCCAAGCGGAGGAAAGTGCTTACGTGCTGTACACCGTGACATCAGTGCAACCAACCAAAGAACCAGAAAAAAAAAACGTCTGTTGCCCCCTCTCTTCCTTTCTATCGTGTGGATTACGTGTTGTTTTCTGATGCGTTTGTTTAAAACGTCTACAAAATATTGAGATGCTGCTGAGAAACGTATAGTAATTCTGTATATGTATTCGCATCCGGCCCAGTTTGAATACATCATTAACCTTATATATTTCCGCTCATTCTAATCTCAATACGCTATTCTTTCTTGTGTCTCTTGAGTTATTCACGATCTCTTTTTTTCTACTGATAATATACCCAACAATAATGCAATTGTTGTAAGCATTTGCAACTAATTTTTTGGCACAGATCCCGGAAATCTCGTCTATTTTCGAATCTCATATGATTTTTACGAGGCGGACATATTATAGATCTGGTAAAATCTAAGTAGATCACTAATTATCTGACATTGTTTTGTTTCTGGAATATGTAGTATAATACAAGTTTTTTATCAATGTCCATGCTTTCCTTGCGCATGGAAATATAGAGCAACACTACACATTGACCTAAAAACGCTCTAATGAATTCTGGAGAAAAAAAACAAAGTTGACAGAAATATGTTCTTATAATACAGGATAGAGAAAAGCAACTTGCTTATTAAAATTTAATTGATATTCTTTGTGTGTATTTGTGAGTTCGTTCCTTATAGACTCCGAAACGGCTGAAGAGATTTTCTTATAAAATTTACAGAACTTAAGCGTATAAATTTTTTTCCAGCTCGTCACTTAGCAACAATGATTGAACAACGAGCTGTGAGAATTCTACTGTGGATCAGTTGATAGCGTGTTTTTTTTTGTTTTTTTTTGCATGACGTTGTCAGTAGGTTCAAACTCCGCACGTAATTTTTTTTTCACTAACTGCAACGAATTTTATAAGACTTGAAAATTTAGCTTTATAACTAAAACGACATAAACGTATAAGTGTATATTTTGTCATTTTCGCATGCGTAAAGTACACACATTAATTTGACTTACGCTTGACAAGCTTCAGTTTTTCAATTTGCACTCCTTAGCAGTTTTTCCACGGGTCCGAGTAGCTTATATATCAAGTTACAAGTCTGTAGACTAACAAGTGACGGACTAGTATGATTAAAGACCTATTTGCACATTTGTACACAGACAAGACCACTTCACACACATACACACACAAACACATACAACACCCAGACAGAGTCTATCACACACACATTCTCACTCCCCCTCACACACACACACACACACACACACATATATATATATATGTGTGTATATATATATATATATATACATATATGTATATACATTGTTTATCGCTATTTCAGTACAGAATGCTCACAATTCCTAATTTCTTTTAAAATATTAAAACAACTTTTATTTATTCCATTAAGTTTCTATGGCGATTAAAGTCGAAGGTTTAATAAAAACGATATCGGCAAAGTCGTGAAAAAAAATCGATTCTTTTTCTTAGAATTGATCCTTTGGAAAGTTATCATTCTATGGTGGAAATTCCAGATTTTTCCTGACAGTCGGAAGCGTAATAAATTTTACACATTAAAATCGATATTTTTATGGCTATTTAACGTCCGCACATATATTGGAGACTTCGCTTTTTCATAACATTGTTAGCATCATTTTAGCTTAATATTGTATTGGAATTGATAAAGAATACGTGCCTATTGATTAGTGCTTATTATACACTGGCCCTGTCGGTGTGGCATTAGAATACGCCGACTGCGCCCCTGCAGAGGGTAAAAGTCCCTCACTGAGGGTCTTGGATATGACCTTAAACTATATCCAGTGGTGAGGCCCCAGCTTGTGGGCTTTGGGGAGTGTGGAGCCACCATTTAATTACCATTGCTCCCGGGTCCACTCTGACCCGGAGTTCTAGTACCTGTTAGGGTCCCAACTATGGGTTAAATAGAAACCGACATGAAAACAATAAATATATTCTATTAAAAAAAATGTTCTTCGAAATCTTTGGATTCGGCATTAAATAACCTGAAAAGGGTTGATATGCCGTAAAACAAAACCAACCAACCAACCAACGTATTATACACTAATTATTATACTAAAGCTGTTCCTATAAAAACTATTTCTACGTAATTTAATCACAAACAATACACGTTAAAATATGTCTCAGTTTTTGGGATTGAGTTATCTTGTAAAATATCTCTTAAATGCTTAAATTTGCAAATAGCCCATCCTTTGATGTTATGAGTAAGAAAAAGGAAATGATATTCATACGTTATAGACACAAAACTAATCTGTCATATTTCAACTAAACTAAGCACGCAGTCGATTACGTAGTAAGCATTCTCGGGTGCGCATAATGGCTAATCTGCGATTTGTCGGAACAAAGCAACGCCTCCTGTTTGCCTCTGCATTGATATTTTTTACCAAATATCATCACGATTTTCACATATTTCTATGATAATTCAATATACAGCATAATTACCTTAAGCAACGCTGAGCCTGGCCAGCACCAGATAGGTAACCATTTTGGAATACAAGGCGCTGTATGTATTAGAACAATGGTTCTTAACCGGGGTCCATGTGGACCCCCATGGTACATGTAACGTTAATATCGGTTCAGGCTTCCTTCAAGATAAACTGTTGATATATGTTCTTTGGTTTTCTTTACATTACTGAAAAATAAAACAAGCAATAAGGGTTCACCAAAATACATTAAAAAGAAAAGAATGCCATGATTAAAAAAAGAACGATAACCACTGTATTAGAACGTCAACACTCACGACAGCTTTTGAATCTCACAGGACGTATCTTATCACTGAATAGGCTGGTTGGGACGAGAGAGTGAGACTAACTCTTCACAAACCAGCTTCATTTAAAACTCTTAGCGAGAGCCATCTATCATCAGATGGCCTTCGCCGTTTCGATGGGTGAACTGCTTATGAAAAATCAGATGACGCACGTACCAGTTAAAGGCATACATTTTGTGGTTCGTTTTATCAAATAAATCTAATATTTTGATGATGCACAGCAAATCTGTATTTTTGGTATCTTTATGTTGCAACACAGTCGAACACATGTAAATACATATTCCTGTGATATGGTGGCTTTTTGACACCAAAATAATCTTGCATGTCTATGTATCACTGCTTTTTTTTTAAATACACTTTCCTGAAATCACGTCTGTGCTAGTAGATTAATTCATTTAATCCTATTTTCATATATATTCTAGGTTTCATGAATATATATTTTACGTATAATAAAGTCGAGAAAATATACACATTATTTTTGCGTTCATTTTTTTATATACAGATTGTCCCTATGAAATGTTTACACTCTTTAAATTATCTCAACTTGCTACATGAATACGCTATACAATGTTCCCAAAAGTTGGTTAGGAATAAAGAATGTCACTTCCAGCAAAATGGGGCACTTCTCCACTATCATTATGACGTAATAGCATATTTTGATTTTCTCTGTTTCGGGAGCGATGCGAGGGGGGCATGTTAAACACAGAGTTCATATCACAAAACGAGCTACAATGAATGAGTTGAAAGCAACCATTGAAAGAAGATGTGTCAACATACAAATTGAACTGATTAGGAACGTTTTCGATTCAATCTGTGAGCATTGTAAGCTGTTCATGGACCACAATAACCAATAATTTGAACACTTTCAATAATAACCTGGCATCTTTAATGCCTTTTTTATTCTTATTTTGATGTGTATCTTTTGTAATTTCAATATTTTCTTTTCTTTTTTTTTTGTAATCCTAAACTTATTTTAGTAAATTTCGGTTATATTGACACCTTACAGGTCAACATAGCCCCTACACAGTGGACGCAACGTGCCAACAATAATCCAATTTCTCTGATTTGTTCCTTCTTCCAGCTCAAAACTAACTACTTTGGCGAGGTTTGGGGGGTCATGATTTCTTAAACCGTATGTGAAAGAAACCACAGGATTAACACCGATTATCTATTCGCTGTAAGAATCTATCTGGTTGTCACTGTGTAGTTTTATAATTAGTCAACTGTGTCGAAAAATTCCTTATCTAATGTTGCCGGGCATAATACTTGTGCTTGGTTGTTAGGCCTATGTTTTTTTAAACCGACATATAAGAATCACATTTTCACTAAATATGTGTGTAGACTGTTTTGCAATTTATTCAGGATCAGTTGCTTGTTCAATGGACGTTCAAAAATAGAAACATAATTAACTTTTACACTGCTAAAAACACGTAAATTCTCAATTTTTTAATATATATGTGTGTATGTGTATATATATATATATATATATATATATATCTTAGTAGTCAAACTGAATATTGAAATGCTCATATCTTTTGGCTCTATAGGACGAAACTACATGAAAACTTTTTGAAGATCATAATAACATGGTTAATTATGACAATTGGTAAAAAAGAAGAAACTATATATATAATCAATAAGATATGGCCAAATTTGCCTACATTTGTATATATACTGCCCTGGCGGGCAAACTTCAGTTTTACTGCTTTGGGATGAATTATGCCTAGGGTTTTCTTTGCTTGGTTGTCTCCTCTGTTTGCATGCCAAGCCACTAATATATATATATATATATATATATATATATATATATATATACACGAGTAAAAAGTTAATAAAACATGTTAAAAACACTTTGAAAATGAGTTAAAACCATATTAATCTGAAAAAGAAACACTAGATAAGTTGATAGTCCTTAATCCGCGGAGTTTCGAAGAAATACTTTCCTTCTCCTCAGAGAGTAGGAATTAGCAAAATGCGGGATCGAATTTTGCATTCAAAAGTATTTGATGAAACAACAAGTAAGTCAAAGATCTTACTTGAAAACAAAATAAAGTGAAGCAGAGGGAATATGGTGAAAAAAAAGGTGATTACACATGAATAAATAGTCTGGTGAAAGATAAATAATCCAGTGACGGAAAAATCCAAATGTATAACTTCAAGAAAGTTAATTGAATTTCCATTTGCACAAGTAAAATCCAAGGAAATCCCGTAATTGGAAGAAGATGGTCGATAATAATACAAAGGCAGAAATCCATGGAATAATTCACAAAAATGTGAACACGGAAAAAAGGAAAAAATTCCATAATATTAATAAAAGAAAAATAAGATATGATTTTCACTCTACTTCCGAGACATAAATAAGAAAGATCAGGGAAGAAAAAGAGGAGAGAGAGAAAAAAGGGGAGAGAGAAAAAAGTTAAATATAAAATCGAGAAACGAATGTCAAAATGACCCAGCCAGGAAATGTTAAAGGCGCGAAAAAATATACAGGGCAAAATAATATAGGTCAACTGAAATGTACAGATTATCACTTAAAACAATGTCGGCAAGAGTTGTTAGAAGACACTTAATCGAAAATAAATAAATTAATTAATAAATACATGGAAAATTAATAATAGATAAACAATAAATAAATAAATAAAAATAAAAATAAATAATAAAATAAAAAATAAAAACTAAAATTATTTAAGGGGAGAGGATGGCCGGTATCTGCAAATTCAGGAAAAAGCAAGAAAAAAAGTAAGTAAATGCATATAGTAAAATATAAGTAAATATACATACATGATATGAAAGTGTGGGTAGATTGATATATTAGATAGATAGGAGAGTTTAAAGAATAAAGCAGAAAAGGCATATAAAAAACCGGCCATGCAAAGAAGAGATAAAGAATTAAAATAAAGGATTAAATTATAAAGTATTAAGAAGTATGTCGAAAAACGATTAAGTTAAAGAAATAAAAATATAATATGTATATAAAAGGTAAAAGTAATAACTATGTAATTTCAAAATTGCCATAATTAAATTTGGACTTATGCTTACAAAAAGAGATCAGTTCATTTATAGAATTTATTATATTGTTACTTTGAGGGGAAGTAATTATAGTTATAGCTTCGGTTGTGCAGAGGCGACATGACTTAGAGCCTGGAGTATAAGACTTAACTTTTTATGATAGTCCATTTGATTGAGAAGGGGGTATTGTTAGAGTTAAGTTTTTTAATTAAAGTGGTTAGAGAAGTTCCTTGGTTATTAGTAGAATTATGGTTGTTAAAAGAAGAAATGTGGTTTGATATTCTTTTCTTAATTAATGTTGAAGTAGCACCGATATATGTATGTACTGTATTAAAAACTCGAGGTCAGGTATTAATATTAATTTGCTGATTTGAATTTGCTGGTTTGAATTTTGTTCATAGTGTTCAACAAATGGTGGGACAATGTCTGTATGAGGACTATTTTGGAGGGGATAATAAGTGTTGTTAGTGTTAGGATGGCTGTTAGGAGAAATATTATTATTTTCATTAATATTATTATTATTATTATTATTATTATTATTATTACTAGTTGTATGATTCTAGATTGGGGACCGTTATGGGAGGATTGCGTGGGAGCTCAGTAATAGTGCAATAATATATAACATCTTTATGGATGCAATCATTATTGGGTGGGCAAAGATGTTATATATATATATATATATATATATATATATAAAACTCATGTGACCTTGTAACGGGTGTTGTAACTAAACATTCGATTTACGACTTCCGATTGTTCATGCGTACATAAACAAATAATCAACGCGACAATAAAACGTATTGTTCTACTGTGCACGTTCTCAGCGTCCAAATTGTTTTTTTTTCGCATTTAAATTATCCAAATAAACAATTGTTAATACTTTTTGCATTTTTTTTATATCTTCATCTCCGTATTACGTTTAAGTTATTTTAACGTAATTTTCTTACAAATAAATCTACTTTAACCCGTTGACAACCATGAGAGCATTTTACAACGGCGATTTACCCACCGCTTTCAATTTTAAAATTTTATTATCCATTTTTAATACACCTTTCTTAAAAAGCATTAATACATTTTCTTCTACACTACCAACATAACCCCAACAATATGTTTGTTTAATTTGCGTTACAAATAAATAAACAACGAGACGATAAAACGTATTGTTTTACTGTGCACGTTTTCAGCGTTCCAATTTTTTTTCGCGGTTTAATTAAAAGATATATCAAAATTTGAATTTAACTTCAAATAGTATGGTATCTATCAATTATAAACAGAACGACTCATAGAAATCCATCAATATTCTTTTTTCATTTTAATATACTTTCATTGAAATGTTTCTGTTATGTCACAAAACATATTTTCTTTATATCACAAGTGTCATGCTACTACATTAATTCCATAGCTAATATAACATACTGACCCAGTGGGTCACCAGGAAGTGTAGTATATATATATATATATATATATATATATATATATATATATATATATATATATCCAATGAAACTCCCGTGATTATTAAAGAGTGCTCAATGTAGGACAGAGCTGATATACACCCGTTTCAACATGAATTCTTTTTTTGATCTGATGAAGTGTTCTCCCTGAATAGAGACTCTACTGAAACATTTATGCACATATGTAACCAGTAATGTTTATATAATAAACGTACTATATATATATATATATATATATATAATTTAAAGGAGATTAGAACAATAGTCTAAAGAGCTGAGCGTATTTCAATGTAATAAGGTGAAAAGCTATAGCAAACCTCACATATGAGTATTTTAACCATAGTTCCTGATTTCAAAAGGCGAAAAACTAAAAGATACATCTGCATTACTTTTAATGCTAGGTTTATTTATGGTGTCTTTTAGATATAATAAAAACCCTTTAAAATTTGCTGACGAGGAGACCTTGTTTATTAAAAAACTATATGTAATAATTATTGTCCCTAACTTGATGTCACCACAATAAAAACACGGTTTTCCGAAACGATCGTACAGATAATTGATTTTGTTGTTGTTCCTTCTTGTGAAACTGATTTTTAATTTAATTATAATTTGATTTTTAAATTTTAAATTATCAATCACATTACTTAAATATATATATATATATATTATTTATTTACTATGTTTTGAAACAGTAATCTACGTACACATTCGAGTTAACTTACTCTCATCAGCGAACTCGAAACACGCGTGTGCGTAGATTACTATTTTAAAAAAATAATAAATAAATAAAAATGTTATATATACGTTGAAACAAATTATGGGGGACTTTCTAAATAAATCCGAGCTTCGAGGCGAAGCCAATATTAACCGTATTCATCGTTTGAAAAAAAAAGCAACAACATATATATATATATATATATATATATATATATATATATATATATATATATATATATATATACATATGAACAAATGATTAATAAAACATGTTAAAAGACATCTTGAAAAAGAGTAAAAACATATTTACATTTAAAAAAGGAAGCACAAGATAAGTGGATAGTCCTTAATCCGCGTAGTTTCGAAGAAATACTCTCCTTCTCATCAGAGGGCAGGCATTAGCAAAATGCAGGACCGAATTTTACATATAAAAGTATTTAATGAAACTACAAGTAAGTCAAAATCTTACTTGGTTAAAAAAAGGTGAGGTAAGGGGAACAGGAGGCAAAAGAAACATGTTAAAAAGATTTCACATGAATGGATAGTCCGGTGAAGGGTAAAAATCCAAAAATGGTAAAATCCAAAACGGTCGAATTCAAAATTTCAATCCAATGGGTATATATATATATATATATATATATATATATATATATATATATATATATACTAGCAAAAGTACCCGTCGTTGACTGGGTTCAAAAACAGCCTACAGAAAATGGACTCTGATTTATGAAAGTATGATAGGTTATGAAAAGGAAGGGTTGTAAATTTGGGTTTAATTTGGGGGTATCAAAACCAAAGCAAAATATGATGAAACTAAAAATAAAATAGATAAACCCCATAATTCATTATACCATACCTGTTCACACTGAAACACTTATCACAATATTGTGTGGATCTATATTAAAAAAAAAACTTGTTACACTTTGTGACATATTTCCGTTCTATGGAGGTCAGGCGCGAACGAACACCCCATAATTTTTTTATACCATATTTTTTTAAACTGAAACATAATTATCAAAGTATACTTACGCAGATAGATATGAAAAGTCTTTATTAAAGTTTGTGCCTATTTCAATTCTATGGAGGCCAGACGCGAACCCAGACCCCACAATTTTACTATACCATCCCTATTTAAGTTCAAACATACTTATCAAAGTATTCTTATGTACATCTATATCAAAAACACTTGTAAACGTTTTTTTAAAATTTTTTATTCCCATACTTTCTGCACCAACCGCGAACGCAGACCCCACAATTTTAATGAACCACCGTTCTGCCAGATCAAACATACCCATGCCTGTGTCTTGATACATCTTCTATCATTATATGCAATCAGTTTTTTTAAAATAGTCAACTATATAGGAGCCTATTCATGATCAGACACACACACACAGACATTCAGTTTATATTATATATACATATATATATATATATATATATATATATATATATATGCACATGTATGTTTGTGTGTATTAACATAACGTTGGAGATTATATAGTTTATCATTGGGGAGGGTCACATGTTAAAGGTAAGAGATAGTAAAGGTCGAACTGATGTTATATACGACCCCCCCTGTTCTTGTCCTCATAAGCGACCTAGAAGATAATTGTAAAGAGTACAGTTCAAAATTATACCAGAAATAAAACGTCCGAGAAATTTCGTGGAGGGATGAATAAAAAGTCATGGTTCCTTTCCTGCATATCCTCGTTTGTCTCTCCCCGTCTAGTCACAACTGATGTTACTTAAAATGGTTAAAGGTCGTTCGTAGGTCACGGTATAAAGCCACTCCACCATATCTCGTAAAGGAGAATCCGCTATTTTCTCACACCTCGTGTTAAACTGTCTACTGCGTTTTCGTTTTACTTTATTATAACAGAGTCGAAGATTCTAGCGAGCGTCCACTGAGAAAAACATGACAAATGATTTGCGCATAAACTATTTCAGCACAAATATATGGAAGCAGGGAATCAATAATTAATAGATCATTTGTCAAGGGAAAAAAAACTTATATAATATGTAACATTATATAATGTATAAATGAATACATACATATATATATATATATATATATATATATATACATACAACACACACACACACATATATATATATATATATACTATAAGGAATAAGTTGATGGCATAGAAACACACATACACTGATACGCATCACACTTACAGACACAGACACGCACACACGCATACACGCATACACACGTACACACACCTACACGCACATAATCATACACACATACACACACACACAGGTGCACACACACACATACACACACATACACGCACATACACGCACACACATACACACACACATACACACATACACACACATAATCATACACACATACACGCACACACACACGCGCGCACACACACATACACGCGCACACACACGCGCGCACACACACATGCACACGCACACATACATACACATATATAAGTCTAATGCATGAGATTAATTATAGAATAATGTAGATTTTTGACACTGTCAAGGGAAAAACTCAATATAATCTACAACCTTATATAATATATAAGGAACATATATATTGGCTGCAGAATAACACGCATGCACAGATATATACATCACACACACACGCACACACGCACACACACACATATGTTTTTATTGGTTTTTGTTAACGATATTTTTTAATGAATCTAATTATTCATACGAAAATGCACTTTTAGAGTTGGGAATTTTCCCTTTGACCAAATTGGTACCCCCTAAATGGGGAGCGGCATATAGGTTATTTTTTTGGCATGATTATCTACTGAAATGTGCTTCGTCGTCTACGACTCATCAGAGTGGCTGAATCTAGCGAGATACAGCCACTCTGATGAGTCGTAGACGACGAAACACGTGTCAGTGGATAATTATATTTTAAAAATAAGATATATATATATATATATATATATATATAATAAAAATCTTGATAGTGAAAAATTATTCAAATTTTCAAAAAACTTTCTGAACTTGTAAGGAATGCATTCATTTTTTTAATTATTCGACAAGGAATACAAATAAAACAAGAAAAACCTTATTCCACGGAGTTTCAAAGATATACATATAAACTGAGTTATATTTTTTGGGGAAAAAGGATCCCAGCAGAGTACGCTATTATAAGGGAAAATTTCCGAAAACAGGAGCGTATTGTTTATATTTTTATTTGCAGAAAGTTTAGATAAGTCATCAGTACCATCGGTTCCAAACCTGATATAAGGGAACCGTTTTTGATACCCATACCTAGCTCTATAGCTATCAAAAGCGGTTCCCTTATATCAGGTTTGAAACTGACGGTACCGATGACTTACCTCGTGTAAACTTTCTGATTATATATATATATATACATTATGATTATATGTATATATATATATATATATATATATATATATATATATATATATATATATATGAAATGTGTTTGTCTAGCCACACTAATGAGTTGCGATACAACGAAACAGTACTGTATGTCGATAACTATATATATATATATATATATATATATATATATATATAGAAAGAGAGAGAGAGTCCTTATGTATTAGATAATAAAATAGGTCCTGGGTATGACCATTAACTATATCCAATGGTGAGGCCCGAGCTTGTGGGCTTTGGAAAGTGTGGAGCCACCCTTTAATTACTATTGCTCCCAGGTCCACTCTGACCCGGAGTGGTTGTACCTTTTAAAATAGAAACTGACTTGGAAAAAATATTCTATTCAAAGTTTTTTTTTTTGCAAAATCACTGAGTTCGGCATAAAATAGCCTGAAAAGTGTTGATATGCCGTAAAACAAAAACGACCAAACGACCAGATAATAAAATAATATCGGGTTTGCCCCCCCCCCCATCTTAAATACTTATAAATCAATCTAAAATACTTATAAATCAATTTTAAATACTTATAAATCAATTTAAACTAAACTTTATTGATCGAAAAAAAAATAGGCCAAATGAATACATTATTTTAAACTAAAAATAAATGAATGTATTCGTGTTGCCTTAAAATTCGTTGTTTGGCATTCGGCAAACCCTCGAAAGAAATGGCTCAGATGCTTTTAGAAACGATCTTTACAAGATTTAACATCCAGCGAAAATCCCATTAACAACATATGAACACTTACCACGGTTCTATATTTTTTTAATATGACGATTGGTTATTCGTATCATAATGCAACCCGGATATAAGAGATGAAATATAACCCCCTGATATAAGAGATATTTTCTATGGCCCCAAATTAGACCCTGTGTTCATATACAGTGTAACCCGGATATAAGAACCCAGGATATAAGTGTTACTCGGATATAATATAACTTTAGGGAGAGGATACGGAGTCTCTTATATTCGGGTTGGACTTTATTTTGATTTCCCGAACTACTGTTCTTGTAGTGAGGGGAATTTTCACCACGTTCCGGTCGATGTAACTTCTTTAGATGTATCCATATTAGGAATCTTTTTGTCGAACTCAGGAATCTGCTCGGGATTTCTTTATTTTATCCGCTGGGGTAGCATGTTCTCATTTCGTCAGCCGAGGTGTCCTAAGCATTCGCAATTCTCTTGTATGGGCGACCAAAAATATAATTGCGAATTACTCAGAGCCTCTATCCATTCCTGGCTAACAGAACGAGAACATCTTGTCTCCGTGAATTAAATAAAGGGTTCCCGAGGCAAATCCCGTGCAGATTCCCGAATTCGACAGAAAGATTCCCGAGTTCGACAGGATAAACCCGAAGAAAGTCGAAGGTACATTGACCAAAACGTTGTGAACATGGCACTGAAGATGATAACAGAAGTCTGAATAATTTAAATGATACGAATACACATACGTGTCGTATTTTCTGATATACAAAAGTTTTGCTTTTTCTTTTGATTTCAGGTATGATATCAGCTCCAATTATTATCAAGAAGACATTTATCAGGCGTCCAAATAGTAACTGAAACGTTGAAAATACTGATTATGAGTAATGATTGTTTACTTCTCTGTTTAAGATATTTTACAGAAAATATTTTGGAAATTAATTACGGATAAGTATAGCATTGGACAATACACGCAAGTGGTGAAATTGTTTTAGACAATGCTTTGGCGACAGCATTATCTCTCGCTATGGCAATGTCAAATGGCCACAACGTTTGACTAGACCCGACTTTTTCTTGTGGGGGTGTCTTACAGAAAGAGTCTATGTTAACAAACCCCAAACCCTGAAAAAAGTTAAAGGAAACATCAGGAATGAAATAAGAGAGTTAAACGGAAGTCCACAATTTCTGCAATCTGCCATGAATAATGTTTTGAAAAGAGCACAAATATACGGAACTGAAAATGGGCAACATTTAAAAGAGGTTATTTTTCATGAATAAATACTATTTGAATTATCCATGTCTAAAAAAAAAGCATCTCAATGTGTTAGTCAGATTGTGTTAACATTATAGAAAAATATGAAAAATAAAGAATCTATTTAAATTCAAAATCCTTTGGTGACTTTTTGGACACCATTCATAACGATCACTGTGATTTTGTAGCATATTTTTTCCAGTATGCATTTCAAAGCCAACGATATGGCTTGCATTATAAATATCGTTAAAAATCTCCTCTTAATTATTAAGGAATTTGACTTATGGCAATGATATCGTCGGCATATTCTAGATGAGCAATATATTCTCTGTTTATATTGATACCTGTTCATTGAATCTTGCAAATCGGATATAAAGAGATTTCGTGCACTATTGTCGCCTTATCTATCAGCTTTCTTATATTCTTTTATTTTGTTATTCTCTAGGTACTTTAAGCTGTTGTGGTTCCATCTTAACGGTATTGATGCAAGTTGCTCTAAGCGCTGTTAACTCCTTGGCTCTTCAAAGCTGTGAACATAGGAAGGAATTAGAGAATAAATATCATAAACTGGAATCTTTCTCTACTTTTCGCTATGTCATTCTCTGATTTTTCTTTCAAACTATGATGTGAATAGTATTATTTCCTGTCCTGATATTTCCTGTTTACAATTGACTTTATATGATGTAGATTACGGTTGGAAAGTACGGCACAATCACGTAGACGCATCGGTTCTCGCTAGGTCACCGAAGTTAAGTAACGTTGAGCCTGGCCAGTACCAGATATGTGACTATTTGGGAAGATGAGGCACTGTATGTACCGTGGGACAAAACAAAACAAAACAACAACAAAAAACAGAATAGGTGGGGCTCTCTTAAGCCGTGGTAGAAACCCCATCTTGTGATGGCGTTACGATAAAAAAAAAACACCCTTGATAGAGCTAGCAAAGCATCAAATATTCAGCAACGGAGAATATTTGAATTACACTACAAACTTGTGTAGTGAGTTCAATCTCAGATGCGGCCGAATGTTACATTACGTTACAAAAAGTTCAACAAAATACAATGCGATAGGGCTGCACCATGGTCGTCTTCCAATCCAATATCAAACAATACGTATCGTATATTGCCTTAATAGGTAATGCCAATTTGTGCATTCCGTTGAAGCCTCTCATAATATTCTTCATGATTTTAGCTGACATTCAATCCAACGCTTAAATTATTTATCAAGTGACTAGTAGCCTTGATAAGTGATGACTCATTTTAAAAAAAATGTTTCTAATTATTTTTTTTGCTTTCCTTACAGATAATTCAAAGAAACCATGCCTCGTCATATTGTCCTGTTATCTTGCCAATCTTATATTTAATACAAAGATATGTAAGACATCTGTTGTTCAAAATATTCAATACTTGATCAACGTAGTGAGAAATAACGCTGCTTTTTAAGATACAGTCGACAGATCGATTTCTTAAAAAATGTCTAGAGTTGGAAGCCATGTTTAGATTTAGAACAGTTTCCGATGTTTGTTGTTCTACACACGTCCTGGAGGCGAGTGGTTCTCAGTAAACAGAACAGTTTCTGATGGTTAGTTGTCCAACACAAGTCCTTGAATTGAGTGGTTCTAAGTAGACAGAACGGTTTCCGATGGTTAGTTGTTCTACACAAGTCCTGGATGTGAGTGGTTCTCAGTAGAAAGAACAGTTTCCGATGGTTAGTTGTTCTACACACGTCCTGGATGTGAGTCTTTCTCAGTAGACAGAACAGTTTCCGATGGTTAGTTGTTCTGCACAAATCCTGGAGGTGAGTGGTTCTCAGTAGACAGAACTGTTTCCGATGGTTAGTTGTTCTACATAAATCCTGGAGGTGAGTGGTTCTCAGTAGAAAGAACAGTTTCCGATGGTTAGTTGTTCTACACAAGTTCTGGAGGTGAGTGGTTCTCAGTAGACAGAACAGTTTCCGATGGTTAGTTGTTCTACATAAATCCTGGAGGTGAGTGGTTCTCAGTAGACAGAACAGTTTCCGATGGTTAGTTGTTCTACACAAGTTCTGGAGGTGAGTGGTTCTCAGTAGACAGAACAGTTTCCGATGGTTAGTTGTTCTACATAAATCCTGGAGGTGAGTGGTTCTCAGTAGAAAGAACAGTTTCCGATGGTTAGTTGTTCTACACAAGTTCTGGATGTGAGTCTTTCTCAGTAGACAGAACAGTTTCCGATGGTTAGTTGTTCTGCACAAATCCTGGAGGTGAGTGGTTCTCAGTAGACAGAACAGTTTCCGATGGTTAGTTGTTCTGCACAAATCCTGGAGGTGAGTGGTTCTCAGTAGAAAGAACAGTTTCCGATGGTTAGTTGTTCTACACAAGTTCTGGATGTGAGTCTTTCTCAGTAGACAGAACAGTTTCCGATGGTTAGTTGTTCTGCACAAATCCTGGAGGTGAGTGGTTCTCAGTAGACAGAACAGTTTCCGATGGTTAGTTGTTCTGCACAAATCCTGGAGGTGAGTGGTTCTCAGTAGAAAGAACAGTTTCCGATGGTTAGTTGTTCTACACAAGTTCTGGATGTGAGTCTTTCTCAGTAGACAGAACAGTTTCCGATGGTTAGTTGTTCTGCACAAATCCTGGAGGTGAGTGGTTCTCAGTAGACAGAACAGTTTCCGATGGTAGTTTCTCTACACAAGTCTAGGAGGTGAGTGGTTCTCAGTAGACAACAATTTCCGATGGTAGTTTCTCTACAGAAGTCCAGGAGGTGAGTGGTTCTCAGTAGACAGAACAATTTCCGATGGTAGTTTCTCTACACAAGTCCAGGAGGTGAGTGGTTCTCAGTGGACAGAACAATTTCCGATGGTAGTTGTTCTACACAAGTTCTGGAGGTGAGTGGTTCTCAGTAGACAGAACAGTTTCCGATGTTAGTTGTTCTACATAAGTCCTGGAGGTGAGTGGTTCTCAGTAGACAGAACAATTTCCGATGGTAGTTGTTCTACACAAGTTCTGGAGGTGAGTGGTTCTCAGTAGACAGAACAGTTTCCGATGGTTAGTTGTTCTACACAAGTTCTGGAGGTGAGTGGTTCTCAGTAGACAGAACAGTTTCCGATGGTTAGTTGTTCTACATAAGTCCTGGAGGTGAGTGGTTCTCAGTAGACAGAATAGTTTCCGATGGTAAGTTGTTCTACACAAGTCCTGGAGGTGAGTGGTTCTCAGTAGACAGAATAGTTTCCGATGGTTAGTTGTTCTACACAAGTTCTGGAGGTGAGTGGTTCTCAGTAGACAGAACAGTTTCCGATGGTTAGTTGTTCTACACAAGTTCTGGAGGTGAGTGGTTCTCAGTAGACAGAACAGTTTCCGATGGTTAGTTGTTCTACATAAGTCCTGGAGGTGAGTGGTTCTCAGTAGACAGAATAGTTTCCGATGGTTAGTTGTTCTACACAAGTCCTGGAGGTGAGTGGTTCTCAGTAGACAGAATAGTTTCCGATGGTTAGTTGTTCTACACAAGTTCTGGAGGTGAGTGGTTCTCAGTAGACAGAACAGTTTCCGATGGTTAGTTGTTCTACACAAGTTCTGGAGGTGAGTGGTTCTCAGTAGACAGAACAGTTTCCGATGGTTAGTTGTTCTACACAAGTTCTGGAGGTGAGTGGTTCTCAGTAGACAGAACAGTTTCCGATGGTTAGTTGTTATACACAAGTTCTGGAGGTGAGTGGTTCTCAGTAGACAGAACAGTTTCCGATGGTTAGTTGTTCTGCACAAATCCTGGAGGTGAGTGGTTCTCAGTAGACAGAACAGTTTCCGATGGTTAGTTGTTCTACATAAGTCCTTGAGGTGAGTGGTTCTCAGTAGACAGAATAGGTTCCGATGGTTAGTTGTTCTACATAAGTCCTGGAGGTGAGTGGTTCTCAGTAGACAATTCTTGAGTTAGAAGCAACAGAGCAAAAGGTTCTTCCCGTGTTGACACGAAGAAAACACATGCAAAGTTGCTACAGAAAAGGCTAATTATTTTGGAAAAATCCTGGTTTCTGATTGGTTTGTAGAAGAACGTGAATTAATTTGATTCGTCACTTCCTAGCAGCTTCGTTTATAAATAGAATCTCCCGATTGTGCTGGATCATACCACATTATACTTACAAAATATTTCAACAAAATATTTTTTTTACATAAGCATCACCACTTGTCAAGGCCAAGAGTCCACTCGAGGATAAGGGTTAAAAAGTATACAGTACAAATTGGACAATATAGTAACCGTTAGTAATGGAAATTGGGTAAATTTTTTAACTTATATGGAACGGCTCATCAAAAACTTGTTCGCGTTAAACTTGAAAACAACCATATTGTAGTCAGCTCGAAAGCAGGAAAACGGAAGACAATTCCATAGGCATGCAGCTCTAAGAAAGAAGATTTGCTCATGGAATCTACGTTTAGGTTTAGGCACAGATAATGAGTGGAGAAAATTCGTGATAGTGTTTTCTGCGAGAGGGGTGTTTCTTGTGAAAGTTTGATGAGAGGGAACCATAGATTGGAGCTCAGCTGATCCCTTGCCATGAAAATAACGATAAAGCAGAGACAAACTCGCAACATCTCTTTTGTGAGAAAGAGGTTGCAGGGAAAAGAAAATGAATACCCTACGAGGCTACGAAGTCTATTTTGAACGCTACCAAGACAGGATAAATCCTTTCTAGCAGCTCCTGCCCAGATATGGCAACAGTACTCCATCCTTGGACGTACCTGACTCTTATATAGATAGAGAATTGCATCAGTAGTGAGATATCTACTGGATCGATAGAAGGATACTACCATTTTTCCAGCGGACTTGGCAACATATTTAATGTATATGCTCTATTTAAGATCAGGAGTAAAGGCCAAGCCCAGAACCTTGTGAAAACATGAGGCCTCCCCAAGACGAGAGCCATTCATTTCAATTGATGCCAGATGGGCATCAGAACGTTGATGATGTAAAGGTAAGAGCTTGGTTTTTGATTCATTAAAAGTAACTAGCCACCTCTTTCCTCATTGTATCACATGCTCAATATCAGAGGAGAGAGAATCAGAGAGAACTTGGTCGTTTATGGTATTAGATGTGCTACCATAGATAATTGTCTCATAAGCATAAATGTCTACGAATGATGTAAGGATGTGATTTGGAAGAGTATTAATGTAGATCAGAAAGAAAAGAGAGTTGGGCCAAAGATGGACCGCTGAGGGACTCCAGCATTAATATTGTGAGCTTCTGATTTTCGTCCATCAACCACTACTCTTATGAACCCATCAGAGAGAAATGATTTAATAACTGAGAAGGCATTTCCAGCTATATCATAGCTGGAGATCTTGTGAGGTAAACCTTTATGCCATACTCTATCAAAGGCCTTTGGTATATCAAGAACAATTGCCCTAGAAAGGTAGCCTCCATCGTGAGATTCGCTTATCCTATGAGATATAATTGTA
Organism: Euprymna scolopes; assembly: GCF_053919585.1. Lineage (NCBI taxonomy): Eukaryota > Metazoa > Mollusca > Cephalopoda > Sepiida > Sepiolidae > Euprymna > Euprymna scolopes. Next base: position 129,751,785 of record NC_136500.1, on the reverse strand, counting down.
AGCACATCTGCTGTAGATCTAGCAGAACGGAAACCATGTTATGTGTCACTAAGAAGGTTATTTTTGCTGAGATGGTTAATTACTTCTCTATTTAACACAGATTCCAGCAACTTACTCATGACGCACAGGAGATTTATTGGTCTGTACTGAGAGGGAGATGAGCGATCACCTGAATTCTTAAATACAGGGCATACTGATGAGATTTTCAGGGTGATGGGAAGCAATTCTCCTTAAGACAACGTTTAAACATTTAAGGATGGGCGCTAGTTCTGGTTGAAGTTTTTTGAGTACTATAATTGGAATACCGTCTGGGCCGGTTACTTTACTGGAATCAAGGTTTTGATTAGCTTGGCAACATTACGTACAGATATTTGTATATCACATAGCGTGTTTTCTGATACATGAGGAAATATTGGAGTTTGGCGGCCTTGGTCGCAAAGGGTAGAATTAGCTGCAAAGTTCTTGGGAAAGAGTTCGGCTTTATCTGATGTTGAGGAGATTACCTCAGGTCTATTGATTATAGTTGGGATAGAGCACACGCTTCTGTTCAGGATTCTATTCGCTATTTGCCAAAACTGGTGTGAACAAAGTCGCTTCTGAGCTGCTTTGGACTTGACGGACTGAGCATACAACTCTCTTGCGTTCTTTATTACTTTTTTACAGTGGTTGCTGGCAGTCCTGAAAGCGGCTTTAGTCTCAGTACATCTATTACGTTGGAAACACTGGAAAAGGTGATTTCTGTGCACAATGCCAGCAGCACATTCTGGAGAGAACTACGGCTGGACTTTTTTTCGAGGGTATGAAACGGTCTATGCTTACAATTAACTATTCCGTCAGGTCTGATGCTATAGAGGACACGCCCTTTTTAAACATGGAACGAAGAGGTAGATCTGATATAAATGTACGGAACCTATCCAAGTCAGCCATTAAGTATCGATATACTGTACGATGGAGAAATACATCTGAGGACTTATTACATCTCATTTTCATCTTAACTGATACAACAGAGTGGTCGGAAGATCCAAATGGAGACAGAACGGAAGCTGAACACAATGCGGGGCAAGTTGTGAAAAAAGGTCTAGGAGACTTGCATACTGACCGTCAGTATCAGGCACACGGGTGAGTTCGTGAACAATCTGAGTGAGGTCATAAGCAATAGAGAAATCATAACAAAGCCTACCCTCATCATCGGTTTATTTGAGTGAGTTAACTATTCCACATTGTGAAACATTAAAGTCCCCACACACATGAATATTAGCTTAAGGATAAGCAAATAGGACATGGTCAATTTTCTCAGATATGCTTTTAAAGATAGTAACTCCGCTGTCGGGGGGCGATAGAGAGCAAATATTACCTTTTTAACCTTGTTTTAAACAAAAAGAATATTACGTACTCAATTACCATGCCGAAAATAGTAATATATTCAACAATTACGAAAAATCATCAAGTAGACATTTATTTATATTCTAAAGTAACTTTTACGAAAAATTGGACAAAATCGCGTAGTTGTTAGACAGTATAAAGTAGGCGCTAAACACAGCGGACATAACTCCTTAACTGATATTTTAGAGTATTTGGGTCATGGCGGCAATATGTGTTGTCTATAGCGATAGATTTTTTTTTTACTAAAATCGCAATAGTATTTGTTCTACTCAGTGAATATTACTATTTTCGACATGAAATTTAAATACGTAATATTGTTTTTGGTTAAACGATATATTTAACAAACCGATTTCTTGACTATAGTTTAACAAGCAACTATAAGAAAATAAAACGAAATAATCTCTACAACTATATGAAAATAAAACGATATATTTTTATTGAATCATTTGCAGCCGTCATGTTAAATTATTTGATTGCGAAACGTTAATAATAGTACGTTAATAAACAAATACACGTATTATAATGCAAGTGTGATCATAGCCTATATAGACTGGCGTTTAAAAATAATTGTTGGTTGGTTGTTTTGTTTTACGGCATATCAACCCTTTTCAGGTTATTTAATGCCGAATCTGGTGATTTTGAAGAACGATTTTTTAATATAGTATATTTGTTTTTAAGTCGCATTCTATTTAACCCATAGTTGGGACCCTAACAGGTGCTACCACGCCGGGTCAGAGTGGACCTGGGAGCAATGGTAATTAAAGGGTGGCTCCACACTCCCTAAGGCCTGCAAGCTGAGGTCTCACTATCGGATATAGTTTAAGGTCATATCCAGGACCGTATAAATAATGAGAGTCACAATAAAATTTTAAATCAATGCATTTACTTTGTTTTACGATGAATCATATAAGACCTACTTGATGGATGTGCAGTTACACACACACACACACACACACACACACACACACTTGCGCGCAAATAAACGAAATTTCAATTTTCCCGCGCATTTTGCACAAAAATAAGTTATTCTAGCAACGGCATAATTTCAAATACGCCCACACACTTTTTCTTACAACAACAAAAGCAAAATGAACATATTTCACGCGGACGTAGTTGACGACAGTATCACGTGACACAAGTGACCAATGAGAAAATTTAGAATATCGTTTTTTTAACGCTTTTCAAAAAAACAAAATATCAGCAGTAGCAATGTTGTTTTTGGAGCTGGTTCAAAATGTATAAACACGCATCAAACATTCTTTCTTCCCTTCTTTTTCCCTTCTTCTCACTTCGACGTCACACGAGAACATGCGTCGCGTTTTCATAATATCGTTGCTGTGAAAGCCGTCAAAACCATGATTACACACGCCACGCGCGCACTCAAAAACCACAGTTATGCACACACGCACACATTCCGCAGATTTTCTAATTAATAACAGCGAATTACTCTCCTCACGAATTACTTTCCTCATGGGACTTTTAAATAAGATGAACTTCCCCAGTTAAAACACCAACCTTAAAATAAGGACATTATTTTCACGCAAGACGTTTACCTTCTAATCTTATTAATTCTACGAAGGACTTTCATCTAACATTCTAATCATAATGACTTTACAAGAACTTTCACCGATCGGACCTTTGCTTATTCATCTTGTGGTGTTTGTAAAAAAATAAATGCTGTGCATTTTAAACAAAAGGTGTCATTTTGTTTTATTCTCTGTTTTATTATTTTGTTTGGGGCAAAGAAATTTAATTTCACTAAAAGTTCTTTTCCCTTACACGCCTAAACTGATATTTTAGAGTATTTGGGTCATGGCGGCAATAGCGATAGATTTTTTTTTTCTTTACTAAAAGCCCAATATCATTTGTTCTACTCAGTGAATTTTCGTAATTTTTTGGATTTATTACTATTTTCGACATGACAATTAAGTACGTAATATTGTTTTTGGTTAAAACTATATATTTATACAACTATAGGAAAATTAAGCCATATATTTTTATTGAATCATTATAAATTATTTGTTTGCGAAACGTTAATAATAGTACGTTAATAAACAAATAAACGTATTATAATGTACATGCAATCAGAGCTTATATAGCCTGGCAATATACCGGAAGTATGTTCACAGGAAACATCAGCGACAAAAAACACCGGGTTCTTCCGGTTAAACCGATTCGGTATCCTAACGCGTTTATAAGTAATGAGAATCACAACAAAATGTTAAATCAACACATTTACGTTGTTTTCCGGTGAAAAACCGCACAAATACGATGGATTATATATAGGCCTATTTGATGGATGTGATTGTTGTGGAAATGTGAAAGTGCATTGTAGAATATACAATATCTGATCTGAGCGAAATGGAATGTTTTGGTGATTGTTAGCCGCAAAACGTGAATATGGTTTGTCGGAATTAGCATACCGACGAGTAGGGGGTGGGGAAGAAAAGACGGTTTAAGTCTTGTAACGAAATTTCAACGTTGCTTACAAACAGTCTTTCCTTGTAAAAGTAACAAATGGGTAACGATGGTCGAAGTGTAATTTGTCTAAAAGACAGCAACAACTACTACCACAACAGTAGAGCGGCAATCCCTTTTTATCTGCTCCAACTCTTAGTCAACGAGATTCGCGCGTGCCTGGAATGTCTATTTAACTTGTAAAGAATAGGCACTCAGGTTCTTTGATTAACGAACCACCGGCCGTGTTGGTCACAGCTACCAGCACTCCTTTCTTCCCCACTGATATACCCTCGGCAAGTCGACCAATTCAAAATTCTCACAGCTCTTCCGTACCAAGTGACGCCAAAGCAAAGCGTGTTTATTTTTTGGAGCCGTGTGTCAGCGAGCATTGAGAGTATTTCCAAACGGTATTTCGTGATCGCTCTGACAGGTCCCAAGGAATGGAGAAACGATCATCTACATGTGATATTCGTTTTCAGCATACCCGAAACCAATAAAAGTAATTTTAAAGGTGAGTGTTGAATTTGAATGTTCTTTTATTTTGTTTGCCAGAATTTTCTTTAAATGACGACTTTTATAGGTTTACAACTAGGCTGAATATGAAAATCAGATTGAAATTTTAGAGACACAAGTCGTTATCGAGATATCAAGACAAATAAAATGATTAATTCTTAAGGTGGGGAGCAGTGTCAGTCTCAGACAAGTGGATTTTGGCGGACCTGTACAATATTGCCCATCAATTAAAATCCGCGTTCATGGAATGTTTTGGTTATTGTTAGCCACAAAACGTGAATATGGTTCTCTGTTCTAATCAACTGAAGATCAAACAAAAACAAAATAGATTTTAGACAGAAATGTTTTACTTCTCCTTGGTTATCATCAATCCATTGTTTTATTGGGTCCAATAGTAACTTCGTATATCACACTGTCTTCTCTGCGATCCCTCACACGCCTTTCTTTGTTTTTTTTCTATTCATACCACCACGAAGAACGAAATAACGGTTACTTACCTACAAAAGAAAATAAAAACATAACAATTAGACAATAATGAAAGACAGCTCAGAAGCAAATTAAAAGTTTACAAAAACACATTCATTGAAACTAACAGACAGTCTAGTGCGTGGAAATTAATAAAAAAAAACTTATGTGATTTTCAACTTCATGATACTATTCATGATATTTTTTCTCCGGTTTCTACAACTCTCTTATATCCGGGTTACACTTCTATCAGGGGTTCTTGTATCCGAGTTACACTATACATTAATACAAGCTCTAATTTGGAATCAGACAATCTCTCTTATATCCGTTTTTCTTATATTCGGATCTATTATATCCGGGCTACACTACATAATATTCTTTTTATATTTCTTAATATTTAAACCCGTGTTGTAAGCAATTGTAATGCAATTCTCTATCTGTATAAAAGCCAAGTACGTCCAAGGATGGAGTACTGCTGCCACATCTGGGCAGGAGCTGCTAAAAACAGCCTAACCTGCCTTGACAGAGTACAAAATAGACTTCGTGGTTAAGTGGGGGATGTCCCTTTCTCTTCCCTGCAACCTTTCTCCTACACAAGAGACTTTGCGAGTCTGTCTTTGTTTTATCGTTATTTCCATGGCAGGTGCTCGTCTGAGCTCCAATCCCTCGTCCCCCCGCCAATCTTTCACGAGAAACACCCGTCTGACTGAAACTACTGTCAACAATTTTCCCCATTCATTATCTGTGCCTAAATCCAAACGTAGATTCCATGAGCGAAGCTTCTTTCTTAGAACTGCACGCCAGTGGAACTCTCTGCCGCTTGCCTGTTTCCCACCTGACTACAACTTGGATGTCTTCAAGTCCAACATAAACAAACTCCTGACAAACCGCCCCTTAAGTAAGACACTCTATCAAAACCACCAATTCTAATGATTACTACAATACTATCTCACTGATTACTGTACACGCAATAACCCTTATCCCTGAGTGGCCTTCGGGCCTTGATAAGTGGTGAACCCCATGTAAAAAGAAAGGCATATCAGTTGGAATAACTTCCGAGATATTCAGATAATTATCTTTCTCAAAACAAAAATTGGCCTGAAATCAATGAGGACACAAGAATATTTCATTGTGCTGAGTACAAAAAAGCAAATCAAAATAAAATACACTTATACAAGTAAGCTGGGTAAAATAGTTTGAAAATAATTCTCTATATAGTCATGGGGGCGGGTTATCCTCACAATTCTTAATGAAGTCAATAAACAAATAAACAGATCGGAACTAAAATGCAACTTTATATAAAAATCATACAAAATGATTAAACAATACTTTTACAGCAGCGTTGGCTTCGACAGAGCCTTCATCAAATTATGACTCAATACAGTATCTCAGCATATACCAGGCTTTTTGTTGATTTATATATATATATATATATATATATATATATATATATATATATTCCACTTTTCTTTTCTTTGTATATATTTGTGAATTATTCCATGGATTTCGGCCTTTTGGATTATTTTGGACCATCTTCCAATTACGTGATTTCCTTGGATTTTACTTGTGCAAATGGAAATTTAATTAACTTTCTTGAAGTTATATTTTGGGATTTTATCTTTCACCAGACTATTTATTCACACGTAATCACCTTTTTCTTCACCATATTCCCTCTGCTTCACTTTTTTTGTTATCTAGTAAGATCTTTGACTTACTTGTTGTTTCATCAAATACTTTTGCATGCAAAATCCGATCCCGCATTTTGATAATTCCTACCCTCTGATGAGAGGGAGAGTATTTCTTCGAAACTCCGCGGATTAAGGACTATCCACTTATCAAGTGTTTCCTTTTCAGATTAAATATGTTTAACTCTTTTTCACAGTGTTTTTTTAACATATTTTATTAACTTTTTGCTCTTTATATATATATATATATATATATATATATATATATATATATATATATATATCCCCCCCAAAAAAAACAGAGGCCATTCAATTGTTTTTTCTGATCATTTTACAGTCAACGGAGAAAAAAAGGGCAAAGATCCTAGTGTGTTGATGTGATGTTTTGAATATAATAAACTAGTTATGACCAAAGTTTCATTTCATTCGGAGAAAACACTAAGAAACGGGGCCTAATTAGAGCTGGAGCCCGTTTTTTATTTATTTATGTATATATTAATCAACCTGAATTATATTTCTGTCTGGGTCAAATTGACCTCTTCTCACCTACATCTATTTAGAAAGATGCCTCTCTATCTGTCTTATTCCCTCTTTTTTCTCTCGCCTCCCTACAAATATGTGTTATCTTTTTTTCTCCTCTTCTCTTGTTTTTAGTACCATTTCTTTCTCTGTTTACTTTTATTTTTGTTTTTTATTTTTCTCTGTTTTTCATTTTACTTTTTTTTTCTCTAACCACCTCTTTTCTTGATTTCATTTGGTATCTTCATTTTAACGCCTTCCTTTTCCCTGATCCGTTATTTAACAAAAACGTTGTATATCCTGACTTCTCCAAAACCTGATGATTTTTCTTGAAGCTCACATTTACCCTGGACATTTATATTTATATATCTGTTTTCTCATGGATTACCACTACATTTTAAACAAACCATTTCGGATTTTTTTCTGTTCTGGATTTTACCATCTTTTCCGTTAGATTTCTATGATAACCATTTTCTCCCTTATTTTCCGTTTCTTGCTTTCTCAATCTCCTTGAGAACTGTCTCAAACTGTTAAATAACTTTTTATGCAAATATGAAAAAGTTTTTATTATTTGTTTCCTTTGGTGCATTCATCTGAAATTATTTTGCATATTTTGCAAACCTCTTTTCACTGATGAGAAGATGTGCCTTCTTCGAAACTCCATGGAATAAGGGTGTTCTTGTTTTATTTATACTCCTTGTCGAATAATTAAAATTTTGTATACCTTCCTTATAGGTTGGGAAGTTGTATTTTCTGAAAATTAAAAAAAAATTTCAAGATCCAGATTATATATATATATATATATATATATATATATATATATATATATATATATATATATATATATATATATACCACATGACTATGAGATCTAGAAAAAAAACTAAGACCAATAAGGAAAACGTTGAAAATGATCATAAGAATAGAAACGGAGGGCGAAATAATAACAGCAAAACAGGGGAAAATGAGGGTGATACCATTTATAAGGGAAATGGACGCAAGAGACAGGTCTGGTTCAATCCATCATTCAGAGAACACATCAGAAATAATATACCTAAGGAATTCTATAGAATAATAGACCCAAACTTCCCCCCGGATAATAAACTAAGCAAAATAATAAATGGAAACTTTGTAAAATTATCTTCTCAACGTTCAGAAACTTAGCTAATATAAGCTCAGCAAAATAAACAACAACAACGAACTAGCATCAAACGAAAATACACCAAACAGAAAATGTAAGTGCAGAATACCTGAAAATTGTCCGTTGGATGGGAAATGTCTAACCTCGGAAATAGTGTATAAATGCGAGATAAAAACAGATAACACTAAGAAGATATATCTGGGAACCACGGGAACAGTGTTTAAGGACAGATACAGAAATCACGTAGTATCATTTAAAAAGGAACCTGGGATAAAACTAATAGAGATGGCGTAAACGACAGCAGGGGGGCACAAAATAAGCATTAGAAATAAAAACAAAAGAAACATACCACTGCATTAGGGGATTGGGTTAATGAACGTGACAGAAATAATCAAAATTTTGAAATTAAAATGGTCAGTAGTGGACAGGGGGAGGAAGTAAATCCCTGGGAAAGCAAAAAATGTGCAATCCATGTGTATTGTAAGCCTTCTACATTGTGAATACCAAAGAGGAAAATATAAATAAAAGATTTGATGCCATACAGGGATGCCTTCATAGAAATAGATTTCTGCTATCACGGCTTTAATGTAACTGAGGCATAACTTTTTTTTTTTTTTTTTTTTACACAGTGATCACCGCTTATCAAGGCCCGGAAGCCACTCATGGATAAGGGTTATTGTAAGTACATCACGTTAGTGAGGAGATTTTATGAAGTGTTTAATTAGGGGGGGCGGTTCATTAGGAATTTGTTAACATTAGACTTGAAGACATCCAAGTTGTAGTCCGGAGGGAAGCAGGCAGACGGAACAGAGTTCCACAGCTTTAAAAAAAAAAACTAAGAAAGAAACTGAGAAATGTGCATGCATGTATTATGATTTTTCTAAACAGTTCACTTCTTGTAAGTAAAAAAAAAAATACTCCAGTTGAGATCGAAACCAAAACCTAAAGATAGTGATTCAAGCACGATAACCATTAGACCAGCTTGACACAACCTGTTTTCAAACCTACTTATTCTTAAGATAAAGAAGCTGTCCTGTTTCACAGCAGTGCATGTGCATTCGTGAAACAGTTGACAAAAAAAAACGATGACCCCCCCCCCAAGTACCAATTTTTACAACAATAAGCATCATCAAATGCCATGATTAAATTTTAATGTAGAGTTAAATAGGTAGAATTGTTACAATATAAATGAAGGATTCAAATCTAACATGCGAATATAGTTTCCTTTCTTCTTAACCGGGTAAGAAATATAAATAAAGTATACAGCTCATCCAGGAATATTTTTTTTTCTCCATAACGGCAATCATTCTTGTATTCAGTCGTAGCAGTATTAACTGTAAAATAAGTAACGCCCTCTTCAAATCAATAAAACAACTCAGCAATTAATCTAGTTATTATTAAAAATTAAATTAGCAACTTGGGGGCTGTTAATCCACTTAAATATTAATGCAATTGATTTTGTAATCTAACACTCTAGGTTTGTAGAATCCATGCTGACTTACTTATTCTCCTGCTTCACTCTATGGTCTAAGTGTTTTTCACCCATAAATGCAGAAGTAGACATCTTCCCGCCGGAGTGAAACACATATGGAGCCATGGGTGGTTTTGCTGTCAGAATAATAATTAGAGGACATATAATAATTTATTTATTTCGACAACCCAAGAACACAACGCACGAATTATATGATAGGAGCAGCGTAAATAATTAATAACAGATGCGGGTTAAACACAACCCATTCCTTTATATCAAAAACTTAATTTATATACTTAATTCGTTAAATAAGCCATTGTAGCACGTTCTGGACCTATCTGATTAAATTAATTATTAAATCATAGTCGCCTTCAAGTAATTAATGAACCGAAAACACAAACGGCCTGAATTACCTTCCTTTAACCATTATAAGAAACAAAATCGACCCAGTTTCAAACAGAATTAACTAGCAGTACTTAACAACTTAATTGGATTCTCTCCCTTCAAATCCTCCTAAGCAACGACATAAAATATTTCTCAAGTAAAATAACTATGAATCTTCAGACAGTAAATAGTTTAGCACACTTCACTCGAAATGTCCTACAAGATTTATATATATTTAATACACCCATTTTACTTTATTCTCATATTCAATCAAATTCTAAACCGGAAATGGTATTATATCGATGTACAATAGAATGATAATATATAAACATTACTTGCCACTAATACGAAACTAAAACTAACCGTAAAATCTTTACAAGGTGTTACGGCTATAATATAAATATAGATACAAACTTTTAAAAATTCTTTTTACAAAAACTCAATCATTGGGAAATAAAGGAATTTAGGAACCCAACAAATGGGATATATTTTTTTTAAAAATTCCTTTTTTTTAAATGGCTTAGGGCTTCCCGTAAAAACTTCACATAACTCTGTTCTTAAATAAGGATACGAAAATTAGGCGATACATTAATATTTAAATGGAGTTTTCCGTAACACACAACCAAGGTAAATGTTTCTCGCATGCTTTTCCCGTTAGGGATTCCCCCCCCTCCGCCTTTTTTCTTTCTATTCAAAAAATGCTACATTGTTTAAAGTGTGTTTATTCATAATGTCTAAAGAAATGCTTGGTTTTGAAAAATTTCAAACGATATAATGCTTGAAATTGTCGAACTAGACATTGAAACAATTGTAACATAAAATGAAATACACTTCTTGTTGCCAGCAACACCTTGTCTTGAAGTCTTGATTTTGCACACACAGTATATATATATATACATATATATATATATGTATATATATGTATATATATATATATATATATATATATAAGGCAGTAGATAAGAAAAAATACAAGACAAACGCTAATGTAAAATTCAACATAATATAAATGATATTATATTAATATTTATACATGCAAACCAAATTAAAAAGCCCAATATGGCGACAATAGGAAGTAGAGCTTAACACAAGAGCATAAATGGAAATTGTAACTTAAAGTTTATTTGTAAATTTATTTTTCGATAGAATATCTAAAACTAAGATAAGCAGTAAATCATTCGAGGACATATTTGCTTTATTTAAACTGTTTCGGATTATTCATTTAACAACATCGGATTAAAATATTACAAAACTTCATCATTTTAAATTAGGATCCATTGGTTGATTGGTTGGTTGGTTGCTTTTGTTTTACGGCATAT
>NC_136500.1:129642945-129737945 GCF_053919585.1 Euprymna scolopes | reverse complement strand
ATATATATATATATAATGATCCTTTTAGGGCACAACATTTAAATATTGGAATCAAGAAGGGTAGACTTTTATAAATCATGATTATAAACGTGGTGAAAAGGAAAACAAAAGACAAAACTAGGGGAGTCAGCTGACCGGTTTCGTCCTCGCTTTCTCAAAATTGTCTCGACAGATTTTTGTTTTTGTTTAAAAAACATGGGGGGGTCGAAAATACGTACAATGTAGAATAAAACTACGTTGCGTGCCGTTATGTGTGAGAAAAGAAAGAAAAAAAGGGGAACGCGAATAAAATAAAGCAACATTATATTACTCGAAGATCCTAGAGACTAATCACGCTCAAACCCAATAGGCATTCTCTCAGGATTGAAAAGCGGTTCGTGCTAAATTTCGCTGCACATGACGGGTTTTTAATAAGATGGTCAATGATTGAAGACCCGTACTTATTGCCAAGTACGTCTGTTGCTTGGTACGCCCCATTTTTGTAGATAAGTGCTGTTGGACTCTTCCATCCAATCTCAACGTTGTTCGACCCACATAGTTGGCACTGCAACTACATTAAAAATTGTAAAATACATTATTATTATGATGGCGGGCAGACCATTTTTTCGAGAGGATGGCATTAACGTTCTCATGGCGAATACAACACGCACATTTGAAGCAAAATAAAAATGTTGCACTGTTGAGTTGATTTGCTTTGCGAATTTCTCATTTACTGCCCCCAACCACGGTAAACGCAGATATATTGGACATTTATTAAGTGTTTGAATTTTAGTTACAGAGAACTCAGCTGTTTTCCTTTGCATAAGTTATCTAATCACATCCAGAGGGTAACCAATTCTTGATAGGGTATCAGTAATTATTTTAATTCCTCATCCAATTTTGATTTGGAGCAAATCATCAGGGCACGATATGTTAGGGTTCATATTAAATTAATCTTAAATTTTCGTGGGTAAAACGAACCCGCACGTGCATACAGTCCCGTAAATGTAGGTACATGTATGTAAGGTAACTGAGAAGTGTTTTTGTTACCAATACATCAAGGAAAGCTATGGACGCGTTACACCCCCCTTCACAAATATACGCTAACGCGGGATGCATCCTAGTAAGTAGGAAGAAAATATATTTGCCTAGGTTTGATTATTGAAGGGCTATTTTCGCTATGTGTACGACCCATTTGGCCTCTTCAATAATCAATAAGCTTATATAAAAATAGGCCATGAATTATATAAAGTAGATTATATAAAAATATGCCATAGATAATATAAAAAGAGCCATAGATTATATAAAAAAAACGCTAAAAACTATGTAAAAAAACATAGATTATAAAAAGAAAAAGGCTATGGACTATGTAAAAAAAGCCATGGCTTATTTAAAAAAAAAACATGGATTTTATAAAAATAGGCCATACTTATATAAAAAAAGCCATAGATTATATAAAAAACGCTAAAAACTATGTAAAAAAACAGATTATAAAAAGAAAAAGGCTATGGACTATGTAAAAAAAGCCATGGCTTATTTAAAAAAAAAAAAACATGGATTTTATAAAAATAGGCGATACTTATATAAAAAGGCCATAGATTATATAAAAATAGGCCATAGATTATATAAAAAAGGCCATAGATTATATAAAAAAAGGCCATAAATTATATAAAAAGGGCATAGGTAATTTAACAGTAGGTTATTAAAAAGTAAGATATGGACTCTATTTACATTTTAAATTATAGTCTACAATGAAAAATAGGTTATAGACTATGTGAAGATAGGCCATCGGCTATTTTGAAAAAGTAGGCTATAAACTATGTAGAAAAATAGGACATAAACAATATTGAAAAATCAGGGCAAAGACTATATAAAACTATATCTATATTATTTAAACAATAGTCCATAAACTAAAACGATTGACTATATTGGAAACACAGCGTATAAACCTTATTAAACGTTTAGACTATAGACTTTATTGACAGAATATGTTATAGACTATATTAAAATATTGGCCATTGACTTGAAAAAGAAATAAGCTATAAACTATATTGGAAGATTATACTAAAGGTGGTATTAAAAAGTATATAATAAATTAGATTAAAATATAACGCATACTTTATTGAAAGGAAAGGCCATAAACTATATTAAAATAAGCAACGGATGTATTGAAAAAAATAATTTATATTCAATTTGGGTCACCTTCTTTTATTGTTAAAGCACTATAAAATATATTAAGCTGCAGAAAGTCAAAGTAAATAATCATTTTCATTGTTGTAATTTTTTATTAATTGTTTGTCACCAGGAAAAAAAAAACGAAAAAAAACTTGGTGATTTTATTAAACGCGGCGAATGTTGATTAAATAAAACTCAGTTTTATTGAAGTATTGGGAAACTCAAATTACTTTGCTTTGTCGCTTCAACTTCGAACGAATTAGATTTCGATATTGTTGAAGAGAATATTATCGCATTTGTAGAGAGAAACAAATAAAAACGCACACGAATACTGACACTACATAGCAAGTGTGTTTTTTAATAATATTCATCAGAGTTTGCCATAAGAGAATAGATTGACAAATACAGAAAAAGTAAAGTTTCAACTAATGAAAAATATATGGAAATAATTCGACTTAATTTATTTACAGTTTCTGAGTCGTTCTGGGTTATTTAATGCAAAGGTTTTAATTCAAATATGAATCGATGTCTGTTGCGTATGAATACAATTTGTTTATTGTAAATCGGTTTTGGCAACGGTTTTTCTCATGGTCGCATGGCCATAACGATTTTAAGATGTGTTTATATTTTCTTGGAAATTGGTTGGTTGGTTGTTTTTGTTTTACGGCATATCAACCCTTTTCGGGTTATTTAATGCCGAATCCAAAGATTTTGAAGAAATTAAAATAAAAAATGTGTGTAATAATCCAGAATGTGTGTAATCTAGGTTTTTAGAAAACTCTGTTTGCAAGCAGTCGAAGAATAAAGATTATTTCGAATCGTTAAAGTTTTTCTTTTGCGTATCGATAACTTATCCAGCATGACAACTCACATGGCCGTAAAATATTGTTTTAAGTAATAACGAAAACAAGATTTCCCCCCAAAATAACGGAAATAAATTACAACGGAAACGGAAGTAAAGAAAAATTATTTAATCATCTAAATTAATATAAGAAGATATAATTTTAGGCGTAAATTTTCAGTATTTACCCCAACCGTGCTCAATACATAAGTACAGCGAATACCTGTGCGAGCACAAAAATATAAATAAAATAAATAAAAGTAGTAGATAAGCCTGAACCGTAACGCGCAAGAGGAAAAGGGAGTGAAAAAAAAGCAAACGATGTCGTTCATGCGATGTTTTAATGACTTGCAAAAATGTCGACGAAAAACTTACCCCTCCTTGTATAAAACGGCCAAGTTGACGGTGAAAGAATTCATTTTTTAATGTTTGAATTAATTTTAGTTATTATTCGGCCTAGAGACTGAGATTTCAAACGATATCAATTTTATCAATGTTAGTCACATGTGTCGAAAGTTTAAGCGAGACATACACACATACATACACATAAGCATACGTTTGAGATTTATATAATAGACAAACACTTCCAAAATTGTCAAATCGGACCTATACTGCACGAACACCTTCAAAATGTTTCAAATCCGACCTATACTGTACAAGCACCTTCAAAATTTTTCAAATCGGACCTATACTGCACAAATACCTTTAAAAAATTCAAATCGGACCTATACTGCTCAAGCACCTTCAAATTTTTTTAAATCGGACCTATACTGCACAAATACCTTAAAAATGTTCAAATCGGACCTATACTGCTCAAGCACCTTCAAAATTTTTCAAATCGGACCTATACTACACAAGCACCTTCGAAATTGTAAAATCGAACCTATACTGCCAAACACATTCAAAATTGTCAAATCGGACCAATACTGCACAAGCACTTTAAGATTGTTCAAATCGGATCTATACTGCATAGGCACTTCCAAAATTGTCAAATCGGACCTATACTGCACAAGCACCTTCAAAATTGTTAAATCGGATCTATACTGGACAAGCACCTTCAAAATTGTCGAATCAGACCTATACTGCACAAGCACCTTCAAATTGTCTAATCGGACCTATACTTCACCTATGTCATAAAATTCCGGTGACGCTGGGTATTCTGCTAGTACATATACACCTACTTCATCCAATCCAGGGTTATGTCGTGTATTTTGCTAGTACATATATCCACCTATGTAATCCAATCCCGGGTGACGCTGGGTATATGCTAGTACACATATCAACAATTTTTTTCAAATCCCAGGTGACGCCGAGTGTTCTGCTAGGAAAAATTCCATGAATTTTATCCAGTCCCAAGCCATGCCGGGCAATCTGCTAGTACATATGTCATGCTAGTGCTATGTTATACAACCCCGGGCGACGCTGGGTATCCTGCTAGTACATATACACCAATTTTATTCAATCCCGGGCTGTTCCGGGTATTCTGCTAGTACATATATCCAGCTATGTAATACAATCCTGGGCAACGCCGGGTATTAGGTTAGTACATATATCAATCAATCTTATCCGATCCCAGGCACAGCGGGGTACTCTGCTTGGAAACATTAAATGTATTTCCATCTACATCGGTTAATCTACTAGTACATAATACTTTTATATGAATTCGTGAAATCCCTCCCTTCTTGAAGATTAGATAAAAAAGGCCGATAGCCATTAGTCGCGTGTAATGAATGAATTCGTGAATGTAGGAATGCCATGAAATTCTTAAAGATAAACTAAAATGACCGAAAAATGTGCTGAAATGACTTAAATAAATACAAAGTAAATGACTTAGAATGACTTTAATGAACTTAAGGATGACTTGAATGACCTTAAGAATAACTTCATTGCTTAAAAAATAACTGGAATCCTTCAAAAACAACTTGAATGATCTGGTGAATGACTTGAATGGCTTTGAGACTGACTGGTTGTAAAGTGGGTGATCATTTTACATTAAATTAATACAGAAAAGTGATACCCCACTTTATATCACAAAGTTACAAACGTAAGTACAGCATGTAGTAAGAACAGATAATACATTTTGATCTTCGCCAAAAGGCCAAGAAAAGGGTATTTATTTGCTCCCCCACCGAGCAACTTAGGCACAAGGCCGATTTTTAATGTGAGGAGTGAAGAGGAAATGGGAACAAACTCCCTATGGAGTAGGGGAGCTGGATAGTGACAATTGGTATGAAGGTTTGCCCCTACATTGACTAAGGTCTTATATGTGGGGTTGCCCCCACATATGGTCTTTGCTTGCAGTATCTTCCGGAACAGATACTACACTTTGGAAAGCTTAAAAAGCTAAGAATAGCATCCATTAACAACATACCTTTGATCTTAACCAAAAAGGCCAAGCACAAAAGTGTTATGGGCAGACCGACCGATGGACCGACAGACCGACAGACAGACAGAGTTACTTATAGAGTCGCTTGCACGCGACTAAAAACATAACCTCCCAATACTAAGAATGACTTTCTGAATAATAATGTTTTTATTTCAGAATTTGGAATCAGCAGTTTAGCGATGTGTGATGTTTGGAATACGATAAATATATAATACGCATCTTTTTTTACTTGGTCTTTGGCTAAGATCAAAGTGAAGTACTTGCCCTTAGAATTCAAGCGGTTTCATCTTTCGCCCGACTCCCACTTAGAAAATAAGGAGGAGGTCATGCTTTGCATGTAAAGCTTTAGAGAACGTCACTCGAAAATAAAGATGGCCTTCTAAACAATAATGTTTTTACTTCAGATGTGATTTTTGGAATATGACATCTTGTCTCAATTTAGTAATCGATAAATATAAATTATGCATCTTTTTATAATAGAAGATAATGCTTGGTAGAAAATTAAGCTGTATAAGACGGTTACTTGGTCTTTTGGCTAAGATCAAAGTGTAGTATATGTCTTAGAATTCAAGCGGTTTCATTTTTCGCCTCACTCATACTAAGAAAATAAGGGTTAAGTTATACCTGGGATCTCAAGCTGTAGAGAAACACACGTTACTCGAAAATAAGGAGGATTTATGCCTGGGATGTCATCAAATCCATTCACTCACATTTCGTATAATATTAAAATGTGTAAGTATAAGGTTGTAGTGAAACAACCGCTGATTAACTAATATTATGTCTCCCACTTTTCCCTTTATACTCGGCTATCTGTAATGTTTTAGATTTAGAAATGCACTGTTTACATTTTAAAACATACGTTTCCTGTCTAGACATATCTCTCTCTATCTCTCTCTCTATTTGTGTGTCTCCCCCCCTCTCTCTCACTCTCTCTATCTCTCTCTCTCTCTTTCCCATGAACAAAGAAGAAGAATAAAAAGAAAATGGCCGTATGTTAAAATTTTGTAAAATTAGCTATTGTTTCGTCTCATAGCTAATTATTTTTAAGCGTAATTTTTTTTTTTTTTTTGTTCTGGACAGTTTTGCTTGTAATGTTTCGTTTAACTATCGTATCTAACTATTTTTAACCTGCTAATAACTTTGGTAACGTTTTCATAACGTGTAATTAATATTTAAATTTGTATTATATTCGCATTTTTTACCGATAATATTTTTGTATACAGACCGCCATTACAGCTTGCTGACGTCAGATCACGTGACATGAGTCAGCGTTTTTTCAAATACGTATATATATCATTAGATCATTACTGTATTACTACATAAATACATAGGAAAAATGAAAAAAAATGTCACTTTTTGGGGGGCTCCATGCAGAAAAACGCTCAACTGACATACTTAGAGTGGATCGTTTGGGAGAAAACTTCGGTATTTTTCATCCGGAGGGTCGGGCTTTAATATGACACCAAATTTGTGATTTTTTTTTGTGTCTGTCGAAAGTTTTTAGCGGACATACAAACACGCATGCAAACATGCATACATAATACATATACACATTTTCGCTTTTATATATATTAGACAAGCGGGGTGCCCGGCGTTGGCCAGATGTGTGTAGGAAGTGTAGTAAGGAATCCCGGGGGTGGGGGTGTAAAAGTGGTAGTAGCGGGAGCAGATCAAAACAAGAGAAGGTAGATGGGTTAAAAAAAGTGGTAGTAGGCTGACAGGCTCAACTCGTAACGCGAGGAGAAAAAACGTTTTAAAACAATACGTGACGTTTTTTCCAATGTCCCTATCGCGCGACCGTTAGCCAAAAGCGCTGAAATTAAGCAAAGTCTTGCTAAAATGTCGGCAAAAAAGCAACCTCTCCTTGTACAAAACAATCCAGTTTAGATTGAAGGAATGGATGTTCCTGGTCAATTTTTGATATTCGTTATCCGAAGGACGGAGCTTGAAAACGATACGGATTTCCTGGGAATCTGTCACCTCTGTCGAAAGTTTTTGTTAGACATACAAACACACACCCGTTATATATAGAGAGATAACTTACTGTATATATATATATATATATATATATATATATATATATATATATATATATAGAGAGAGAGAGAGAGAGAGAGAGAGAGAGAAAGATTTGAATTCTAAAATATTCCTTTTTTAATTTACCTGATGGTATTCTCTACTAACCTGTTTTAAAAATCAATTTTTATGCTGACTTTCGTAGAGATTTTGTCTGATTTTATACATTTACATATGTGTCTAAAGACAACATTTCCTTCACACACAACCATACAATTTACACGCAACCAAAATTACACATACAACCACAATTTACAAGCACAAATACATATTTACATATCATTTTTTTTGTTTATTCTTACCAGAGTTTTCAATGTTATTTCAATTATTTCTACGACCCCCCCCCCCAAAAAAAAAAAAACACTTTTTTAAGAAAAAGAATTTTGTGTTTAGCTTGGGGAAATCTTTTGTAATGAAAGGCTATTTGCGAGTTTGCGTGGTCTGACTGGAACATCTGCCTCCATATTTATTTGTAAATTCGACATTAATATTCAGGATAGCCGAGCAGGTTGCAATTTATTTTTGCCAGACGACTCGACGGGAAAAATAAATCCGAATGAAATTAAATGAAAATAAAATACTTGGGTATCGGCCATTTTTGCTTCTGGATAAGATCGATACATTATTGACCAAATCAAACTTTTTCGAGATGACTTTGTTGTTCGAAAAAATAAAGTATTACAACAAAAACAAGAAAAAGACAAAAAACAATAAAAACAAAGAATAGTTTTTAGTCTACATGTCTAACTTTTTATATTTTTCATTTTTCATTATACTGTTCAATTTTACTTAAAATATAGACTGAATTTGTTGGAAAAGTTCGCTGATAGGAATAAAATTAAAGACCGACTGGAGATATGCCACTTAAGCTATTTAAAAGGGGAAACGTTTATATATATATATATATATATATATATATATATATATATATATATATATATATATATATATATATAGTCATCCACATACAGTACTGTTTCGCTGTTTCACAGCTCATCAGTGCGGCTAGAGAGAGAGAGAGAGAGAGAGAGAGGGAAAGAGAATGAGAATAAATCACAAGAAGTTATATTCCAGCGTTCATGATGTTGACCATTTATTCCTTTAATTCAGTTGACAGCATCTGTTTCGTAGCGCAAATCAATCACTTAATTATTGTATACATTAGTGAATCTATTATCAACTTTACACATCAGAAAAAATAACAACAATCAATCCGTCAAAAAAAAAAAAAAATGAAGTCTGATCCGACATGATTAAAATCCAAAAATTGGCGGCCCTATCGGTGGGGCATTAGAATACGCCGACTGCCCCCACCCCTGCACAGGGTAAAAGTCCCTCAATGGGGGTCCTGGATATGACCTTAAACTATATCCAGTGGTGAGGCCCCAGCTTGTTGGCTTTGGGGAGTGTGGAGCCACTCTTTAATTACCATTGCTCCCAGGTCCACTCTGACCCGGAGTGGTAGTACCTGTTAGGGTCCCAACTATGGGTTAAATAGAAACCGACGTGAAAACAACAAATATATTATACTAAAAAAAAAATTGTCTTCAAAATCGTTGGATTCAGCATTAAATAACTCGAAAAGGGTTGATATACCGTAAAAATAAAACAACCAACCAACCAACCAACCGAAAATTGGAACTGCAAATACCTTTATATTTTTCCATTACGCCATATTGAAAAATTCAATATGGCGTAATGGAAAAATATAAAGCTATTATTCATATTAAATACCCTTTTTTCTATTTATTTATATTTATTTGCTTCCCCACGAAAGCAAAATGTGAGTTTTTAATGTAGAGGAAAACCAGCTCTACAAAAGAAAAGAAAACCAGCTCTACAAAAGAAAAGAAAACCAGCTCTACAAAAGAAAAGAAAACCAACTCTACAAAAGAAAAGAAAACCAGCTCTACAAAAGAAAAGAAAACCAGCTCTACAAAAGAAAAGAAAACCAGCTCTACAAAAGAAAAGAAAACCAGCTCTACAAAAGAAAAGAAAACCAGCTCTACAAAAGAAAAGAAAACCAGCTCTACAAAAGAAAAGAAAACCAGCTCTACAAAAGAAAAGAAAACCAACTCTACAAAAGAAAAGAAAACCAGCTCTACAAAAGAAAAGAAAACCAGCTCTACAAAAGAAAAGAAAACCAGCTCTACAAAAGAAAAGAAAACCAGCTCTACAAAAGAAAAGAAAACCAGCTCTACAAAAGAAAAGAAAACCAGCTCTACAAAAGAAAAGAAAACCAGCTCTACAAAAGAAAAGAAAACCAACTCTACAAAAGAAAAGAAAACCAGCTCTACAAAAGAAAAGAAAACCAGCTCTACAAAAGAAAAGAAAACCAGCTCTACAAAAGAAAAGAAAACCAGCTCTACAAAAGAAAAGAAAACCAGCTCTACAAAAGAAAAGAAAACCAGCTCTACAAAAGAAAAGAAAACCAGCTCTACAAAAGAAAAGAAAACCAGCTCTACAAAAGAAAAGAAAACCAACTCTACAAAAGAAAAGAAAACCAGCTCTACAAAAGAAAAGAAAACCAGCTCTACAAAAGAAAAGAAAACCAGCTCTACAAAAGAAAAGAAAACCAGCTCTACAAAAGAAAAGAAAACCAGCTCTACAAAAGAAAAGAAAACCAGCTCTACAAAAGAAAAGAAAACCAGCTCTACAAAAGAAAAGAAAACCAACTCTACAAAAGAAAAGAAAACCAGCTCTACAAAAGAAAAGAAAACCAGCTCTACAAAAGAAAAGAAAACCAGCTCTACAAAAGAAAAGAAAACCAGCTCTACAAAAGAAAAGAAAACCAGCTCTACAAAAGAAAAGAAAACCAGCTCTACAAAAGAAAAGAAAACCAGCTCTACAAAAGAAAAGAAAACCAGCTCTACAAAAGAAAAGAAAACCAACTCTACAAAAGAAAAGAAAACCAGCTCTACAAAAGAAAAGAAAACCAGCTCTACAAAAGAAAAGAAAACCAGCTCTACAAAAGAAAAGAAAACCAGCTCTACAAAAGAAAAGAAAACCAGCTCTACAAAAGAAAAGAAAACCAGCTCTACAAAAGAAAAGAAAACCAGCTCTACAAAAGAAAAGAAAACCAGCTCTACAAAAGAAAAGAAAACCAGCTCTACAAAAGAAAAGAAAACCAACTCTACAAAAGAAAAGAAAACCAACTCTACAAAAGAAAAGAAAACCAACTCTACAAAAGAAAAGAAAAAAAAAACGGCAAAAGAGGCAAAAATGATAATCGTCTCAGTATAGAGGTTTTCAATTACATTGACCAAATACAAAATAAGTTTAGTATCAGAATACCTACTACACGTTGATCTTGGGCCATTTTTTACTTTTTATTTTTATTTATTTACTTGTCTCCTCACAAGGGCAGAGTTAGACACAAGGTCAATTTTTAATGTTAGGGAGGATACAACTCGATGAATTGCATTCATCTGCAAAAAAATCTCGCTAATTTACATATTCTTATGAACATTAATTTCAATTAATTCCCTATTAGTTTTTTCGGGGTTTCTTATAGGGTGATCATCTTTAGTTAACTATTACATGTGATTATATTCATGCAGATATTCTACATGAGTTATACTTGCATAATATTTGCATAAAAAGGTTATAGTAAACACAAACCTCTTTCTATATATTTTTTGTGTATGCGTATATATTATTATTTTTTACTATAATAATTAAATATCTACAGACACTAGTGTTTCATCCTTTCGGGAATCTTCAGTGCAGAGTATCACGATTAATACCAGTCGAATGATTTGAACCCCGCAACACGAGATATCCCTGGCTCAATTAGCGAAGACCGTATCAATTCGGCTACAATTAACCGCGTGAAATAACATTGCATTTAAACATTTTAATCTTAAATGTTCATTTACGTCAGCCAGACGGTGATCTAATCGTTATACGATGATCTATTCATAAGAGCTTAATTGACTGACTTTAGTCAACTGAAAGTGCCCAACGATAAGAAACGAATTTCTTAAAGGGGCTGTCATAATTATTTTTTTTACTATAATAATTAAATACCTACAGACACTAGTGTTTCATCCTTTCGGGAATCTTCACTGCAGCGTGTCATATATATATATATATATATATATATATATATATATATATATATATATATATATATATATATATATATATATATATATATATGACACCCTGCAGTGAAGATTCCCGAAAGGATGAAACACTAGTGTAGGTATTTAACTTATATATATATATATATATATATATATATATATATATATATATATATATATATATATATATGTACATTTGTTTGTTTTGTACCTGCTAAACTCTTCTGTCAGTTTTTTGTCGTACAGAATGAAACTTAATATATACGGTATTCGAAACTTTATATTTAGGTTTTAGCCAGGGAAAATAAGTGCAAAAGTGTGAAAATTAAAAAAAGAAGAATTTTCCAGGTGAAGTTAAAACGACAACGTTACGAATATAGATGAGTTACGTAATAGCTATTTTTATTTCAAACCTTGCAGCAAACATGTCTTCGTAGCTCAGGCATCAATGGAAAAAGTAAATCGAAAGCACAACTTTGTGGTTTCGATTCTCGGTTGGGCGCACGAGTCATTTTTTAAAAACTTTTAAAATCATTAACATATTATGTCCAATATAATATAATAATAAATACGAAATATGTATAAATCAAAATATCATGTTTAAGCGTATATTATGACCGGGCAATGTAATATATATATATATATATATATATATATATATATATATATATATATATATATATATATATATATATATGTGTGTGTGTGTGTGTGTGTGTGTGTGTGCGCGCGTGTGTGCGAGTGTGTGTGTTTATTTGTTTTTGTTAGCGATACTTTTTGAATCAATTCAATAATTTATACGAAAGTGCATTTTTACCTAAATGCGAGTTGGGAAGAATTTTCCCTTTGACCAAGTTGGTAGCCCCTAAAATGTATCAGTAACAAAAACAAATAAAAAATATCTACATAAAAACGCGATACATTTAGTAGTCAAGCGAGGTGGTCGCGTGATAGAGGTTTAGGCTTCTTATCATGGAGTCCTTATTTCGAATCTCGCCAGATTCAGCCACTCTGTGGAATCGTAGACGATGAAACATGTGTCAGTGGGTAATTATATTTTCAAAATAATATATATATATATATATATATATATATATACTAGCAAAAGTACCCGTCGTTGATTGGGTTCAAAAACAGCCTACAGAAAATGGACTCTGATTCATGAAAGTATGATAGGTTATGAAAAGGAGGGGTTGTAAAGAGATAGCTTCGAATTTGAGTGTATCAAAACCAAAGCAAAATATGATGAAAGAAAAATTAAATAGATAGACCCCATAATTTATTATACCATACCTGTTCACACTGAAACACTTATCACAATATTCTGCGGATCCATAATAAAACACCTTGTTAAACTTTGTGACATATTTCCATTCTATGGAGGTCAGGCGCGAACGAACAACCTATAATTTTATTATACCATATTTCTTCAAACTGAAACATAATAATCAAAGTATACTTACGCAGATAGATATGACAAAGTGTTTGCCTATTTCCATTCCATGGAGGCCAGGCGCGAACGCAGACCCACAATTTTATTATACCATCCCCATTTAAGTTAAAACATACTTATCAAAGTATTATTATGTACATCTTTATCAAAAACACTTGCAAACTTTTTTAAAAAAAATTTTAATTTTTTATTTCCATACTTTGTTGACCAGGCGCGTACGCAGACCCCACACTTTTAATGAATCATCATTATGCCAGATTAAACATACCCATTCCTGTGTCTCGATACATCTTCTATCATTATATGTGATCAGTTTTCTATAATAGTCAACCATATAGGAGCCTATTCGTGACCAGACACACTCACAGACGTATTTTTATATAAATTTCAGATTAATGTAATACGGAAGTAAAACATTTAATGAATTTATCGAAGTTAATGCAACAGTGCTCCATACTAAAGTAGAGCAAAATATACATTTTATTTATTTTTACATAAACACTTAGGTATCGCTAAAAATTCATGAGTGTATTTCAGTAAACTAGTTATAAATAGCTAAATATATCATCAGATGGTGTTGCTTTTACGAAAATCCAGTCTTTAATGTATATTGGAGAAAGATTAATAAAGTTCATATCTGGAGAGCAATCACGTGATATTAAAAATAATAAAATAAATTAAAAAAGAAAATAAATTCAAAAAGAAAATAAATTTATCAAATAAAAAAATAAAAACGAAATAAAAATTGAACATGTTACCATGTTTATTAACTCATTAGAAATCGAACGAGAAGTTATAAGCAAAAAAAATCTCAGGCTTAATTAATTAATCCAATATAATAATATTAATCCAATGCAATAGTATTAATCCAATATAATAATAATCCAATATAATAGTATTAATCCAACATAATAATATTAATTCAATATAATAATATTAATCCAATATAATAATGTTAATTCAATATAATACTATTAATTCAATGTAATAATAATATTCATCCAATATAATAATATTAATTCAATATAATAATATTAATTCAATATAATAATATTAATTCAATATAATAATATTAATCCAATATAATAATATTAATCCAATATAATAATATTAATCCAATATAATAATATTAATTCAATATAATAATATTAATCCAATATAATAATATTAATCCAATATAATAATATAAATCCAATGTAATAATATTAATTCAATATGTTAATATTAATTCAATATAATAATATTAATCCAATATAATAATATTAATTCAACATATTAATATTAATTCAATATAATAATATTAATCCAATGTAATAATACTAATTCAATATAATAATATTAATCCAATATAATAATATTAATCCAATATAATAATATTAATTCAATATAATAATATTAATCCAATATAATAATATTAATTCAATATAATAATATTAATCCAATGTAATAATATTAATCCAATATAATAATATTAATTCAATATAATAATATTAATCCAATATAATAATATTAATTCAATATAATAATATTAATCAAATGTAATAATATTAATCCAATATAATAATATTAATTCAATATAATAATATTAATCCAATATAATAATATTAATTCAATATAATAATATTAATCCAATATAATAATATTAATCCAATATAATAATATTAAATCAATATAATAATATTAATCCAATATAATAATATTAATCCAATGTAATAATATTAATTCAATATGTTAATATTAATTCAATATAATAATATTAATCCAATATAATAATATTAATTCAACATATTAATATTAATTCAATATAATAATATTAATCCAATGTAATAATACTAATTCAATATAATAATATTAATCCAATATAATAATATTAATCCAATATAATAATATTAATTCAATATAATAATATTAATCCAATATAATAAAATTAATTCAATATAATAATATTAATCCAATGTAATAATATTAATCCAATATAATAATATTAATTCAATATAATAATATTAATCCAATATAATAATATTAATTCAATATAATAATATTAATCCAATATAATAATATTAATCCAATATAATAATATTAAATCAATATAATAATATTAATCCAATATAATAATATTAATCCAATGTAATAATATTAATTCAATATGTTAATATTAATTCAATATAATAATATTAATCCAATATAATAATATTAATTCAACATATTAATATTAATTCAATATAATAATATTAATCCAATGTAATAATACTAATTCAATATAATAATATTAATCCAATATAATAATATTAATCCAATATAATAATATTAATTCAATATAATAATATTAATCCAATATAATTATATTAATTCAATATAATAATATTAATCCAATGTAATAATATTAATCCAATATAATAATATTAATTCAATATAATAATATTAATCCAATATAATAATATTAATTCAATATAATAATATTAATCCAATGTAATAATATTAATCCAATATAATAATATTAATTCAATATAATAATATTAATCCAATATAATAATATTAATTCAATATAATAATATTAATTCAATATAATAATATTAATCCAATATAATAATATTAAATCAATATAATGATATTAATTCAATATAATAATATTAAATCAATATAATAATATTAATCCAATATAATAATATTAATTCAATATAATAATATTAATCCAATATAATAATATTAATCCAATATTATAATATTTATTCAATATAATAATATTAATCCAATATAATAATATTAATCCAATATAATAATATTAATCCAATATAATAATATTAATTCAATATAATAATATTAATCCAATATAATAATATTAATTCAATATAATAATATTAATCCAATATAATAATATTAATCCAATATAATAATATTAAATCAATATAATAATATTAATTCCATATAATAATATTAATCCAATATAATAATATTAATCCAATATAATAATATTAAATCAATATAATAATATTAATCCAATATAATAATATTAATTCCATATAATAATATTAATCCAATATAATAATATTAATCCAATATAATAATATTAAATCAATATAATTATATTAATTCAATATAATAATATTAATCCAATATAATAATATTAATCCAATATAATAATATTAATCCAATATAATAATATTAATCCAATATAATAATATTAATTCAATATAATAATATTAATCCAATATAATAATATTAATTCCATATAATAATATTAATCCAATATAATAATATTAATCCAATATAATAATATTAAATCAATATAATAATATTAATTCCATATAATAAGAGAGTCAAAGTAAACTATAAAACGAGTAGTTAATGAAAATGTCCAAATTCGAAGTTTGAATGAATTATAGTTACATCTAAAAAGTCAGTTAAATTTCAAAATATCGAACTATTACATTTTGTGTTAAAACTAGTAGGGCTACTCGACGTTGTCCAGGACCATCAGAAACAATACAGAAAGTGTTAAAATTGTTTGTGATATTTTCATATTAAAATATTTATCTCTTTTCCTTTCTATTTTCTCACTTGTTTTTATGTGTGTATTCAGTTTTTTTGCGGATTGTTATCTTCATCTTGATAGGTGTTGTAATTTCTTCGCACCGTTTCGGTCAATTAATCCTCCGGCCTTCTTCAGGTTTTCATCCACGACGGGGTAGGAATGCTGCGTCTTGTAGATGTGTCCCCTGTGTTGCTTTCTATAGTTGTATTCTCACAACGTTTTGGCTAACAAATTATCTAGTCTGCTTGGGTAGGATTGAACCCCCGATCTTCAGACAATGTTCATCTGGAATTGTAGAGAGTCAACATCTCTATCAGGTTTTAATGTATTAGAAAGATGAGAAATCCATCTGCACCGAACATACATGCACGTGTTGTAGTTATGGTAATAAGCAGTAAGCGATTCAGCCTATGCTATTTACCAAAGCCTATACTGATCTATCTAGCGTATTGACCAATGTCCAAATGAGAAAATATTTCTTTAGTAATTACTAGGGCAAGGACAGCAGCTTATTCTTTTCATTGGTTTTGCTCTTAAGTATATATCCAACACAGTTAGACACAATTAATCAACCGAGGATCACATCATTCTACATAAAAACATATAAGATATCAATGGATATATACCTGAGAATCAAAACAATGAGAAGAATATGATGTTGTCATTGCCCTAGTAATTACACATTTTCTATCTAGAGTATGGAGTACAGTTTGATTCAACTAAAGACCTACAAAAAATAAAATTATATGATGTAATATCTGGTCCATCTAGAGTGTTGTCAACATATTCAGCATCTACTGAGTTCCAATCCATCACACCGAATCCCAGTAATTAGAGAAACAAAGTAAATTAGGATTGGAAATAATATTTATTAAAGGAAAAGTCTAGAATCGAACCCAGTAATCCAAGGTTAAAATGAAGACATACTGCAATTTAGATACGATAATAGAAATGTGGAGCACTGTCCATTGTGTTTGATACAACTAACTGGGCCAGAGCAAGTAGAATCGGGCAATGTAAATTAAGGAATTTTCTGTGTGTTGCCAAAAGCGTAATATGTAAATCCACGTGAGGAGACATTCACATGCCTGAGCACGTTCTGACGTCACAAAGAAAGATAGATCACAACATATCCACTTAAGTCAGAGCAAGCCACGGATAGTCAGTCAGAAAAGTTCGGAGTTGACAAACAGTCGGGAGAATTGAGTTAGTCAAGCCATTTTCGGAAGCGAACCAGGAAGGGAGACAAGACAATGTTATTCTGCAAAGCATCGAATAACTGATAATCTTCTCACCCAGCTAGAATAAATGTCTTCATATTATAAGTAAATCTTTGTATTCGCTTTTCAACCACCGAAGGGCAATATGTTTCGTCTATCGTCTTTGCAAATGAACATTATATGAAACAGCTTTTCATCAATAATGAATTCCCTTCTCCATGTTCAAATGCCCATTTCACATCTCTTCACATTCATATCTCTCCTAAGAATAATATGACATCTCAAAGAATTGCGTCATTGTCATATAAAAGTCTCATCCTCAGTTTTATTGTTTGTTCCCGTCATGTACCGCCACCACACAAGAATTCCTTGTTTTAGATGATTGACTGAGGCCGAAAAAAATAATTTGAAAAATATATTGTAATGTTAATCTTTTACCTAGACTAAAAATATTTTATTTTTGTACATTTTAAAAACATATATTGAACCTAGTCTTCATATTATATGTCCCACTCTTTATTGACATTGCCCTTTTTAATTTTACATGTACTGTCGATGGAAATGCAAAGACATGGTGTCTTAAAAGTCATTGAAAGGTTACAAATCTTTGTCATTTTATCATTAATAGTTATTTTTTCTTTATTTTAGACATTTTACAGAAGATATTTCGGTAATTAATTATGGATTCGTGGCGACAACATTATCTCTCGCTATAGAATGTCAAATGGCAACCACGTTCCCCAGACTTGACTAGCTACGGCATTTTGTGGGGGATATTTTAAAGAAAGAGTCTATTTTAACGAACCCTCACCCATGCAAAAATTGAGGGAAACATCAGGAATGAAATAAAAGTGTTTAATCGATTTTAATTATTAATATTTTATAACTGAACCTGGGGAAATTGCGCAGGGGACACATTCTTGTGTAATATATTGATGTTGGCATTCTGTAGATATTCAGCATAAATGGAGACGCTCTGATATTATTGTACCTATTAACTATGCCTCCCCACGAGACAGAGTTAGACACCAGGGTCGTTTTTTAACGTGGAGAAAAGGTACAAAAATAAAAATTGTCTCAGTCGTGAAGGATTTCTCCTCCACCGAAAGAGAACAAGAAATAGAAGTGCAGCATCTGAAGAACAGATGGTGTTTATTTGCTCCCCCACTGAGCAAATTAGGCACAAGGCCGTTTTTAATGTGAGGTAAAAACCAGCTCCCCTAAAAGTAGGCAAAAAGGGGGGACTCTGGTTACCAAAAATAATAATTGTCCCAGTATAGAGGGTTTCCCCTCCATTGACTGGTACAAATTATCTTAAGTGCAGCATCTGTCGGAAATCTTGTCCCTAAGGCCAAGTAACTTAAAGTTCAGTAGCTCATTCGATAAAACTGCAAAAGTATTTATCTAAGCTAACAAAAAAACCCGGCGTAGCCCGGTCATAAAATACGCTTAAATATGATATTTTAATTCTTGCAGATTTCGTATATATTATTATAGAGTTAATGTTCAATCGATTTCTATATATTATAAAGTTCCGATTTCAAAAATAAAAAAAAATATATATCCATATGATTTGGGTGCATCAGTTTGAATAAAAAACGATATATATATATATATATATATATATATATATATATATATATATATACTAGACTACCCGTGACCCGTTGGGTCAAGCTGTTATATTAGTTATGTACTTCATGTATGAGCGTGACACTTGTGACGTAAAGAAAATAGGGTTTTTTTTGACATAACAGAAAGATTTCTATGAAAGTATATTAAAATGAAAAATCACGGACGATCATTCAAACATGAAAAAAAATCCTCCCTATTCGTGTAAAGTTACCTATTTTTCCGAATAATCGCTCAAAAATCGAAAATTAATCATGATTTTCTCTACGAATCTAACGCCCACGAAAGTCATTCAGCAGCAAAAAGTACATGAACCTACAGATGAGACGTATATAAGAATGAAAAACACATATTGGAATCCTTCAACCAAGTTATAGAAACTTTAATCCCCCGAAAATAATAATTAATAAAACCTGAAGCAAAAAAAAAACTAAATAAATAAAATATAATAAAACTGATATAGAAATCGATTAGTAAATGTGTAAAAAAATTCACCGTTCTCACACAACTATTTTGTATCTAGAAATGAAAACAACAAATAAAAAAGAAGGAAAGAAGGAAGGAGGGGAAAGGGACGGATAGAGAGTAGTAGTAGTAGTAGTAGTAGTAGTAGTATTCTTGGCTTTATTACAATTGTTCTTATGTTTGTCAACGGGTTAGAGTTGTTTAGTTGTAAGAAAATTGCGACAGTATAGTCGTAATAAAGAGTAGTTGAAAAACACCCCCACTCTTCGCATGTTAAATAATAATTTCGAAATGATAACGTTAATATTTCAGTGCGCAGGTCAAAATCTGCAAAAGAAGCGATTTGTGTTTATTTGTTTACGTTATTATGGGTTAATGTTTATGCGCCGGTGCGCAACCGGATGTCGTAAACCGAAAAGTGGGCTACACTACTCGTTACAAGGTCATTTGAGTTTTATAATTATATAGATATACATACATACACACATATATATATATATACATATATATACACACATATATGCATATACATATATATACACACACCACACACACACATATATATTTATGTATATATATATATATGACTCGAGTTCCGTCAGCTATAATCGAAACCAATACGAAAATCTCGTTCACAATTATTGATAAATTATTTATAAAATAATAGATTACTGGCCTCAACTATAATCTAAACCGAAAAAAAACCTTCTGAAGAATTTTTGGTGAAATTATTTATAAAATAATAAATGACTAGAGTATCATAAGCTCTAATCGAAACCGAAATGAATACTTGTGAAGAATTCTTCGTAAAATTATTTATTTATCGACTAGAAGATTTTCTTGGAACTTGAGATTACAGATTAAGTCTGGAGTGATTTTTTGACATGCTCATTGCCTTAGAAGCCCCATTTAGCAATCGAAATTGAACTGAAATAGCTAAAATAACGCACGTATTTAACTGGTGGCTAACATGGTGAAAGTAAATATATATTTATTTACAAACATATTGCTCTACCTCGTGTATTTCACTTTTGCTCTATCTCCTATACTGAGCGTATTTATCTGATTGGCATTGTCTTATAAATATTGATACAAATATTTATATGAACTTTCATTTTGCAGTATTATACAATATGTAATCTAAAAGTATTTAAACACTTCAGTTAATATACAGGGGGCCACAAAGTCTGGCTACATTATGTAGCCAGACTTTGTGCAAGCATACTCTAGATTATGTAGCCAGACTTTGTGGGCACCCTGTATATATATGTATATATATATATATATATATATATATACATACATATATATATACATATATATATATACATATATATACACGTGCGTGTATATATATATATATATATAAATACAGAGTGCCCACAAAGTCTGACTACATAATCTACAGGGTGCTTCCAAAGTCTGGCTACATAATGTAGCCAGACTTTGTGGACACCCTGTATACATATAAATTTAAGTTAATATATATATATTAATATATATATAAATATATTATATATTAATATATATATAAATATATTTTTATATAGTAAGTTATAAAAATATATATGTCAATTAAGCTACACAGAATATTCCGAGTTTCATCCACTGTCGGATTCGTCAGGCTTATACGAAGAGTTGTGGTTGTCTCGCGTTTTTAAATACGCACAGTCTATTGAGCTTTTAGTAAGCCAATCAGCTCTTTAGTTTCTATTGCTCCCTTCCTAATAAGCCATGGGCAGGCACATACAGGACAAATTCCCAGTTGACCTTGGGTTCACCTCTTCCTTTGTGTGTGCTTTTTTAGTGGGAAGCGTTGATATCTAGTGATTTGACCTATTTTCAACCTAGGTGTAGTTAAATGTTTTTATTATTACGTTAGTTTATCTATCTATCTATCTATCTATCTATCTATCTATATATATATATATATATATATATATATATATATATATGAACGTATGTACGATAATTTATGCATATGTATATTTATTTAATAATTTATTTTCTTTTGTTATTAATTTTAATAAAGTTTATCCCGTGTACACAGTAGTTCGCTATTTCTCTCCTGCAGTTTAATAGATGTTGGGGTTCTTTAAGGTATAGGATAGCAAATTTTTAATGAAGACATAATCTACATGGACCGTCTAGGCCTATACATATGTTTACTTGTCTTAATATTTTCCATTCGACTGGCGACGTCTGCTTTCTTTGGGTTCCCAGTATTTGTTTGTTTTCGTTCGGTGTTTTTTTTTTAAATTATTATTGAAGGTACTTTTGTGGACATAATATCAGGTTTTGAAATCTAAGGACGTCATACGTACGTAATCTTTCTTGTTATTCGGGGTTTCCTTCGCAAATATTGTGGCCTGGTAAACTATGTTTTTGGTTAGACACACACACACACACACACACACACACACGCACGCACGCACGCACACACACACACACACACACACATATATATATATATATATATATTAATAGTCCGAGGTTAATATTTTCCAGAAGTAAATAACCAATGAAGTTTTAACGAGGTTAATACAAAAGTTCTCAATACTGAAGAAGGGAATGATAAGCTTTCTACGAGGAGCGTGCAATAAGTAATGCCCCTGACCCATTTCCAGTTCTCTGATCTAGCTGAAATTTTGCAGGTGCAATGATATATATATATATATCCACGGGTTATGTGGCAAATTACAGCTCTGAACTAATTGTAGTTACTGTTTTACAGGTGTTTGAACTGAGTCAGGTGTGAAATGGAGCCTGTTGAATGTCGAGCAGTGATCCGGTTTTGTATTTGAAAGGAGGCATACCACAGGAGACTTTTGATGAAATGAAAGAAACTTATGATGATAATGCCCCATCATATAACCTTGAAAACGCTGGCATCATGAATTTAAACATGGGCGGAAGTCCGTAGAAACAGCTCCCACACATGGTCGCCCCTCCTTCTGCCATTAATGAGGCATCTGTCTTTCAAGTTGAGGCTGCCATTTTGGAAGATCGGTGCATTACTATTCGCCAAATAGCCCAAGATGTCAAGATTAGTACATAGTCCGTAGAAACTATCATTCATGGCTATTTTCATATGCATAAGGTGTCTGCCAGATGGATTCCAAGGTTGCTCACACTATTCCAGAAGCGAGAACGCGTCGAGTGCTCGTGGATGAATTGGAGATGTGCCAAGAAGATGAGTCAAAGTTTTTCAAAAGACTGATTACACAGGATGAAACCTGGGTCCATCACTATGATCCAGAGACCACAGCCCAGTTAATGCAATGAAAGCACTTGCACTCACCACCTCCAAAAAAGGCAAGAGTGCAGCCCTCCGCTTGCAAGGTCATGATCACAGTCTTCTGGGACCAGGACGGAATAGTGATGACAGAGTTCCTGGCAAAGGGTACCAAAATTACAAGAGCCTATTATGCTTCACTTTTGAGGAACTTAAGGGAAGCTATCAAAATCAAGAAGTGAGGAAAGATCAGAAAAGGTACCCTCCTCCTGCGAGACAACGCTCCGGTCCACAACTCGGATGTCGCCAGATCAGAAGCGCGGGCGTGCGATTATGAAATCTTGCCCCATCCTCCCTACTCTCCTTACCTTGCACCATCTGACGTCCACCTTTTCCCAGCCATGAAGT
Organism: Euprymna scolopes; assembly: GCF_053919585.1. Lineage (NCBI taxonomy): Eukaryota > Metazoa > Mollusca > Cephalopoda > Sepiida > Sepiolidae > Euprymna > Euprymna scolopes. The sequence goes on along the minus strand of NC_136500.1, from coordinate 129,714,455 downwards.
TGTTTTTGAAAGGAAAGCGTTTCCCAGATGATGCAGCCTTGATTTCTTAAATCACGTCGTGGTTGGAGGACCAACCTGGGGTGTTCTACAAAAACGGTCTCCAGAGCTGCATCAAACGATGGGAGAAATGCATAACGGGTGGTTCGTATGTAGAGAAATACTAATAACTGTGCCAAGTTTCGTTGCTCTACTGCTATGGGAAGTAGGTCAGAGGCATTACTTATTGCACGTCCCTCGTATTTCTTTTTCCATAAATATTAAGATGTTGCTACACGGTCATGAGCATGTTTCGGTCAACTAGTTACCAGAAACTGGAAACCTCTTAAGGCGATACAACTAATAACGAAAAAAATGTTTGCAATCTTTGCTTTCGTATAAGATGTACTGCCTGAAAACGTCTCCAGTATGTAGCAACATATTACTACGTATGTAAAAAAAGAATCCGAAAATGTAAGTTGGTGCAATAAGTATCCGATACAAAGCAAAATGTTACGTACTTTTTAAACCTTAGATTGCACATTTATGTAATTATCTAGTGAATACGTAATTATATATCATGTTTGATACGAGATATGCATTTATCATACAAAAATACATTAGAATAGCACTTTGTGATTACTTTGTTTTCGTGTAACAAAAATAAATCAACTTTTTGATTTGTATCGGATTACGTAATGCCCCCATTGTATATATATATATATATATATATATATATATATATATATATATATATATATATATATATATATAAATATATAAAGGGATGGTTGTCTAGTTCCAACGAGAGAAAAATATATATATTTAAAAGAGTGTAGCCATCAACAATTGTGTGTTTTTCCAGCCTTTTATCATATTTTTATTTTAAAATATTTTTATAACGCGTTTCAAGCTTTGGTTCGCTCTCTTCAGATATTTTCGTAAAAAGTTTTTTTTTTTTTTTAAATGAGAGCTTGAAATGCTATTTTTACATCTGCTGATACTAAATGTGTTTTTCAGAGTGATGAGGCCTCAGGCATTCTGTGTCCAACAGTAAGGTTGGTAGTGTCTAGTCAACGTTGAATTCAAATAGGGGCTGTTGGTCTAATTGAACCAAAAGCCCCTATTTGAACCAAAATATTTTAGAATAAAAATATGATAAAAGGCTGAAAAACACACAATTGTTGATGGCTACACTCTTTTAAATATATATATATATATATATATATATATATATATATATAAACTACACATTGGTCTTTATTAGAGAGTGGGGATGTATATATAACAAGGAGCTATGTAGCTAAGTTGTATAGAGCGCAGGAGTCCTTTAAATCTTATCAAATCTACTAATATGAACAGTCGTAGATATGTTAAAGCACGAATTTGTTAAAAACTATATCATACATTATAGGTTAAGCATTCTGACCGATAAGATTATGAGTCCCAGTTAGAATTGAGGATATATTCCTTAAAAATAATAACTATATATTATACACATATTGGCTTTCAAACATAAATATAATTTGTTAATATTGAAATGTTATTAAAAGTTATCAAAAGAAAGCTAATATATTTTTGAATTTCAATCTTAGTGGTTATTATTTTTAAAATGTAATTGTAATTATCCACTCGCATTTAGGTAAAAATGCACTTTCGTAAATAATTGAATTCATTCAAAACATATCGCTAAAACCAAACCAAAACAAAATCTTAGTGGTTGTAATACAATCGATCAATTACACCCAATTCTCTTTTAAAATCAATGAATCGAACCTTGCTGGCCTCGGTTATCGACAGAATCATACCTACTTTACAAGTAGAGAATATTTGAAATACTACATCGTAAAATGGATCTCGTGTTTAGCATATAAATGGCGCCTAATAAAAGGTCATATCGTTTACAAAATGCATTGATTTAAGTGGAGCTACTTTTGCAGATTTTCGAAACAATAGAAATTTATTTTCTGTAAATGTTACTTTGAAATGAGAATACGAAACTCTACAATGCCATTATTTCTAATTAAATTTGTGATATTTAAGATGCATCCAATCGTTTTCCCTGAAAAAGCTCTGTCTGTCAAGCTTCATGCTAGAATATCATTTTCATTACTGAACGTGCCCAGAATAATCTGCTAAGATTAAGTTGAATGAAGTTTCGTAACAAGAGTTTGATTGACTCCGACTGACCCGTCATTTATGAATTGTGACTGAGTGCGTTTATTAATGTCATTAAGTGCGAAAGTTAATGGCGACGGACACCACAAGAATTTGACGTGTATTTCAATTTCTCCTAAGATCATTTTGACCAACCTAGAACTGCCTTTATACATTTGTCAGCTCAGTTCGCAGACACAGTTTTGACAATTATTGACTGGAGTACGCTGATTTTCCAGTGTAGATCCATGCGAAACATTCTCTCATTTAATATTTCTCTGAGTAAATCCTATCGTGCATTAATAGCTTACTAGCGCCACCGGTGGAAATTCCACAGTGGACTCTTTCATATGTAAATTCTGTGGATGTTCAGCGTAACTGGGACGCGCTTATATTATTGTAACTCTTTACTTTTTTTATCATTGTATCTTTCTACAGAAGTGTTCATATAAGTATGCAGGGACGCCAGGCGTAGCCTGACTATAAAGTACGCTTAAATATGATATTTTAATTTATACAGATGTCGTATATATTATTATACAGTCAATTTTCTAACGATTCTTATCTATCTTCTTCTCTTTTTCTATCTATCAATACTAATAAAGTAGCTGCAGGAATTCCCCTCTGGCCAAAATTATCGTAGTTTTGCAACAACAGATTCCACATACAATTCCAATACATCTAGGCTAATAGTCATTATTTTATATAGCTTTGGAACACCATTTTAGACACATTCAGTTGTGATAATAAAATACTACATTGCATCCTACAAACAACGCAGTCACAATCGCAACATCGTTAGAGGAAGAGTCTCTTTTTTCTCCTTAAATATTTAGACCTACTATTGCTACTAACTATCACCGGGACAAATTCTACATGCTCCACACATTATATGATTACATAAACCGTAACTAGCTCATACATACCCAGACCTAACATAATATTTCTTATTTCCGATTCATAAATAACAAAGCCTCCTTCGCCAAAGGCCGTCCAATCTGATTGGCTGAGCTCTGAAAATTCTCAAATTCAGAAATCCAGTTCTAGTATTTATAAAGGAACAGCTACTAAAATTAAAATATGGTTCCACTAAGAGACGTAAAATTTTATCCCCAAAATTTAATTCAATGTATAGGTCATTATTGTTGTGTGTACGTAGATAAATGATAACGTTTGTGGGTGCATACGATACAAATCACTCTAATAATGGCTTCAGTGCAATCGGACTACTGTTCCCTATTATTCTACGGGGTTCTCTTTCACACTTCGCGTATTTCCCTTCGCTAATGCGAAATAAGCCAATTAGAAAAAAACAAATCCATTAATACGAATAAAAAAAAACGCATCAAATTTGGACCTTTACATGGGATTTTTCCCTGGGTAAATAATTCGAAATAAAAATGATGGTATTTATGCATCTATATTACCGCACTTAAATGATAACGTTATTTAGAAAGTCATTCTTAACATGTAGAAGGGAGCGTGTTCTATAACTATTTTTACTTGCATCTTCCAATTAAATAAACAAAAATATCGTAACAATTAAATTTAACTTGTGAATACTATAAAAATAGCGCAGTAACATAGATAGCAAAACACCTAAACTATTTTTGTATTAATTTAATTTTATTTACTGTGTAATAATAGTAAAAAAAGAAAAACATTGAAAGTAAGAAATTATTACGAGTTCTTTATTAAGGCCACGCAATAAACAAATGATAATTTTAATTTGCACAATAATATAATCCTTTAAACAATTGGATTTTTAAAAATATTGTTTTAAAGTTTTTTTTTATAGATAATAATAATACATAAAAAATTATACCCAGGAGATTATTTGCATGCAAAAATGCATTTGAACTAAAAGATAAAACGGCCGTGTTTTTTTTTAAGTTTCCATTGGCAAGCAAGATTTCTTTTATCCAATCAGAACGTGGCTAGAATTTTATTAATCAGCGACACCATTTTTTTGTTTTATTATAACTCCAGTGTTTAGTAATCATTTGGAATATTCCACTTTTCCTTTTAAGGGATGCCAGGATGATAACGATCGAAGCGAATTACCGAACTAGTACATAGATTTAATACGTTAAAAGCATTATGATGGTGCAGGCATATACCAAGAATGTTCATTTCTTACTCACTCTGCATCACCTTACACGAAATTCTAAGAACAAAGTTTATGTCGAACAACATCCCATTTGTGGAACACGTTTGCCTGAGACTACATCTTTTATGGCTACAACATTATCCTATTTAAATGCACTGCAAACAAATGCTTATCATCATCCTCATAATCAATCAAATTTAGTTCATTCCATTCATTAGTTTTAATCCTCTCATAATATTTTTCGTCATCAGCTGAAGACTCTATCGGTCTCATTGATACTAATTCTCGAGTGGTTTTTAACCTGGATAAATAGTGGTTAATTTTAGAAAAATATTGTGTTTTTCATGTGTATACGTTGGTATATCCGACAGTAGCAATATGAGGAGGGCTTTCGGACACAAACAAATGCTTTTGTTTTAGATTTTTTTTGGAAGATGAGGATAGATAATTCATATGGTTTAAATTATTCAGACTATTGTTCGAATCTGGAATGTTATTTTCACAACCTTTCAGTTGATGCCATCTCCGACTTATCGAACTCAGGGAAGCTTAATGTCGAACTGGTGAGTTTTTCTTTCGAATTAAAACTTGTCCGCAAACACCCGTGGCGTATTGAATACAGTAGTTGGTACGTTCAGTTGTAAGCTACGCTCTTCTGCAGCTTCAATCCACAGTGCAGACGACACTCGAAATACAATTGCGACTTATTTAAGACTCCAATCTAGTAATGGCTGATGAAACGAGAACATGCAACACCCGCGGTAATCCCGTCGCGGTAATTACGGTCGGTGTCATCACAGAATCTTTGGAATGTGTAGGATTCGTCCCGGTGACAACTGTTAGCAGTGGTAGGACTAAATATTTAGAAAGTAAAAGAGACTCCATTGCCTAAAGATGCTGTGATTGTGATGGTGTTGCTCGTAGGATGCAATGAAGTATTTTATTATCATGACTGAAGGGATTGTTGAGGTTCGAAATTTCCTACAGATTCCGAAATTCGATAGAAAGATTGCTGAGCTCGATTGATGGAAAAAATTCCCGACGTCGACAAGATACACCTAAAGAAGGTAGAAGGTTAAATCGACCGTAACATTGTGAAAATAACACTCAAGATTAGAACAGTAATCTAGAGAATTGGAATCTATGAAGCGCTTTTATACTTATTGATGTTTCACATATTTTCTTGTTGAATGGCTTTAATCAATATATTTCAACAACAGAAAAAGAATTTCTTTAGTGTAAAAATACTTTGTTTTATCGATAAATCATTGTTCGTCGAGTTGTTTCTAGTTCAACGGAAATATGCTTTCGTGAGTCTTGATTATTCTTCGAGAATGAATACTTCAATAAACTTCACATATTAATGACTATTAACAATATAATTATGCTCGGATTTCGGCCATTTGGGAACATTATTTTTTGAAAAAGATGGAAAACATTCAAGATTTTTCTATCGTTTTTTTTTTTATTGCCAAAATATCTAATTTTATGAATAATAATTTAATTTTGCCACCATGGTTTATTTTGCCAAAATAACATCTTGGATGGTTTTTGTTTAAGAAAAAAATAGTTTAGTGTTATTTTTGGCAAACATATTTCGTCAGTAAATGAAATTTTCTTTTCGTATTTTCCACTTTTTAATTTCATTTTTTTTTTTGCTCATTTTCTATATTTTGTTTTCTCTGTTTCCTTGCGAGCACAATTGAAACTTTTACAAAATAGAATTCGAGATTCACGCCAGTGTTCATGGTGCCGAAAACAATCTTGGCTGCAAGTTTATCTTTTCACACGTATAACATTCCTAGTTTGATAAAAGACAAATTTTGATGCTTTTGGTATTTTTTAATCATAGAGGTGATATAGAGACAGAGAAAGACAACTTTGTAAAATGACTTGACTACTCGCGATCTCTTGGGTCAGTATATATTATGGCTAACTATGGAATAGTAAGTATATTAATTATAGCAAAGATATGCGCGCTTGCGCGTACAACATTGGCAGCCACTTTTAACAAAAATAATTTTTATTGCTCTATAGCCGGTTTGTTTCTTGGTTGGTTGATTTTGTTTTACGGCATATCAACCCTTTTCGGGTTATTTAATGCCGAACCCAAAGATTTTGAATAAACATTTTTTAATAGAGTATATTTGTTGTTTTCAAGTCTGTTTCTATTTAACCCATAGTTGAGACCCTAACAGGTACTACCACTCCGGGTTAGAGTGGACCTGGGACCAATGGTAATTAAAGGGTGGCTCCACACTCCCTAAAACCCACAAGCTGGGCCTCACAACTGTATATAGTTTAAGGTCATATCCAGGACCCCCATTGAGGGACTTTTACCCTCTGCAGGCGAACAGTCAGCGTATTCTAATGCCCCACCGAGAGGGTCTTTATATCGGGAAAACTACTTATTTGCGGAAAATTTTAATGCGGTATTCGCTCTGATCATACCGAAAACCTAGAAATAGTCGCCATTTTAAAGAAAAATGTTAAGATGGAAACCAAGTAAAAATTTACTAAAATAAAAAAAAAGGATTGAACACTAATCATGTTTGTGTAATAAAATATGTTTATTTATGAATTACAAATATTTAGGCAAATGAATACAGAATAGTTGATTATATATAATATAATTAAGCGCTTTCCTTGTAACGTTGTACACCTACTTTAACGTTTCACAATCATCTTTCGTAAGCTTTTTACAGATCCAAAACGTTGCAAATGAAAATCGCGAAAAAAAAAGAAAAGAAAAACCGAAGAAAGGCAAAGGAAAGACATTCGACAAAGCATTTTTTTTTTAACAAAACGCATTAATTCTTGGAATTTCCAACAACGTCTAGCATCTTGTTTTAGACAGTACATTTAGTTTACGTCAGCTGCTGTGTATTTGTAAGACGCTCTCGTCACCAACATCTCGCTCGCTGTTATTTTCCGGTCATGACTTAAACACGTGCTTCTACCGGCGCGCAATACCTTCTCCGATCATCACAATGTGGTCCACTCGCTATCATTTTCCAGTTATTTCTCGAGCACCTGCTTTTCACTCGCTTCCTCGACCACGTGTAACTTTTTATCTATGCTGTGACGTCACTCACATTTCTAACACGTGTTTTTCCCCGCGTTTCTCCGGCCACGTATGTCATTTTATCTCTGCTTTTTCTCTTCTTTTGCTGTGACGTCGCATCGCACACCGGCTCGTCCATTTGCATATGTATCATGCATCTGATGCTACTAACCTCAGCAGCTCTGTCATACCTTTGCCGATAATCTGTAACTTGTGGTGTATTTTGGTACAAATAGAAACGCACGTTGTGTACCCCCACCCCCAAAAAATGTTTTTGGCCTGTGTCTTAATATACAGCGCGTAGACAAAATAATCGCAAGTAAAGGTTTTCAGATAACATCAGCCCGCCTATGAAATCAAGCATTGTCAGCAATATTGTTTAAGGACACGACAGTTATGTTACTATGGCTGATATTTATTTCCTTTCTACCGCAGGACGATGTGGCTCAAAGCCGGAAGCTGGACAGAGTCAGGCAAGCACGCTTAAAGGAGGAGCAGACTTTTTATCCCGGACCCTCAAAATCAACAGAGATAAGACCATTCCTGTAATGATCCGGTGCTTGTTGATTTTGTAATTAGTGTAAAGCTTCTGTGTAGTTCTAGGAGTTCCAACCTCCCAAGCTTTACATTCTCTCTGTAAGAAAGGGTTGGTTATCTCCTGATGCGCTCTCGCAGGGGAATGCCAACAGGGCTGTGCCGGTCAGAGTGCTCCTCATCTGGGGCACTGACTTCTTAATCTCACATACCGACCCTGGTGTTACAGTTCTTGCGGTGGGAGAGACTAATACCCTAAAGGAGGAACAATCTGGCCTTTTAAGAATCGTCTAAACAGCTTCGTCGGCATTCCTTGGTTGAAGTTCCGTAGGCTTTGAGCAATAGACTTAATAGACCCTAAAGAGGGGATAAAATAGTTGGAAGAGTGGGCCTCTTAGAACAACTCAGCCCAATAGATAAAAGGCCACTGAAGTACCTGTTCTCTTCGGACTGATTGTCAAGTATGGATTAACGAGCTGTATTTAGCAGTTCATAATTTCTAAGCAACTGAAGTGATTTTACGTACTGCGATTTAATTCTCTTTCTTCGCAACTCGGCAATCTCTTTTAGATATCTTCGCTTTGTTTACACTATTCTTTTAGAAGAAATTTCGATGCGACAATATCGTCACATTCCAGTAAAGCCATCTGCTGTTGACTCGATTACAAGCATCGTTATAGACTTAGAAATTGTGGATTGTTATCTTTCGAATAATATTAGTAAATACATCACTAAAGTAAATTCAATAGAATTTATTTGGGATGTATGCGATACCATAATCGACAACACTATCTATTAAGTCACTCATACGCTCAGAAAACATGAATACAACACGTGTGAGATACACATTCTAATCTCATGAAAACCAATATTTCCTTAAATATTTCTTAGTTTCTTTGAGGGACTTAATAATTAATATAACAACTAGCAAGGACGCACGGCATAACGCAGTCAGAAAATACGATTAGATGCAGGGTGTCCCAATAAAATGTATGCACTATTTAAATTATCTCAATTTGCTACATGAATACGCTATGCCATGCTCCCAAGAGGTGTTTAGGAATACAGAATGGCACTTCCAGCAGAATTAAGCACTTCCCCACTATCATAAGGACGTAAGAGCATATCTTGATAGTCACATGCGAAACAGATAGTTAGGACGAAGATGAAGTGTCGAGTACTGTCGACACTCACCGTATTTGACCCCACCAAATGATTTTTCTCTTTTTTTTTGGGGTGGTGGGGGCATGTTGAACACAGGTTTAAAGCCAGCAAAACGAGCTACAATGAATAAGTTAAAAGCAACCATTGAAAGAAGATGTGTCAACATACCAATTGAACCGATTAGGAACGTTTTCGATTCAATCGGTGAGCGTTGTCAGCCGTTCATGGACTACAATGGACAACAATATGAACACTTTCGATAATTAGCTTATTTCTATATTTGTTCACAGTATTTTGATGTATGAAACTTCTTTCGTATAATAAATGTTGGTTTTATGGTCATTTAAAGAGTGTATATATTTTATTAGGAGACCCTGTATAATTTTATTCATGCGAATTTCGTATATATTATTATAGAGTCAGTTTTTTTTATCGGTTATTATATACTAGCAGGGAGACCCGACGTTGCCCAAGATTGAATGATGATCAACGAATATTTCACACTTCTATATTCTTATTGTCATCGAAATCCGTGAAATCGCCCGGGAGGAAGCTTAATATGCCTCCATTCAGTAACTTAGTCGAAAATATATGTTATTCCATATTGTATTATAGAGAACATACTATTGTTTTTAAGAAATTATTTTATAAAACCTTTTTTCCAGTTATAAAACAAACAACAACAAAAAACAACAAAACATTAAGAAATTTACGTGAAGGTTTTGACCATGCATACCACGCCATGAAAAATAAATAAATAAGTAAATAAAATTAAAAAAAAAAACACGTAAATTTTCAAGTCTTATAAATTTATGCAGTTTATAAATAAAATTTTAAAAAATTACGTGCGGAGTTTGAACCTACAGATCACATCATGCAAAACGAAAACAAAAAATACGCCACCAACTTACTCGCAGTAGAATTCAAGACCTGTTGTTCTATCATTGTTGCTAAGCAACGACATGAAAACATGGCTTAGCCGATTATAGATAAATTAAAATAACGGTCTCGATTATCGATTATCGGAAATAATCGGTGGTATTCTGAGAATAAACTTAACTAAGATCACTCCTAGACTTATCCACGTACGTTCTGTAAATAAAAAGAAATTTCTTCAGACATTTTAGCGTCTATAAGGAACGAAATCACATACACATACATACAGACAAACCTTCATTTGTATAATTGTAGAGATAAAGCTGTGATTTCCAAAATAATAAAAAAAATCCATATGACTTGGGCGCATCAGCTTGAATCGAAACCGAAACCAAAACTGATGAAGAATTCTTGGTAAAATCAAATATTATAAGAAATGGAAGGTCATAACAATTAAACGACAGTCACCCAGAAGAAAAATATGTAAACAGGACACAAATAAATAACACATAAGCTTTCAATTTATTTTTTGCGGACTATTATTTTTATCATTCTTAGTTGTTGAAGAGGATAATAGTCTGCAAGAAATGAATTATAATACTCATCTCAATAATGAATTCCAATGAAATAATATATACGTATTAATATATACATTAATAATATATACGTATATATATATATAGATTAACAAATATATACGTATTAATATATAGATTAAAAATATATACGTATTACTATATATATTAACAAATATATATATGTATTAATATATAATTTAAAAATATATACGTATTAATATATAGATTAATAAATATATACGTATTAATATATAGATTAACACATATATACGTATATATATATATTAACAAATATATACGTATTAATACATAGATTAAAATATATACGCATATATATAGATTAACAAATATATACGTATTAATATATAGATTAAAATATATACGTATATATAGATTAACAAATATATACGTATTAATATATAGATTAAAATATATATGTATTAATATATAGATTAACAAATATATACGTATTAATATATAGATTAAAAATATATACGTATATATATAGATTAACAAATATATACGTATTAATATATAAATTAAAAATATATACGTATATATAGATTAACAAATATATACGTATTAATATATAGATTAAAAATATATATGTATTAATATATAGATTAACAAATATATACGTATTAATATATAGATTAAAAATATATACGTATATATATAGATTAACAAATATATACGTATTAATATATAAATTAAAAATATATACGTATTAATATATAGATTAACAAATATATATGTATTAATATATAGATTAAAATATATACGTATTAATATATAGATTAACAAATATATACGTATATATATATATTAACAAATATATACGTATTAATATATAGATTAAAATATATACGCATATATAGATTAACAAATATATAGGTATTAATATATAGATTAAAATATATACGTATATATATAGATTAACAAATATATACGTATTAATATATAAATTAAAAATATATACGTATATATAGATTAACAAATATATACGTATTAATATATAGATTGAAATATATACGCATATATAGATTAACAAATATATACGTATTAATATATAGATTAAAATATATACGTATATATATAGATTAACAAATATATACGTATTAATATATAGATTAAAAATATATATGTATTAATATATAGATTAACAAATATATACGTATTAATATATAGATTAACAAATATATACGTATTAATACATAGATTAACAAATATATACGTATTAATATATAGATTGAAATATATACGTGTATATATATAGATTAACAAATATATACGTATTAATATATAGATTAAAATATATACGCATATATAGATTAACAAATATATAGGTATTAATATATAGATTAAAATATATACGCATATATAGATTAACAAATATATACGTATTAATATATAGATTAAAATATATACGTATATATATAGATTAACAAATATATACGTATTAATATATAAATTAAAAATATATACGTATATATATATAGATTAACAAATATATACGTATTAATATATAGATTAAAATATATGCGTATTAATATATAGATTAACAAATATATACGTATTAATATATAGATTAAAAATATATACGTATATATAGATTAACAAATATATACGTATTAATATATAAATTAAAAATATATACGTATTAATATATATATTAACAAATATATATGTATTAATATATAGATCAAAAATATATACGTATTAATATATAGATTAACAAATATATACGTATTAATACATAGATTAACAAATATATACGTGTATATATATAGATTAACAAATATATACGTATTAATATATAGATTAAAATATATACGCATATATATAGATTAACAAATATATACGTATTAATATATAGATTAAAATATATACGTATATATATAGATTAACTAATATATACGTATTAATATATAGATTAAAAATATATATGTATTAATATATAGATTAAAAATATATACATATTAATATATAGATTAAAAAATATAGTTACGCACAAAAACACAAATGAAAATAAGATAATTAACAGGCTTCTTTTTACTTCTCAGCGCGAAGATAATTTTTGTTGTCGTTTTCATCACGACGTAAATGTTGCGGGATGTCGTCATAACAGACATGGCGTTGCTGCGGATGATAGCTAGGTAGATGCGGAAAAACATCCAAGCGACCTCTCGTGGTTCATTCCTAAAAGTGTCTATCATTTATCTAATGAAATGTATGAATCGTGAAGTATCCAGACGCACGATCCCTAACGTATCAACTAAAATAGTCTATAAAATTAATGATTCATTAGTTGTTTACCGATTTTTCTGGTGATACGATGGTAGAGTGGAAACCGAAATGCGCAGATAATCGCTTTTGAGACCCAATTCTCTACACAGTAAAAACGCTCCAAACTTAAAACAAACGCATGAATAACAAGTTCATCCTCTGGCACGTGACATGTTCTTGAGACAGACATAGTTAAATTGTAACAAATCGTGGACACACGCATGCGAACCGGCGTTACGGCAAGGAGAAAGGAAGTCTATAAAAAGGAGAGGGAGATCACGTTAGAGAGGACAATCACGTTACAGACGTGGGTGACGTTACAATCGTAACGAGAAGTCACGCGTGGCGGGAGAATGAGAAAATAAATGTTATTACAAAAAAAAAGATTTGAGTTATTACTTGTTCTGTTTCTTGCGACGTACTCTGCTACAACGTGTTGGGCTACGTGTATAAAGTGGTGTACGATGGTACAACATGTCGCACAATGTGTGCAGTAAATAAGTTCTTATTGAGTTTTCTTTAAAAAAATTAAGCCCTGTTTAAGTTTTATCATTACCGATCATCACAGTGTTGTCTCATCGTCAATCTGGCACTCATTCACTAGTCTTCAGTAGTCTTTTGGTTTTGAGTGACCTTTTTGGCAGTGACCTCCCATATATAAAAAAGTTTCATAATTAAACAGCAGGTGTAAAAGTAAAAAGAAGCAAATGCAATGCATTTGTGATTATAAATCCAATTTTTGTTTAAAAAAATGATCGAACTTAATCTTCCTCATACTACCAGATTAGGCTGTCTGATGATACTGGTTTCCTGGCTTAAAACGCAGCAAACATTAATGTTATTGTTTTGCTCTTCCTTTTATAAAATTCAGTAAAGTAAAAAAAAAAAAGCCAAAGTAAAAAAAACAAAAAAACATTTGCCTATACAAATCATGCAAACCATACACAAGGGATAAATATTTAAAGATATAAAACAAATTGTGACCTTCTTTTAGGTGGTTACCTGCGACGGGATACGAATGCCGAGTGTTGTCAGTGTATCTTCATTAATTACTCTTTCCATAGTTGGTATAGTAAGCAATAGTTACTAGGTATACGGTTACAAGACTCAGCATTGTTATCCCGTCGCGATTAACCACCTAAAGAAGGCCAAAGGATGAGTTTGCCGACACGTGGTGAAACAACAACAACAACAACAGCAAGACAATAAAAGAACGTGTAATATAAATTTTTTTTTGAAAATATTGGATTCGACAATAACTAAGCCGAAAATGGTTAATATGCCGTAAAAAAAAAACAAACAAAAAAAAAACATCTGAACGAATCTACGGATAAATCTTGAAAGAAATAAATAACTTAAGACGTGAAACGTTTTCCAAAATTACTGGATTCAACATTAAATAATCCGAAAACAAAAACAGATTGTAACGAGAATCGAGTAGCTTTACTGGATTAATATGCAATTTGCACAGCTAAGCTTAAGATACAGTTTTCAAAATAGATGCATATCTTACAGAAAGGAATTTACGGACGATAACAATAAAAATAATACACAAAACCGTCAAAGATGACATAATCGGCAATTATCTTGATAGAAAGATATCAGATTGTAGGAACAGAAAAAAACAGTGAATCAAAGTCGAGAAGCGAACAGTAAACGTTCAACTCATGTAATCATTTGCAGATAATCAGCATAGCCGGTTCCGGAAACCAAGTTCAGACAGTTATCAAAATTTAGCTCCAAGAACAAACAACCCAGCGACGCGACTATATCTGACCCGATCGAGCGAAAGAGAATAAAAATGACTTGTCTGTGTATTATTTCGCATGCATCGCCATTAGAGATATTTTTTTCCAGCGTCTCTAAGTCGGATTCCGCCACACAAAAAGCTGGGTAAAACAAAAGTTATGTTTGTTGAAATATCTCTATGTATTCAATGAACTGTTTTGTGCATTATGGTTAGCAGTGCGTAGTAAAGAACTGCGCATATGTTTGTTGAACTGATTATTGTCCATGTAAAATACATAAGCAGTATTGATACATTGATAATACATCATATGAAACATGTCATCTTTTGATGCCCTCAAAAAGAACTGTGCACATTTAATACATACGTGAAAATAGTATGTGGGTAAAACATAGGCCGTTGTTTACACATACAACGACGATGAATGCGTAGTTTATCCAAATCTGATGACACAAAAGTCGATAGGAATATAACACATTAATATGGAATACGGCATAATCACTTTGACACACCGATTCCCGCTGGATCACTGAAGTTAAGCAACGTTGAACCTGGGAGACCATTTGGGACTTTCAGGTTCTGTATGTGCTCTCCGCTTATCTCGGCATTGTTTCCAGTCGTCCTGGACTTCTCTTTGCCACTGGACTCAAACAGTGCCGATTCAGGAGAGATGTGGTTGGAGATTGCGCAACCCTTGCCTCCCAATTACACGCGCTACTGCCCCTAAGGGGTATCCTTTGTCTTTCAAGACCGAACGGATGCATCGTCGATATGCAACTCGTGCAGTGAACTTGTAGCACATATATTTATACGTAGACATATAACATGCATTGATAAGTATATTACATGTGGTTATCATAACCAAATGTATATATGATACTAGGTAACATGCCGTTATTTGGTTACCCCGGAATGTAACAGATGGTTGAGATGCCTGAAAACAATCAAAATAAACGCCACGAATAAGTATTTGAAAATATAAAGAACTTATAGCATAAAAAACTGTTTCCAAAATTACTGAAGACAGCATTAAATAACCCGAAAATGGATTGATATGCGGTAAAACCACGCAGCTAAACTAAACAGCATGAATAAATATTTAAAAACTAGCAGGACCCATTAACCGGCGTTTCCCGGTGGAAGCATGAATCTCCCCTGTCTTAGATAAATTGAAGTGCGGTTGTTGTTGTTGTTGTTGTTGTTGTTGTTTTTGTTGTTGTTGTTTCTCAACACCCAATCTCTGCATGTTAAGAACAGCTTTTGGAATCGTCACCGGCCATATCCTTATGTTAAAAACGGCTTTCTAAATAGACACCCCATTTTGGTAGTAGGTGCGAATGTCAAAATATTTGTCACAAATTGTACCTTGATAATGAGTGTCAGGATCCCCACGCGCAAATACTATGAACCAACGAAGAAATTTGGCAGAGTCGGTTGGATATAATTAGATTTGTACCTCGCCCGTGCGTACTAATATGGCGGCCAAAGATTTAAAGTGCATAATACAGAGTTTTATATCGCGAAAACAACCTGCATCTGCCAAATATAAATGAGATTTTGTTAATCAGTATAGTGGAAATTACAATGTCTAGCATTCCAAGGAATAAAGTTTGAGTAGAAGATTTTTCAGCATCAAGAAATTTCTATGATGAAGGGGTGTAATTTTGCTACTTTAAAGACTTGTCAGGGGTAGGTATTTATACAGCCAGATATCATACAAGGTAAGAAAGTGGTGGTGTTCGAACCAGTACCCATAAAGGAGGGGCACTCAAGCCTAATAAAAATTCCTAGATAAACCCGTTGGCATTTAGCAGTACGGGAACCTGAGAAAGTAAGCGATAAATTTACTTTACCTAAAAAACCGAGTGGCAACGTATGCAAGGGTGTAGATTTGCCAGGGATATGCAATAAGTTCATCAGTACACATTACCATAATGTACTAATCAAAAAGGCACAGGGACGCAATATTGTCGTGATGGGACAGGGATCGGAGCTTGATTTATAGTGTAAAACCTAATAGACTGTGTGCTATTTTTGGACCTTATTTAAGAGGGAGAAAATAGTTACAGATGCACCACCCCCATTTTGGCGGAATTGTGGCTTTTTAGAGACCAGGTGTGAGTAATTTTATATCCCGGTAGAAGGAGCCCATTTTTTTTGGCAATATACACAATGTATTTCTTCCAATTCATGTTGCCTGTGAATGTTTATTAGATATTGCTATACATTTATTACATATTGGAGTAGCCATGGGGATATATTGCAGTTTGTATTTACATAAAGGTATCATATTTTAAAAGAAGAATATATAGATACTCCATACCTTTTCTTTATCCGGATTTCTTTCACTGCTAGGTTATGTGATGCACATGCAACAACAAACACCATTACCGATTGAGACACCTGAATGTTCTTCTTTTGTGAAACCACAGAACAACATTTATTTAAAAATATAAATTTATTTCAGCTGTCTTAATGGTATTCACAAGGAGTCTGCTTACATGTCTACATTGCTTGTTCTTTCTAGCCCCGCTTCCTGGACTTGAATCCGTCTGTTCACTTTCGTGACCAAACTCAAACTCTTCAATCTAATCGTCTTGACCTCTCAACCTGTCAGTTCCGTTATGTCATCATGAAAACCATACGTCTCCTAACTTGTGACCTCTGTCACGTACGCAATTATTGAAGGTCATTTTGTTTATTTTAAACTTAGCTAATTTCTGTAAACATCTTCAGCTAAAATCCATTTTTACATTCCATACCAATTCTATTATCTAAACAATAAATAGCTACAAGTAAAAAAAATATTTTAACAATATCACTTGATAGATAGATAAATAGATAGACTGATAATAACTGATTTAAACTTATTATCTAACAATGTCATCATATACGAGGGACATTTCAAAAACTAATACATCCTATTATTATTCCGCCCAAATGTATAAGAAGGAGTTGCGAATTTTATTGTTATGATCATTACAGTTATGCATTCATAGTTTGAAAGGTTCATTTCTTCTGTTCCAGATATTGACGTCATGAGACTCTAAGAACGCAATTTCTGCAATGGGCGTGCGTCAGAAGCAGAGATGCGTCATTGAATTCCCAACAAAAATGCATAGAAAATGGTGTTGGCTATGTAGAAAAATGAATTCTGAAGTATAAAACACCGCTCGTTTTAGTGGTACCACTCCTGTCTTCGTAGCTCTTTAAACATATCAGTTAAAAAATAGGAGGATTTACTTTTCGAACAACGACCCTTGTACAACAAGTGCGCCCCGGATGTCCATACGCAGTCATCGCTCATCGCTGATAAACTATTTTAAGAATACCACTGCATAGATAGATGAATAGATAGATAGATATGTCCGATAAGTGCATGTTCATTGGCTGATACTAGAAAGCTGATTGGCTAACTAAAAAGCTGATTGGCTAACTAAAATCTCAATAGAAGGTGCGTATATAAAAACGACAGACAACCACAAAATTCGCGCATAAGCCTGAAGAGTCCTAGAGTGGATGAAACGCGGAATATTCAGTGTAGCTTAATCGCCATATATATTTTATAACTTACTAACTAGCTCTACCTACGTATGTAGCACTTTGGAAGTAAATGTTTAAAATGTACGCATAAATCTATACTTTCGTATATTACTTATATCTGAGTAAACGAAGTAGTCATATATATATATATATATATATATATATATATATATATATATATATTAAGTAATGTGATTTATAATTTAAAAATTTCAAAAAAATTTTAAATTTAAAAATCAAAATTTAATTAAATTAAAAATCAGTTTCATAAGAAGGAACAACAACAAAGTCAATTATCCGTACGATCGTTTCGGAAATCCGTGCTTTTTATTTGTGGTATACATGAAGTCACGTAGAACAATTATACATAGTTTTTTTGGTAAGCACGGTCTCCTCATCAGCAAATTTAGGAGGATTTCTATTGAATTGAAAAGACACCAAAAATAAACCTAGCATTAAAAGTAAGGCAGATGAATCTGAAAAATTGAAGTAAAAGGTTTGGATTTAAAATTTATAAGAAAATTAATAAAAAAATTGGTATAGGTTAGAGATAGAAATGAGTAGAAAAAATATATATTTTTTTGAATTTACATAATAAATTTGATTTAAAAATATATAGATATATAATTACCTTTTGGTTTTTCTTTTTTTGAAATCAGGAACTGTATTTAAAGTAGTCATTTAGATGTTTGCTATAGCTTTTTATTTTATTGAATGATGAATTTTAAAAGGGCGACGCTCGTGCAGTAAATTAAAAGTAAAATTTTAAAATTCATCATATCTCTAACCTATACCAATTTTCTTATTAATTTTCTTATAAATTTTAAATCCAAACCTTTTACTTCAATTTTTCAGATTCATCTGCCTTACTTTTAATGCTAGGTTTATTTTTGGTGTCTTTTCAATTCAATAGAAATCCTCCTAAATTTGCTGATGAGGAGACCGTGCTTACCAAAAAAAATATGTATAATTGTTCTACGTGACTTCATGTATACCACAAATAAAAAGCACGGATTTCCGAAACGATCGTACAGATAATTGACTTTGTTGTTGTTCCTTCTTATGAAACTGATTTTTAATTTAATTAAATTTTGATTTTTAAATTTTAAAAATTTTTTAAAATTTTTAAATTATAAATCACATTACTTAATATTGAATTAGCTCTAGGACATTTAACTATCGAGCTTATTATATATCTAAATTACAACGAGCATTTCCTGTATTTTAATTAAACTAGTAATTTCACTATTACATTAAAATACACTTAGCTCTTTAGACTATTATTCTAATCTCCTTTAAATTATATATATATATATATATATATATATATATATATATATATATATATATATTAAGTTCCTTCAGCTATAATCAGAAACTAAACCGAAAACTTATGAAGAATTCTTGGTAAAATTATTTATTACAAGAAATGAAAGACCATAACAATTAACCGACAATCACTCGGATGTAAGCACAACACACAAAATAAATAACATACACGCTATTCTATTAATATATAGACAATAATGAAAAACTTTTATGAAACCAGGCATAACTGACGTCTACTGATCGTATTAATCTATTCCACATCAAACGAGACAACGTCGTTTCATTGGATTAGTAATTCTTTTTAGAAAAAAACAATAAAAACGTTTTCTCGCCACAAAATATTTTCCATTGGAAACCAAAATTCAAAGAGAAATTCTTATTGAAGTCAAATTTAGCAATCATTAGTCTTTTGCTCTCGCATATTAATATTCTACCGATATAAAATGCAACCGGGTTTCAAAACAAACAAAAAAAAAATATCTCTTCCATACAATTTTAATCTGTAACGGCAATCATCATTTCCCATTTTCCACACAAACGCTAAAAAACGTCTGATATGAATTTTAGGCAAGTAAATAACTAATCGCACCTTTTCCCCTTTGTTAAACATGGCGATTTATACACGTAAAGAAGGTTAAAGGTTTCATCGGTCGAAACGTTATACAAATAACACGCACGATCATAACAATCGTCCGATTTATCCAAATAATAAAATTAATCGCGTTATATAGCGAAGAAAAATATGTACGGCATAATCGCGCTGATACACCGGTTCTCGTCAGATCACCGAAGTTAAGCAACGTTGAGCCTGGCTAGTACCAGATGGGTGACCATTTGGGAATTATAGGCGCCGCATGTGCTCTCCGGTTATCTCGGCATTGTTTCCAGTAGTCCTGAACCACGCCTTTACACTGGTATTCAACAACGTCGACTCAGGAGAAGTGCGGTTGAGGATTGCGCAACTCTTGCCACAAAAATTTCACGCGCAGTCAGTCTCTCAGTGGGTATGTATAGTCTGTCAAGAACGAAGAATATCGCAATGCGTTTTTGCTTGTGCAAAGTTTTTGTTTTTATTTTTAAAATGAATATCGATTTTGTTTTTAATTTTAATATATATATATATATATATATATATATATATATATATATATATATATATATATTCCATATTATACAATGATAAGTCTAGGGATTTGTCTCTATAATCGTATTTTGTATTTCTGACGTATGTTGCTTGACTAATTCAATGTAATCAAGTAATATAGTAGTCAAAAAGGGGGTGGTTGAAAGTATTATTAGTTCTATTTCAGTAATTTGAAAATAAACCCATTTTATTATAATTTCATATAAATATTTTTAATTACCTCCAGCCAAGATCTGGAACTTTATAAAATCAACTGAAATTTATCTTTACAATGCTGCACTCTATATTTCCGACACTGGCTGCGTGACTATTTTGTTATCTTTGATTATCTGCACATTCTCGAAATGTTCACCTCGTCATAAAATATCCAATATTCACAGCAGCGTTATGTCTAAAGGTAGTTTATATTTCACATAAGACCAGAGCAGTACGTGTGTAACCTTGATACCGTCAAAGCTACAAAAAATAAACAAAAAAAACCTACCAAAAACCCGTCTTTTTTCTCGATTTTCGCAAAAAGGCATTTATTACCGTTACTTTCCAAACAATGCTTGCTTCTTGTTTTTTTTTGTTTCATTGTTCATTTCATCTGCTACGAGATTAACAAAACCCTACCCTGTCGACACTAGCTTAAAAGTCTCTCGCCGCCACCACGGGCCACACGTCCATCTCAGCAGTTTACACTTTTCTTCTTCTCACGCCTTCTAATTACACGTCCATCTTCCCCCGAAGCGCACTTTGCTTCTCCTCGACCACACGCCGGTCACAGCCAGCCATTTCTTGTCTTTGACTTTACATGCCCAGCTTTTCCAGCGTGCATTTTGCTTCTCTTTCACCACGTACTGCTTTTTTTCTTCGTTTTCTGGTGACGCAAGCCCATGCACCCTTGTTAATTTGTATAGTGCTAAACGCTGCTGCTTCAATAATCATATATCCTTCGGTTACTACTGACAGTTTCACACGCACTCATATGCGCTCTGCTGTGTAGCAGTAAGGTGCGTACATCTCGGGGAATATAACAGATCATGATCATGAGACGTTTATATAATTGTACATGACAACTATGATGAAAATTCTTGGGATTACATCTTATTAATAATAGAGACGAACCACAAAAACACATTACCTTCAGGTTGAATGAAGACAAACGAAGACTTACAAATTATATGATAATCTTTATTTATTCCAACTGGATGAGATGATCAGGGATTCGATTGCCTTATTCAAAAAAGGGTTCGGCTAACTGTCAACAACTCGGACTTCTCTCTCCGACATACTATTTCGCTACTCTAACTCTGACTGATTTAACCCTTTTAACTGAATATATTGAAACTATCTTTCTTTGTGACGTCAAAACGTTCTCAGACACGGGAATATTTTTTTTCACGTGGATTTTGCATATTACATATGACTCTAACACGTTTTCGGCAACACAAAGAAAGAATTCCTAAATTGTGTTGTTCATTATCCTAATTCTCACATGATTAAAGTATTTAGTTATTTATAAACACAATGGACAATGGTCCCACGTTTCTAGGATTGCAATATGTATTCTTTTCAATTTCTAATTACTGGGTTCGGTTCTAGGCTTTTCCTTTAGTAAATATAGTTTCAAACCTTTCTTTACTTTGTTTCTCTAATAACCCGGAACTGCCACACATCGACCGAGAGTAATTATCACTTCTTGCACGAATAATTGCGAAAGCATAAAACACTAATGTCTGTAGGGATGAAAATAATTATACATATATATATATATATATATATATATATATATATATGTGTGTGTGTGTGTGTGTATGTGTGTGTATATGTGTCAGGTCATGTCATATGCTACTGGTACCATGTAACCCAGTACTACCTGCCTCATGGTCGGGTCACCGGCGACTAAACTGGTTCCCCCACAAGACTTGTTTGGTGAGGAGGGTGGCTAGTCTCCCTGAAGAAGTAAAAACAAGACCTTCCAAAGGGCGAATGAACCCTTTTTCAGGGTCAACGGCCAACTAGCACCATGTGTGTTTTTGTGTTGGGGTGGAGAGGGCTCCCGTAAGCCGTGGTAAAGCAACCTTTCTAGGAGAAGAAAATCTCTGATTTAAAAAAAAAAAACATAAAGCGGGAGACCAGTACCCGCATTAAGCTGGTTTGCAGTTTAACTTGTTGCTGGCTATCTTGCTCTTGCTTGTTGCTGGATCTCAACATTTTTAACCGAGAGAGAGACTTAGCTGTCGTACAAAGCTAAGACCCTGTAACATCACCTGTGTATAGATACTCCCTCAGGCATTTGTCTATAAAAATGGTCCTGTGGCGATGGAAAAGTTATGACGCATGGAGGCTTGAAATGCTGGAAACATGTAATAATTGATTTCAATGAACGTCTTCAGTATCATGCCTGCGTGAGCGTGTGAATTCACCAGTACAACGAAGAAAAAAAAAAAAAAAAGTAATTTCTGGGCTCATGGACATTAAGTGTCTGAGGGAGTGGCACTCGTCTGACAAGACGTTTTGCAATCATCATCATGTATTTAGCCATTATTAAATAAATATATGTGTGTGTATTTCGCCATTATTAAATTCTGTACCTCACCAAAAATTTTCATATATATATATATATATATATATATATATATATATATATATATATATATATATATATATATATATATATATATATATATATACAGTAGAACCCGGGATACGGTGGCCTTGGATACGGTTTCTACATGTTAAGACGTTAAATATTATGTTTTCAGGCCCTTCATTACGGTATTCGCTTTAGCGTACGAGGTTATTTATAATGTTATTTAATTATATATATGCGGCATTAAAAATAAGGGTACTTGTGAATTTAACGAACAAGACATAACTCAGCATTTGCTCGGCTTTGTCCGACGCATGACGTCAACAGCTCGGGTTTTGCTGTTGTCTGAAGAAACATGGTCATCAGCCAATCAAAACGCTGTTTGCTTAGTTTCAAATCGACGCGCGTGCGCGTGTGTCGAGCTGCAGACGAGAATTCCGATATGGGCGTTCGAGATGGCGGCGACTAGGAATCTTCAGCGCGAATGTCGGTTGCGGTCACGCCACACAATTGTTGACTGGAAGAATTTCCTGATAGATATAATATGCCTTTCTCAGGAATCCCTAGCAGATAGGAGGCCCAGCAGGCCATACGGTCGAAATCGACGAGTCTGTATTCTTCAACCCCCGGAAACACAACTTCGGCAGACGTCTAACACCGGTTTGGGTCCTCGGCGGATACGCCGACTCCGCCGAAAAGGAGTTTTCTTTTTCGGTTAATGTAGCAAATAGGAAGGCCGAAACCCTCCTTCCACTAATAAGAAAATACATTCTGCCGGGGACCACGCACGGTCGTATCAGTCTGTTGGAGCAAAGTGGGAGGAGAGGGGTATCACTATTTAACGGTGAACCACCACAGCCTTAATTTTGTAGATCCCGTAAAACAAAAAGTTTTGTTCCTTTCCTTTTCCTTGCGATTTTTAAATTTTTTTCAAATAGTTGAAAAAAAAAACCCCCAAAAAACAAAAAAAGAAACGTTTCGTAAAAAACAATTACTCACTATTATTTGTTAAAAAATTGATCCTACAAATATCATTTTTGTTGGTCATTTTACGTAAATAGTTGAAAAAAAAACCCCAAAAAAACGTTTCATTAAAAAAAAAATAATTACAATTATTTGTTTACAAAAGATGGTTTATATGTATTTATTTTGCAAACAGAAAACAATTTCAAACAATGATACTACTACTAATAAAAAAAACATAAATTAACGGTAGGTATTTGCTTTTTACTTATTTATTTTTGAATGTTTCTACATTTTACAATTTTAGTTTACAGTTATTTTGTGTAGCGTTGTTTTTATTTTATCGGCAACGCACAAATACCAAAATTAGTAACAAAATACACAAATACCAAAATTAGTAACGAAAATGCACAAATACCAAAATTAGTAACAAAATTTACAAATACCAAAATTAGTAACAAAAATGCACAAATACCAAAATTAGTAACAAAATACACAAATACCAAAATTGGTAACAAAAATGCACAAATACGAAACTTAGTAACAAAATACACAAATACCAAAATTGGTAACAAAATACAGTACAGCATATATACTATACTGTATTTTGTTACTATTTTTTATAGCCGCATCCCGGGGTTCTATTATATATATATATATATATATATATATATATATATATATATATATATATATATATATATATATAGCTTCCTTCGAGATTTTTTGTGGCAAGAGTTTCGCAATCTCCACCCACACGTCTCCTGAGTCCACATTGTTGAAGACCAGGAGCGAGTTGAGGTTCAAGACGATTGGAAACAATGCCGAGATAAGCGGAGAATACATACAGCGCCCAGAATTCCCAAATGTTCACCCATCTAGTACTAACCGGGCTCAATGTTCCTTAACTTCATGCCCTGACGAGAACAGGTGTGTGAACGTGATTATGCCGTACACATACAGACACCCTCATATATATATATATATATATATATATATATATATATATATATATACTAGCAAAAGTACCCGTCGTTGACTGGGTTCAAAACCAGCCTACAGAAAATGGACTCTGATTTATGAAAGTATGATAGATTATGAAAAGGAAGGGTTGTAAAGAGATAGCTTCGAATTTGGGGGTATCAAAACCAAAGCAAAATATAATGAAAGTAAAAATAAAATAGATAAACCCCATAATTTATTATACCATACCGGTTCACACTGAAACACTTATCACAATATTCTGTGGATCTATATTTAAAAAACCTTGTTAAACTTTGTGACATATTTCCATTCAATGGAGATCAGGCGCGAACGAACACTCCATAATTTTATTATACCATAGTTCTTCAAACTGAAACATAATTATCAAAGTATACTTACGTAGATAGATATGATATGAGAAGTCTTTATTAAAGTGTGTGCCTATTTCCATTCCATGGAGGCCAGGCGCAAACGCAGACCCCGCAATTTTATTATACCATCCCTATTTAAGTTAAAACATACTTATCAAATTATTCTTATGTACATCTCTATCAAAAACACTTGTAAACGTTTTTTTTTAATTTTTAATTTTTTTTATTTCCATACTTTGTAGACCAGGCGCGAACGCATACCCTCCAGTTTTAATGAACCACCGTTCTGCCTGATCAAACATACCCATTCATGTGCCTTCCTTCTATAATTATATGTAATCAGTTTTTTAAAATAGTCAACCATATAGAAGCCTATTCGTGACCAGGCACACACACAGACGTTCAGCTTTATATATATATATATATATATATATATATATATATATATATATATATATATATAACTACTTCATTTACTCACATAAAATTAATATACGAAAGTATAGATTCATGCGTAAACTTTAAGTATTTACTTCAAAATTGCTCAATACGTAGGTAGAGCTAGTTAGTAATTTATAAAATATATATGGCGATTAAGCTACACTGAATATTCGGCGTTTAATCCACTCTAGGATTCGTCAGGCTTATAAAACGCCGAATATTCAGTGTAGCTTAATCGCTATATATATTTTATAAATTATGTATTTATATGTATATATATATATATATATAAATATATATATATATATAAATATATATATATATATATATATATATATATATATAATTCTAATGCATGCGTCAAAAAACTCTAGTTGCCTCGTGTTAAAAACCGAAACCAATAAGTAAAAATCGTTGCAATATTTGAATTTTTACGTTTTATTTTTATCTTGGCAACAAGAGATAATATCTCTGTCTAAATTTGTTTCATCCATTCCTTTTCTGATATCAATAACCTTCAACACTTCTCGTTTTTCTGTATCGCTATTGAAACACGTTTGCTTGTTCGATCCGACCCACTCGCCTCTTTTACAATTCCAGTTGAACACATTTAACCTAGCAATGCGTTTGGTCGATTCGAAGGTGATCGATCTTTCGAAACGAAACGAACATGTTGAGAAGGATTCTATTTCATTATCCGTTTGGCGATGGCTCCCGGCAGAAATATTTTAGACGAGGCGAAATAATTACTATAATCGCAAAACTAAAACATATGAGTGACGCCGAAGACAATCATGAACACTCTTTTTATTTGTGTGCAACGATAATGGTTTAGTCAAAGAGATGATGGTTGTCAAAGGGCATCTTTTTATGCTTCTGTACATGAAAAGTGTGGGCGTTGGTGCTAAAAGATCATTTGTATCTCGAAAGTGGAAATATAACTCGCGTTTATTATTTGATTTACCGCGTAAAGTTTACAGTCATTGGAATCCAATATAAGAAAATCGCTCATAAAAAAAACATACAAAATAGGTCTATTCGAGTTGAAACTTTCAGTTTGACTTTTGATTTTATATCGTGAGGTCTCTGTGATATTACTTTTATTAAAAAACTGAAAATTAATACCCAGGCTGAGCTAAAAATTCCGAGATTATAATACTTTGTAAACTTCCTTATCAAAACATGATTGACACATATTTGTGTTTGTATGCGCTAATTGTGCATGTGTGTATAAGTGCTTTTATGCAGATCTTTATGTATGTATGTATGTATATATATATATATATATATATATATATATATATATGTAATTATATACATAGTTGTAAAGTTGAAGATCTACTTATTTATTTATTTATTGCACTATTTTGAATTTAAAATATTAAATGTATGAATTCTTCTATATATATTCTGTAGATGTTTCCATTACAATTTTATTTCAGTCAAGTGTTACGCGTGATAGTAATTTATTCCTATGATAACAGCTTTGTATAGCATCTTATTTTTTGTTTAAGAATTACTCGTTAGAAATCACTAGATTTGTATACTCCAAGTAAACACAGATTACATCTCTTTAATTTACGTGGTTTAAAATTTCTACCCTTACCTACTATGGAGCATTTTAATTTTGTAATTTTTACGTAGTTTCCTAACACAATCACTTAATGCAAAGGTGTTCATTTCTTATTTCTACTAGTTATAGTTTAAAGGACGTTATTTTTCGCATCTTTTGTGTACGTGTGGATTAAAGTTATATATAATAGATAAAGCTGGAGATATATATGTTTTTGTTTCGATTCTAGCTGAGAAATCTCGAGCCATTTTTTCCCTTTACTTACTAACTACTAGGTACAATATAATAATCCATGGAGAAGTGGTTCTACAATAATAAATACGAAATCTGTATGAATTGTATATCTGAAATAGAGAAGTAAATAATCATGAATGGTAAAATAACAAATATTTTTAACCCTTAAGTGACTTTTGGGATTCCTGTATATATGATATGTTGTAATTTGCTTGAAGCCTTGTGTGTAATGTGAAGGAAATTTTTTTTGAAGGCTATATCAATGTGGTTCGTAGGAAACACCGTAGACACGAGTTAGCATATACTCTTTTATATGCTTTTAAACACAGCTCCATATATATATATATATATATATATATATATATATATATATATATATATATATATATATATATATACAGTAACGTTGATATAGCCTTCAAATATAAATCCTTTCACTCCATACACAATGCTTTAAGCAAATTAATTCGTAATAGGTTTGAGGTTTGTTCATGGAGACTCTTCAAGATTTTCACCAGAAAATAAACGTCGACTAAAATCTCAATAGAAGGTGCGTGTATAAAAAGGGCAGACAACCACAAAATTCGCGCATAAGCCTGAAGAATCCTAGAGTGGATGAAACGCGGAATATTCAGTGTAGATTAATCGCCATATATATGTTATAACTAACTAACTATATATATATATATACATATATATATATATATATATATATATATATATATATATATACACGCTTTTCTAAAATGCTAGTCGATTAAGGTCGATAGAATAAGTGCATTTTACCTATTACGAATTAATTTGCTTAAAGCATTGTGTATGGAGTGAAAGGATTTATGTTTGAAGGCTATATCAACGTGACTGTATATATATATATATATATATATATATATATGTATATATATATATATATATATATACGTTTTTCTAAAATGCTAGTCGATTTAGGTCGATAGAAAAAGTGCACTTTACTTATTACGAATGGGCAAAATATTCCCAGTTGTAATATCTGCTCTGACTTAAGAAAATATAAAACAAAAACGCTGAATTGAGAGAATAAAATACCCGAAGTCTTTTTCGCATATTAAAAAAAACAAGGCAAAAGTAGCAAAGAAATTAGTTGAATTGCATTTTATTCATGGTGGTTAAAAGCTCGATATTTCGATGGTTTACTCGGGAAAAGTATACTGCGAAAATCAATCGAAATGAAAGCGGGAACAAGAAAGCGGAAGAGAGTGAGCCTCAGAGTGAAAACGGAATTGAGACCCAAAAAAGGGGGGGGCGGGAATGAGCGATGTTCTTATTAAATGTAAAAACAAATCGAATTAAAAAAGAATAATAGGAGAATAATTAAATAATAAAACTGACTGAGTAGCGAATCTCATTGCGGGGGTCCTACTCGTAATGTGTCATTGTTCATAGCCAAACACTTAGCTTTTTTTGCTAGAAATAAAGTGTAGTATCTGTTCCGGCAGATACTGCACTTAAGATAATTTGTACCAGTCAATGGAGGGGAAACCCTCTATACTGGGACAATTATTATTTTTGGTAACCAGAGTGACCCCTTTTAGGGGAGCTGGTTTTTACCTCACATTAAAAACGGCCTTGTGCCTAATTTGCTCAGTGGGGGAGCAAATAAATACCATCTGTTCCGGCAGATACTGCAAAGCTATGACTAGCAAAGACCAGCTATGACTAGCAAAGACCAGCTATGACTAGCAAAGACCATATGTGGGGGTAACCCCACATATCTGACCTTGGTCACTGAAGGGGCAACCCTTCATACCAACAGTTTCTAATCCAGCTCCCACTTCCCTCCTCTCGGGAGCTGGATCCCCTCTTTCCCTCCACCTTCCCCCTATCTCCACATTAAAAAACGGCCTCCTGCCTAATTTGCTCAGTGGGGAAGCAAATTAATAAAAAAAAGTGTAGTATCTGTTCTGATACTATACTTCACGTTTTCTGACCTCGATCAGGGGAGGAAAAAAACTTTTCAAGCCAGAGTGCCCCTTTTTAAGGAGCTGGGTTTTCTCCACATTAAAAACTGACCTTGTCTCTTACTCCGCTCTCGTTGGGAGGCAAGAAAATCGGAACACTAGAATCATTTCGAAGGAGAATATTCAATTTAGGGATAATGCAGGATGTCCCAAGAAATGTGAAACTTCTAATGACGATAGAATCTTTACCTATGAACACAGAATACCATAGAAAAATACAACTGAAGAATTGATTTCACAAATGTTTAAATTGATGACCATTATTATCCAGACAACGCTGATACCGCGAACGAAAAAGATTCACAGACGTCACGAAACACGGCATTATATCCCATTATTTTTCAGACACCCTGTATTACAGAATGTACAGAATAAAAAACTGTTAAAAAAGAAAAAATAATAGAGACATATAATTTATATCAAGCATATTAACATGAACTTCTCTACACAATTTTCACGTTTATAATAAGTTCTATAACATAACTACCGCGTGTAAAATCTCTCCTCTCGACAACCGACAGTTAACAGCTGCCACAAACATTTTGTCTACATTCGATTATTAAGAAGATATTTTAAAGAAGAAAGAATATAAAGTAATTTTTTTAAAACGTTAAAACTATGCGAGTTTGAGTACATAATTGCATTCTAGTAATTTTGTGTTATTTTTTATTTGCGAGTTATCGAGTGATGACTATTCTTAAACGAGTAGTTATATTATGCATGCACTGCTATTAATTTAGTTATCTTGGTATAATCTACGTATAATATTAATTTTCCACCTACAAATATTCCTAAATTTTAAATATTGGATGATTGGAAAGTAACTCCTTATAATTGAATAATAATTGGAAAGTAACTCCTTATAATTGAAATGAATTATTGAAATATATTACAGGGTTGCCCACTAAAAAGTAGCCCGATTTCTCTAATTTTTCTCTAATCATTTTTTTTTCAGATTAATTGGCTTACTTAAATGTGGCTCGATCTCTCCGATCTTTCTCTTACCGACCAACTGACACCACAAGATAAAATTCTTTTCCCAACAAGATGGCGTTAATTGCCACATATCTTACATATCAATGACATGAGTTCATGACATGTCTATGGAAGAGAGAACAATACGTAAAGGGTTATGGTCACCATGTTTCCTGGACTTGTCATCATGTGGTTTTTATCTTCGGGGGATTTGAAAACAAAAAGTTTATGTAAATAATCCTCACAATCTAGACCAACCAACGGAGAACAATGCCAACGCAATTAGGAGAATCACTAGAGATGATCTACAGGCAGTGTTTGCAAACGTTGTTAAACGTACCCAGAAATGCATAGGTGTGAACAGAAAGCACTTACAGCAGCTTTTATAACACTACAGGTAATTTTAACAACGCTACAGGTAATTTAAACAATAAAAGAATGTTCCTCCTCTCTACTACATTTTCTGTGCTACTTATAAGTAGATCAACCCCCTCTGCCTGTTCTACAAGTATTTTAATGGTGAATGCTCTGACGAACTGCAAACACTTGTTTCCCGACAACGTAGACACCCTCGACAAACGCGACAGGCAGCTAAATCCGACCCCCACACAGTTGAGATACCTAGATGTAAAAGATCTTTCTACTCCAGTAGTTTCTTCCCCAGAATCGCTAGACTCTGGAATTCCATTCCATGTCCCTGCTTCCCTAACTGTACTGACATGCAGAAGTTCAAGTGTAACGTGAACCGACATCTTGCTGTCCAAATCCCAACATAGTGCCCCAGCAGTTGCTGCCCCTGATAGTAGCCTCCTACTCCAAAGCGGCAATGTGCCTTGTTCGGGGTGAAAATGTAATAAAAATATTATCTTGGCCTTTTATTTATTCCATTAGTTCTCACATTTAATGAACAACATTTTTGACGATGAGAAGTGTTGTTTTCTGAATCAGGTTTTGTTTTGAGTTGATGGTATATGGATAGTTTAAATCTTCTCATGGTATTCATCAACATTTCTTTGTCAATCGGGAGATAACAGTGGTCTAACGACACGGACTGGCAACCTGGATGTTCCAAGTTCAAATCCACTTCGTTCCACAAAAATCACTTTCGTTTAGAATGTTGGCAAGCGTTATATTCTCTTGGATTTAACGTACGCCATTTCCTTTTTCTATTTCTTACACATTCCGCACATTCCGCAAATTCCACACATTCTTGCTGACATTGAACCAGACGAATGAATACACAACTAATTTAATCGAAATCAAAATTGATTCAAATCAAGAAATGGCGGAAAGAAAAAAAACAAGATTTGCTTAATTAATAATTGACATTGATTCAATTCAATCATTTAATGGAGAATGGATCATCATTGTTCGTAATCGATAAGTATCGATTTCAATTTCGTCAGAGTTCGTTCCTATATTGTTAAATATTGTCCCCTTTTTATTAATTCTGAATTTTTTGTCATAATTCACATTTTTTAACGAGAATTAACTTTTTTTCCCCCAACCTACTTCATACGTATCGTGTCAAATAAAATGTTTAACTTAACCTGCCCTAAGTATCGTCTGTATTGATGATGTGCCATTTTGCCTTTTTTTCTCGGGAAGTACTGGGTTGATTCAGCTTTATTTGTTATGTTAAATGATGCGAACTAAGTGTTATGCTATCCGTTCGATGCAGAGTAAGGAATTAATAGGGATTATTTAGGGTTA
Organism: Euprymna scolopes; assembly: GCF_053919585.1. Lineage (NCBI taxonomy): Eukaryota > Metazoa > Mollusca > Cephalopoda > Sepiida > Sepiolidae > Euprymna > Euprymna scolopes. The sequence goes on along the minus strand of NC_136500.1, from coordinate 129,682,118 downwards.
GTCTCCAGAATACCGCATTTACTCTACGAGTTTACCCGTAAACTACTGATCCGATATAGCTGGACTTTGGCACGGAATTAATTACGAGCATGTTCAGCGAACTAACTATTAGAGTATTCGTTCGATGCACGGTAATCGCATTGTTGCAATTTCGTCAGAGTTCGTATTCGTATTGTTAAATAATGTTCAATTTCATAAGTATAGTTTTCTTCTTATACTTACGTTTTTTTTTTCAGACTGAGGTTTTATTTTTATTAATTGTTCACAGACATCTGCATTTTTCCTTGAACTACTTAATTTGCATTGTGTTGAACTTGAGAATTTGGGACACTTCTGCATCACAGTGTTATGAAGCGAATATGTTTTTTTTTTGTTTACAGAACGGCCGATAGAAGGCGTGTGTCAGTCGAATAGGGGTCGATAAATCATATCACACATTAAAAAAATAACAAAAACAATATTATTAAAAATGTGTATAAACAATCAAATAAATAAATAAATAAATAAACTATCAAATAAATAAATAATCAAATAAATAAATAAAAACTTTTATATTAAAATTATATTTGGCTCTATTAACAAACAAACAAAATATATTTTGATACATGTTTATACAATCTTATTGTGGGGAAAAACAAGCAAACAAACAATCTTTGTGTAAAAAAAATTTCTTTACCCTCTATAAATGTTTCTTGTTTTTTTAAATTATATTTTGCAATATTTTGCTAAAATTATATTTTCATACAATTTTATTGTGAAAAGAAAAAAAAAACAATTATATTTTGCAACATTTTGCTAAAATTATATTTTGATATATATTTATACAATTTTATTGTGAAAAGAAAAAAAACCCAGAATATTTTGCAATATTTTGCTTAAATTATATTTTGATATATTTTTATACAATTTTATTGTGAAAAGAAAAAAAAAAAACAAGAAGCATAATTAAATGTTGCAACATTTTATACAATAAAAAAAAACCCAAAATTCTAAAAACAATCTATAAATTTCTCAGGTTTTTAACATTTATTTTCAATTATAAAAATCACTCATTTAAAAGAAATAATAATAAAACATTAAAATTATTAAAATTGGTTTCAGACGCACTTGATGCGTAATTTATTTTATTCAAATTAAAACAACGTTTCTATATTAATGAACTCTCATTCTTTGACGTTATTCTCGCGTTACTTGCGTTCAAACAATTCAAAATACAATCGCCAGATACAACATGCGGCTCTATACAGACTTCTTTCTCCAAAGTAAAAACATGGCAAGGAAGAAGAAAGGGGGGGAAGAAACAAAGGACGCACCGAAGATGGAGTTTATCTTCGAAATATGTTTGTGATGAAATATTTGTTTATTTTCCTAATCTTACGCTGTGATTTGGTTTCAAACGCACTTGATGCGTATTTCATTTCATTCAAATTAAAACAACGTTTCTATACTAATGAACTCTTATTCTTTGAAATTAAAATTATATTTTTTATACAATAAATGTTTCGCTTTTCGTACATTTTTGTTATTTATTTCGTTATTATACTTTTTGCGCTCTCGGAGACACTTGTTTATAGTAGAGAGGGAATTTCTCATTCAAAGAATAGAGATCGATAAGTCGTCTCAGTAGCCTCATGGCACTGTCATGCAGAAGTGTCGACTTTTAAAGCACACCTGGCCTTAGCATCGCCTTTACTGAAGATTGGACCTTCTACACAATCATGATTGATAGAAAGTGTGCAAGCTATTCTCCGTGAACTGGACCAAGAGTTTACAGATTCCCGAGTTTGACAAAAAGATTCAGAGTTGGACAAAACGAACTTAAAGAAAATTAGTTATTACATCAACCGAAGCACCATTTAGTATATAAAGATCGACAACCCTCCACACACATATACCCCCAAACACACACACACACACACACACACACACACACACATATATATATATAATTATAAACATTATGGTTTTATGCTTTTTCAAGCATCAGTGTAGGAAGTGACAATTCCCACCAGCCACCTTTGACTATTTGTTAAGCCGTTACCCCCGGGCCTCGAACAATTGTCACGAGAATTAAGGGAATTTAACAACCTATAAACGCAAAATCCGGGCACAAACATAAACAGTCAAGAGGTGGGATCACGAACGTTGCATTAATGCAAGATGATAGCTCTTTAGTTCTTATTTCCAAGGGAACGTTCAACTTTAATATTTCTCAAAGGGGCTTACCAATTATAAATAATAATATTCTATACACATACAGAGCCTAGTTCATGCTTTCTAAATCATCAATGTAGGAAGTGGTGATTCCAACTCAGCCACAAAGCCACCTGTGATTCTATTTTCTAAGCTGTATCTCCGGGCCACTAACAAATGCCACGACAATTAAGGAAATTTAACAACCCATAAACGCCAATACGGGTGCATACAGCAAAAATATCGAGACAGTTCAAATGAGCTGAATCGTGAAAATTGCATAAACGCTAGTTGGTTGCTCTGTAGTTTTTAATACGTGCACACATTCAAGTTTACATCAAGTGAAAATCTTTTCTTAAGTTGGCTAAAAATATCAATCAACAATTTGCTTCGCCAGATCAATATTTAGTGAGCTGCATCTTAGCATATTTAGACGCATTTTTAACGATTTAACTTATTTTCAAATCATGTTCCAAATACAGAGCGTGCCTGATGTATTTTTACGGCTGCTTCACGACGAAGTTTATTTTTAGTCATACACTGGAACGTATCATAGCACATTTGATACCGTGCACTAATCTGCCCCCAATCAGTGGTCGTAACACATTTTCGTTGACGTACGTTGCCAAGAGTAGAGTTCGCTAAAAGACAGAATATTAATTTGTGAAATTTCATGTCTTGTTGGAATGCATTAATCTTGGTTTGGTGATAATATTTCGTTTCAAAACGATCGTCGCGAACGTTATAAATATGATGAATATCAGGAAAAATATCTCCTTCTAAAAGATCGGGGAGATAGTGTCCCTTAGATCTGAACGCTCGCGCATATTTTGGCGGCAAACACTCCCACATATATGTATATAGGTATAACCACTCATCAAGGCCATATGTAACTCGAGGATAAGGGTTAAAAAGTGTACAGTAGAAATTGGACAATGTAGTAATTGCTAGTAATAAAGATTCGGTAAATTTGTTAAATTATATGAAACGTCTCGTCAAAAACTTGTTTACATTAGACTTGAAGACAGCCATATTGTAGCAAGCTGGGAAGCAGAAAAACGGAAGACAATTCCATAAGCGTGCAGTTCTAAAAAAGAAGCTTTGCTCATGGAGTCTACGTTTAGGTTCAGGCACAGATAAAGACTGGGGGAAATTATTGATAGTGTTTTCTGTTAGACGGGTGTTTCTTGTAAAATTTGGCGAGGGGGGATCATAGATTGGAGCTCAGCCGAGCAATTTCCATGAAAATAACAATAAAGCAAAGACAAACTCGCAACATCTCTTCTGTGAGAAAGATATTGCAAGGAAGAGAAAAAAACACACCCTACGAAGCTACGAAGTCTATTTTGAACTCTATCAAGGCAGGATAACTCCTTTCTAGCAGCTCCTCTAGAAGAACATCGAAAAGCCGTAGTACGTGGAGAGACTGAAAAGTCAGGTATAGCTGACCATATCTGGAAAGAAAAGGGAAACCATCTACCATTATGGGATGAAGTAAAAGTTATAGACAGAGAGGAACGGTGGAAAGTAAGAGGACTGAAAGAAGCAGCACATATGCTGGGGAATAACCAACTGCTAAATAGACCTGGTATAGAATTTAATATACATTAATATATAGTAATAATTAGTAATAAATGGTGATATCTACAACTAGAAATAAAAAGTAGGGTTAAAGCTCCTAAAATTCGTATTAGAATTGTCCGCAAGGACCCGTGGCGCAATGGTTCGAGTACTGGTAAAAAGTAAAAAAATATCATTTTACAGTGATATTCTCCTGAAGGTTGTAGGATCAATCCTCAGTGTGGGCGACCGAAATATACATTTGCGAATTACTTAGGACATGGCTGACGGAACAAGAGCATGCTACCCCCGTGAAGTAAATAAAAGGTTCCGCTCGAAATTTCGTCCAAATTCCCGAGTTCGGCAAGATACACCTGGAGAAGGTCGGAGGTTATATCGACCGAAACGTTGTGAAAATCCCACTCGGAATAAGCACAAAAGTCCGGTGAATAATAATACAAATAACCAATCCTCATCTAAAAAAAAAATCAGAAACTTTAAAAGATATTGTTTTTCATGAATACAGATTGTTTGAATTTTGGCTTTTTTGAAAAAAAATATTTTCCAATGTCTTAGATTGTGTGAAAATTACAAAAAAGATATAAAAAACATAAAGAATCTATCAAAGTTCAAAACCCTGCAGTGACTTTTCGGACACCCTGAACAAATATATAAACGTACAAACATGCCTAATTTTATGACGATAAGAATTATTATAGAAAATATCAATGATTATTTTTCTGCTCACCTTTGAATAACAATGATCTATTCAACTAAGTTGAAAGACTGGAGGAATATAACTCTTGACATCACACACACTTGGCAGTCGGACTGATGTATAACCACTTTTCTTTATTTATTGCATTTGTTTCCCAATCACTATATATCGTTTCTACTAAATACCGACTTGTGCTTTTCTTCGTGAGTCTCATTTCTCAACAGCAATAAAGAAAGGGACACGTGAAATCATAGAAATAACGAGGGTTCCATTCATGCTATTTCATACTATGATTAAATATTTGAAAAATATATTTAATTGCTAATACAAAAATAGGTTTATAATACCTTATCACATGTTTACGAAAAGATGTGAGCTATATGAAAGATACTATTAATCACGTTTCCCCCGTTGCTTTTGTTATTAACGGTTTGTAATCTCGTTTCTAAAGATAGTTAGATCTCTGACGCAAAAACGTCTAAAACAAATTTAAATGTCGACTTGGATCAGGTCACTTTCTCCGCCGTGCTAATTTTAATGAAGTTGTTCAAGGCGGCTCTGGCTTTGATCGAGAGGGCGCTGAACGCTCTGCTGGTTCTACTTAAAGATCTTGTCTGAGAAGCCATTTCCTGTGCAAAATTTCCTCTTAAAAGCGGTGTAACTCCATCATTAAACATATGGTTGACAGAAGAGGGTGGACTCTCATAATACGAGGTCTGAGAAAAGATATATTCACTAACTTAGCAGTAGAAAATTATTGATCCACGGCACACGGTAGTCTGTATAATACATTTGCTGGTCTATAGAAAAATTGGTGTAATATCGTCGTCTCAGCATTTTAAGGCGTGACATGGGCATTACGTCACGGACTCAAATGCATGTATACAGATAAAGATCGAAAAAAAGATAAGGAGAAAAAAGAAGAAAAATAAAATAGATGCGTGGGAAGTTACGCTCGGCAAGCACGCGACGACTCTTTCTTTTTACCCCTTCGATTGAGGTCCAGTTATATCCGGTGCCATGTGTTGACAGTCACCTTTGTCTAGTGCCGTGTAATGACAGCTAGCCGTGTCTGGCGATCGTTTATTAGCCAGCTGTGTCTGCTGCCGTATAGTTACAACTGTACGATATGGCGGTCAGAAAAAGAGAAAAGGTTGGTGTTAACTGCGTGTCGGAGACTAGCGTGGTAAACGAAGAAAATAAAAACTTTTTCTTTTACCCAGAATTTTTTTTATCGAAGTTCGAATTTCTTTTGCAACTGTCATTACATACAAAGTTTGGATTCGTTAGAGAGAACACCAACGTTACATTATGCTTTAATTCATTTTTTTTATGAAACCTATAGGTCAGAAATATAGCAAGTAAAAATCTTTGAATAAATTACCGTATAAATTTACGAGAATTACCTGTCGCAGAATACTACGACTTACTTTTTCTTATCCTCGAATGGCCTTCGAGTCTTAATAACTGGTTACTCTCATATAAAAATCCAATAACCATTTTTCGAAATTCATATTATTGGTCCATCGCATCATGATTTTTTAGTTACAATTTTAGACATAGCTGTTTAATGTAGGCTATATTTACTTTAATTTACTTTCATGCAAATGGAGTATAAAAAGTAGAATCTCACACGTTTGTAATATTTATAGAATAGGCATTAGATATCAACTAGCGAGCGAGGTCTCCGGTTTTTCCCGGTCGTAAAATACGCTAAATTATGATATTTTAATTTGTCTAAATTTCGTGTATATTATTATAGGGCCATGATTTCGTGTATATTATTATAGGGCCATGATTTCAAACGTACAAAAAAAGTATTTGGGTGGCATCAGCTAGAATCGAATCCGAAACCAAAACTATAGCATCGAAATCTAGTAACGTTACCACTGTATCAACGTGACACGCATATGTGCTGATTAAAATCAAACTAAGATTAATATACAAAATGTATAACGAGTTTTGTCAATTTTGACCCATTTTTGACCCCTTAAAAACGACCCATAAAAAACGGTCCACAAAAATCTAATCATTTGAGGCGCCTAGCGCCACCCTGCGACTTTTAGTTTCGGAGAGATAGAGTTCGAAAATGTTCAGACGGACAGACAGACAGACATTTAACCTTTTATATATAATATTTAAATACAAAAACTGAATTCTAGTTTTGGGAGTATTTTACGGATTTTTAGGCGGCATTATGGGAGCATTACCTTCATTTCAAAATCTGAATATGTCAATTGTGATTTAAGCTTCATCGTGAGCCTTAAATTTGTCAGGATTTGCGTGTGTAAAAATTAAAACTAAAATTTTGAAAAATTTCCTCGAATAAAAGTAATATTGGATAAACTTCAAATGAGGATTATAGACACAAGGTTTAGTAGTATTATATCTGGATTTGAATATTTGCAATCGGATATAAAAGTGGAGCAAAAGTATTTTATTTGAAGAATACATTTGGTTCACTCATGGAGCAGGTACCTTCCTGGTTTTAGAGATTAAAGCCGATGGAAATCGTTGAATCTTTTCTTAATAAGAAATACCGTTTTGTTTTTTCAAAATCGTTTTATTACCTTTTGTAGAACTTGATTTTACTTTTATCAAATAATTTTTATCGTGATTTCAAAATTAACGCGATTTAGTGACAAATACGACTCTAGAAAATTATTGCATTCGGATCACTTTTAATACGATACTTAAATAGAATAAGCGATATTAAAACGTCAAATTCTTAGAAAATCAATAAGAATATTTATTACTAGCGGGGGAGGGGGTACCTTGCTTTGCCCGGTCGTAAAATACTCTTAAATATGATATTTCAATTTGTCCAGATTTCTGCTATTGTAGAGTCGTGATTTCAAGAGTAAAATAAAAACATTTGGGTGTTATCAGCTAGAATCGAAACCGAAACTGTAGAATTCAATTCCAACATGGCACTCATATGAGCTGATAAAAACTAAAACTAAAAAAATAAACTCACATGAATATATAAAATGTATAATGATATTTTACAATTGTGACTCCCCTTTTACCTCTCAAAAACGATTTTAACCGGCTAAAGATCCATAAAAGAACGGTCTATAAAAAATCCAATTATTTGGGACTTCTAGTGCCGGTCTACGACTTTTAGTTTCGGGGGAGATGGAGTTTGAAAATATGGAGACAGACAGATATATAGGGTTTTATATATTAGATTTTTATCCATGCGATTACATTTCACATCTCAGCTGCTATTTGCACAACGTCTTAGTTGACTTCTGGCTTACCGTAGTTTGGGGTAATTGCACCAATAGGAGCCTATTTGTGACCAGACATACACAGCCGTTCAGCTTTATATATATATATATATATATATATATATATATATATATATATATATATATCGCCATATATATTTTATAAATTTAATCGCCATATATATTTTATAAATTACATATATATATATATATCGCCATATATATTTTATAAATTTAATCGCCATATATATTTTATAAATTACTATATATATATATATCGCCATATATATTTTATAAATTACTAATATATATATATATATATATATATATATATAGTAATTTATAAAATATATATGGCGATTAAGCTACACTGAATATTCGGCGTTTCATCCACTCTAGGACTCCTCAGGCTTACAGATAAGCCTGAGGAGTGCTAGAGTGGATGGAACGCCGAATATTCAGTGTAGCTTTATCGCCATATATATTTTATAAATTACTAACTAGCTCTACCTACGTATTGAGCACTTGTAAAGTAAATAGTTAAAGTTTACGCATAAATCTATACTTTCGTGTATTAATTTTATGTGAGTAAATTAAGTAGTTATATATATATATATATATATATATATATGTTTAATATGTGTAAATATATATAAATTCTATACAATTATACATGAAAAACCTATGCATAAAAAGAATTTAGTGTAATAGTTTCATGAAACCAATCATCTAATTAAAACTATAAAAAATATGAATAATTAATTAATGAATGATCGTTTTTGAAAGTAATATGTAAATTAATTTACTTTCATGAAGTTTTTCGCATATCCATAACTGAGTATATTAAGAAGTTAGTTTTAATAATCTTCAAAAAGTAAAAAGAGGTTTGGAATATTAATGTCAAAGCGAGAAAAAATCTCAACTGTATAGGTATAGTATGTATTCCAGCCTGCCCATTTTCTTAAGGGGTAAAACGTGGAAGATTCTGTGTAGTTTAATTGGCATCTATTTTCATAAGTTACTATGTAGTTCTAATCATGTGTTAATATTTGTGGAAGTAAATATTGAACATTAGTACATAAACAAATATATGTCTTTATAACATTTTATGTAGATACCATATATATATATATATATATATATATACTAGCGGGGGTACCCGGCGTTGCCCGAGTGTTTGTTTCCGGGACGGGGGGGGAGTTTTAAAAAATGTTATGGGAGGTAAGTAGGAAGGATCAAACCCGGAGTCATGAGTAAAAGTAGGAAAATAAAGTGTGAAAAAAAAACAAAAAAAATAAACATCTGCAACGTTAACAGTTCGGCCACTAAGAAAAGTCCATTCCAGTTGTTTAGGAAAAAAAAAAACGACTACGGTAGGTCGGCGCGAACGTGAAAATATAATGTGAATTGTCCAGCACGCTAACCACTACGCCACAGAGCACTGCAGCTTAGCTTAGTGATTTTAAATAACTTCACATGAAAGAACTACGAAGCAAAACCGGTGTTCTCTTCTCAACTGTTCCTTGTGAATGATCCCCAAACGGTGTTAAGTGGTGGCAGGGGGAGGAGGAATTTATTAGAGAAAATATTTTACCACTTCCATTGATCTTAACCGATTTTGGCCGTGACTTCTCAGCAGAAAAAGTATAGAAATCTAAGATTATCGAGGAATTTGAGAAATAATAAGCCTATAACACACCTCAGATATTGTTCTGCCGTTTGTGCATATTATATTTGCATGAAATATCTTGATTTTTAATCCTATTAAGGTCAAAATCCGCGGGAAAAAATGAGTTCATTTTATTTATATATATATATGTATATATATATATATATATATATATATATATATATATATAAATATATAAATATATAAAAGAGAAGATATATATATATATATAAATATATACATATATATATATGTGTGTGTGTGTATATATATATGTATATATATATATACATATACATATATATATGTGTGTGTATATATATATATGTATATATATATATATATATATATATATATATATATATAAGAAACTTGTTTCTTATCGATGAATACTTTCAGTTGAAATAAAAAGGCGATCAATTTAGCTCTTATGCGCAGATCATCATATAATATTTAGATAACTCTGACGGACGTTAGCAACCATTTAATAAATAAATGTTTAAATTTCAACAATATTTCTCGCGGTTAACGGTAGCTGAATGGATTAGGTCCTTACTGATGAAGCCAAGGATGGCTTCTGTTGCTGGGTTCGAATCTATCGACTTGTATAAATCGTGACACCCTGCACTAATGATTCCGGAAAGGACGAAACGTTAGTGTCGGTAGGTATTCAACAATTATAGTAAAAAATTATATATATATATATATATATATATATATATATATATATATAATTATGATTAGTTATTTTTGAAAAGGAAATCCAGCAGAGTGCTCAATTAAAAGAAAAATCCGAAATGTAAGAACGTATTTATATTTTGTGTATAGAAAGTTGTTCGATGAGACAAGTCATTGGTACCGTCGGTTTCAAGCCTGATAATAAGGACCGTTTAAGATATCTTTGTCAAGCTCTCTTCAGCCAATATTCGTCTTTTTTTTTCAATTTTTTTCTCCTTGAAAAATTCAGTTAGGTCTTTCATAAGACTGTCACATCCATTGTTGTCACGCGATAGGCAAAGTCCATCATCTCTATATAACCTTAAAAAGTGATCTGGGAATATATTTTTGATGGTATCCAGTATGAAAAGTCCAACCAGATCGCAGATGACGCACTGTCATACGGTCTCATCGCGACGTCAAAGGGGTCTTCGGGGTTTGATTTTTTGACCAATGCTTTATCGTCAAAAAATAAAAGGGTCTGCCTTGCTTGCATGATGTTTCCTTATCCAGCTCGCTTATCTTACAATATTTGAATGCGAAGATCAATGATTTTTTTAGGATTTCCTTAGTGATTGAGGGGTAAAAGTCGACGATATCCAGTTTTGTGAATTTACATTTGTGTGGTTCAGATATGCTTTTAAACAAGTCCAGTAGTGCGCCTGTGTCTGCCCACAAATTAAGATTTGATTTTCTTTTTATCTCTTTGATAATTTCTCTAATTATAGACTTGCTAGCTAGACCGATCTCGCTTTTATCCGGGTTTATTAGCCTGCAGGTCGGCTTATTATTAAAATGTTCTTTATGGTCTTTTAACGTTATAAACACATTTTTCTTTGCTAACCTATTTACTCTGTATTCTATACCTAATTTTGTGGCTACTTCTGTAGCCTCTTGGTTAATAGATTTATAAGTATCTTTTTCTGCTAATTCGTATTTTTTCTGTAATAGAGTTTAGTACAAGCTGTTTTTTCTTTTCTTTTCTTTTCAATTTTATATAAATTTTTCGCTTTATCTGAGAAAACAATTGTCTCATTTTCTCTTTTTATTTATATTTTTTTTGGATATCAGCTGCTATTGTTTTTTTAATGTTATTTGATCTATGTTTAAATTCAAGCTTAATGATAATGTCTAGTAAATTTTTTTCGAAATTTTCTAATTCTTCCACTTCATCCGGGTATTTTATCGATTTTAATCCAAAATTGTTTTTTACTTTCTCTTGGACGTTTATTATGTTTATAATCTTACATATCATCCTCTTGATTATATCTTCAATTTTCCTTTGTAGGATTCTTGTACATAGCTGGATACTGGGTGTTGGTATATTCTCAATGGACTAATTTAACATTTATTTTTCCATACCCGGTTATTTTAAAGAAGGTGGTATTTGCTTCCTGTTTTGTGTTGTTCTTTCCCGATAGTGCTCAATCACTAGGCTATTGGTATTCACCGTAAATTCCTGGTGGGGGCCATTATGATTAGTTTGTTTTTTTTTGAAAAAGAAATCCAGCAGAGTGCTTAATTAAAAGGAAAATCCGAAATGTAAGAGCGTATTTATATTTTGTGTACAGAAAGTTGCTAGATGAGACAAGTCATTGGTACCGTCGGTTTCAAGCCCGATAATAACAACTTTCTGTACACAAAATATAAATATGTATATATATGTACATATATATATATATATATATATATATATATATATATATATATATGGAACTAATGGTTCGAGGTGCTACATAGAGCGGACTCCAAAAACCATTTAAAGATTTTGGAGGCCGTCTCTATCGCGGTGCGTCAACCTTCTTTGTGCCGGCAAAAAGAAACATCAAACGCATTGTTTCTCTTTGGGGAACTTTGAATTTTTCTCCCGCTTTTTTTTTTCTCCCTCGTTGTGCCAACATTTTTAATTGTTTTTTAAACGTAAATAAATTTAATTAATGCCCCCGTACGTTGGCACATTAAATAAGTTCCCCTATAGAACTCTTTATTTTCGTCACAATATTATTTAGATTGCTATCGATTTGCTCCTGAAGAGATGATAGCCGAAAGAGCTCTCGAGAAACTTCCGCCTACCATTTTATTTAAAACCATATATAAATGCTGTACCTCCAAACATTTATTTAAATATATATACATACATATATATATATATATATATATATATATATATATATATATATATAACTTTATTAAACATTTTACAATCGCATGAATATACACTTAATTAACATTTATATCGTTCAAATTACTGCGTTTTACACGTGTTCTATTGAACGGTAACCAAACAAATCATATGATATCCTAGAATAGTCCATCAAAGAATAAAATGTACAGTTTTCCACTCGTGATGTACGAAGTAATCTCCTTTCCTGCATATCGGTGTATCTTCAATGTTCAATCAAGTGGATGTTTTTACTGTTTTTATTGGATTTCGGATTTGATGTCTTTTAAACGTTTCTTATTCGTTTTAAAATTACCTTTCCTTTTTTGCCCCCCCCCCGCCCCAACCAGAACAAAAAACCTGTACATTTTATGCTTTAAAGAACTAATTAAAAGACCCTGATGATTTGTTTGGTTTTTGCCATTCAGTGAAACACGTGTAAGACGCAGTAATTTAAACAATATGAATATTAACTAAGTGTCCATTCATGTGATTTTAAAGTGTCTAATGAAGTTACATATGCTCTGAAAGTTTAAATCCACTTTCTTTGAGCTTAATAAACCGCTGCAATTTTAAGACTGCCTTATTGAATATATATATATGATAAACGTGCATTTATTTTAAAATAACGCACACATACAAACAGACACACACGCACACACACACACACACACACACACACATATATATATATATATATATATATATATATATATACTCTTTATTTGTTGTTACATAAGCTGTAATATTTTGCTACACAGCTATGAGCATGTTTCGGTCAGCTAGTTACTAGCAATTGAAGACTTCTTTAGGCGATATAGCTTATACGAAAGCAAAGATTTTACATATGTAAATCGTATAAGGTATATCGCCTGAATAGGTCTTTAGTTACTAGTAACTAGCTGACCGAAACATCCTCATGACTGTGTAGAAACATACTACTGCTTATGTAAAACAAATAAAGAGTATACCCTGTCCTACTTCGGCATTGAGCACTCTTGTATTAACCTCGTTACACGTCAGGACGTATTTAATAATAAAAATGCTGTTTCGAAGTTGAGCGTGACAGACCGGCGAATCGGTTGACGGATGAAGAGATAAAAATGTTTATAGAGTTACAGGGACGTATCTGCAAAATGTAACGGCAAAAATTCTTCTTCATCGAAGCGACAGCAGACGCATTTATTTTGATGTTTTGTTAAAAATTAATTAACCGCAATAAAAAAAAATATACGGCGAGCAAGAAAGGACTTGCAATAATACGAATCTATTCGTAGAATTATTTTTTTTTCTATTTTAATGAAAGTTATTTATTTCTATTAATTGAACTAAAGAAAAAAAACGTGAAAAACGAATATTTCTGTTGGGTGTTTTTCCTATTCATCATTCGACATTTTGTATTTGAGTCTTTGCTTTTTTCTTTGTCTTCTGGATTTGTTTAATTAAAATGCGGAATGGGAAACGAAGACACGTCTTCCCATTCGACCAATACGCACATATTCATACGATTTATATTTTCACTACGAAAATATACGCTTCACAAAACAATTAACACGAAAAAATACATACAATATCCAAAACACAACGACCTTCATATAACTATGTGTATGTCGGAAAATATGGCATATATACAAAGTCATCATCATCATCATCATCATCATCGTCGTCCTCCTCCTCCTCCTCATCATCATCATCCTCATCATCATCCTCATCATCATCATCATCATCATCATCATCATCATCATCATCACGGCCACCACCACCACCACCACCACCACCACGCAGTTCTTCATAGCTGAAGATGACTAGTCAGGATCTCAGTGCTTTATCCTACGGTGTTGTTTGTTGTTACCTCCCATGCTCAGTGCGGAAAGTTTCCCCACAAGTAGTGCATGGATAGTTACCAGAGTTGTGTTTTTTGGTAATGCTTTTGTTCAGATCTGGCCTCTATTTTGCCTCTATTTCTGCCTTTCCTTTGTGAAGGCTACTGCACTAGCAACTTCGCTCTGCTGCTCTTCCCAATTTTTCGTGCTCATATTGCCTTTATGTAGCGCTTTATCACATCCTTGTTGCGCAGTTTCTGCCCACCAGACTTTCTGTACACAGTTTCATCTTCTCCATATAATAGGATTTTTGGAATGCGATTTTTTCCGTTCTGATTACATGTACAGTCGATCGCAGTTGTGCTGTGGCGAATACGGGTTCTATCCTGTCCATGTTGGCTATGCTGTTCATTAGTACTTCAGCATTTGGTATGAGGTCTTTGTATTAAATTTTCATAATTTTTTCTTAAATGGCGCTGTTGTATTGCTTTAACCTCTTTATGTGGCCCGTGTACAGTGTGTAGGTTTCTGCTCAATATGGTAAAGCAAGTAATACCTCGGCTTTATAAACTTTGCATTTTGTTTCTAATCTAATGCTGTTCCTTGACAATACTCATTTTTCTAGTTTTCCGAAGCACACACGTTCTGAATGCGGCAGCTGATCTCCTTGTCTGCACGGCCGTTGATAGTACTACTTTTATTTCCTAAGCTTTTATCATGATCGATGGATCTCGTGGGTGTATATTTTCAGGTGATGGTTGGTATATTACATCAGTTTTTCCAGTATTTACCTGAAGACCCGGTTTTCTGTATCATTCTACAAAACGAGTTTCCTATGTTTTGGATTTGGTCCTCGCCGAGTTCCAACAAGTCTGTGTCATCTGCAAATAACAGTTTTGTCATTTATGTTCATAGGGTTAAGCATCAGGTGACCTTTTTGCTGTGCTCGGACGTAACATCTCGTACAGAAACATCCCGACGGTGCGGATCCATAATCTCCAGTAAACGATCGGGTAATGCTAATCCATACAAAATTAATGAAATAAAATTATTTTTCTAAACCTATTCTTATCTTTTTGCGCGTGTTTATGTGTCATTGTGTTTTCCAGTCTTCCCATGAGATAAACCTCATTTAAAATTTATCAAAGAATGCAATTTGCGTGAAATAGAAATTAACACATCAAAGACCGTAAACGATCAAGTTCTCACTGAATCTCTCTCCTCTGATCGTGAGCACGTGCTACAATGGGAGAAAGAGGTGGATGGTAACTTTTAATGCATCTAAAACCAAGCTTCTATCTTTACATCATCAACGTTCTGATCCCCATCTGACATCAATTGAAATGAATCGATTTCGTCTTGGGGAGGCCTCATGTTTTGACAGGCTTCTGGCCTTGACCTTTACTCTTCATCTGAAATGGAACACGTATATCAAACCCGTTGCCAAGGACTCTAGAAAAATGGTCGGATCCTTCTATCGATTCAGTATATATCTCACTGCTGATGCAATTCTCTAATTAAGATACTCCAAAGATAGGATACTGTTGGCACATCTGGGCAGCGACTGCTTGAAAGGACTTATCCTGCCTTGATAGAGTTCAAAATAGATTTAGTAGTCTAGAAGTGGATGTCTCCTTTTCTCTAATTTGCAAACTCTATCTCACAGAAGAGATGTTACGGGTCTGTCTCTGCTTTATCGTTATTTTCATGCCAAGTGCTCGTCTGAGCTCTAATCTATGGTCCCCTACGCCAAACTCACGAGAAACACTCGTCTAGCTGAAAATACTATCAATAATTCCCCCACTCTTTATCTATGCCTAAACCTAAACGTAGATTCCATGAACAAAGTTTCTTTCTTAGAACTTCCAACCTGTATAACTATCTTCAGTTAGCTTGCTTTCCAACTGACTACAATATCGTTGTCTTCAAGTTCAACGTAAACAAGTTCTTGATGAGCCGTTCCACTTAAGTTAAGAAATTCATCGAATTTCCATAACTAACGATTACTATATTGTTCAATCGACTACTGTACACATTATTTAACCCTTATCATTGAGTGGCCTCTGGACCTTGATAAGTGGTGAAGCATATGTAAAAATGTACTAAAGTAAACTTTTAAAGCATCGAATCAAATAAATTTAATAGGAGTTTTAAAATGTAAAAACTTTAAATACGTTTTTACATTTCAAAACTGTTATCATCATGAATTTTAATCCACCAGCATCCTAAACTACTTAGCCGTTTTAGTATTGGTTTTATTGTTGATATAAAAGATTGGGTAACTCTGTAACTCTTACTCCCATGAGAGATGAGCTCTTGGCGCCTAGATCAAAGTGTAGTATCCTTTGTGACGCTACTCTTCATTTTTTTGTTCTCGGTTAGAGGATGAGAAATCCTACACGGCTGAGACATTTTTTTTTATTTTTGTCACTTTCTCTAACAGTAAAAAGCGACCTTGGTGTCTAATTATTCCCTCTTGGGGAGGCAAAGTAAATAGTACTCTTAACACCTTAACAGATATCTTGATCTTCGGGCCAAGATAAATTGTAGTATCTGCTCTGATACTGCACTTCAGTTTTTTTGTTTTAGGTTTTGTGTAGATATCCTTCACAACTGAGGCAATTTTTAATTTTTGTTTCTTACCCCTTGCATTAAAAACTGACCTTAGTGTCTAACTTTGCTCTCGTGGGGAGTCGAAGTAAATAGGAACTCTGCACCTCTTTGAAAATTTAAAGCAAATTGGAAAATCCAAATTAATGGAAACAAAGTTCTCATTGCTATTGAGCAGCATGTTTGAAAAAGCATATGTTTTATATAAACGTACAATTCACCGCCATTTAAAGAATATATGATTAAAAAACGAAACATTTACTAAAATACTAAAACCTAAAGAATAACATTTGATTTTAAAAACTTGTCTGGCTACAACAACTGTTAACAATTCGTCTTTCTCTATCTACCTAAAACTAAACGAAACTTCTATAAACAAAGTTTCTGTCTTTACTAAAATTGAAAAAAAAGGGGACATAATACCCCAGAGCTGTTCCTTAACTGACTTCAACATTGAATTTTTCAAGTCTAATGTAAACCAATTTTTTGACCTGCCTTTTTAAACAATCAAATTCTGCCCAACCTACCAGCATAATTACCAATCATTATCTAAGTGTTATCTCATCGTCGTTTACTTAACCTTAATCCTTGAGTGGTCTTAAGATCCGGATAATTGTTGACACCTTAGTAAAAAAAAAAAAAATAACTAGTGTCAAAATTTCACAAACACCAAGCACTCTAGATTTTCACGAAGGGCTTCAATATCCGTTTTATCCTCTGCATAAAACTAAATTAAACTAAATATATCCCACATTATTATTCCTTACACTACAATATATGTTCAAATACTCATAACGATTGGTTAATGAAGTAAGAACCAAATCTCTACATATTGTAAATATATAAATGCATACAAATATCTAATTTTTTATATATAAAAAACGTAAACAAATTCCTGATGAACCGCCCCCTTAAGTAGACACTTTAAATATCCACACTAACGTACTGTACTTACAATAACCCTTATCCATGAGTGGCTTCCGGGCCTTGATAAGTGGTGACCACCTTGTAAAAAAATATATAAAGCTGAATGTGTGTGTGTGTGTGTGGTAACGAATAGGCTCCTATATGGTTGACTATTTTAAAAAACTGATTACATATAATGATAGAACATGTACCGAGACACAGGAATGGGTATGTTTGATCTGGCAGAACGGTGGTTCATTAAAATTGTGGGGTCTGTGTTCGCGCCTGGTCCCCAAAGTATGGAAATAAAAAATAAAACGTGTACAAGTGTTTTTGATATAGATGTACATAATAATACTTTGATAAATATGTTTTAACTTAAATAGGGATGGTATAGTAAAATTGTGGGGTCTGGGTTCGCGTCTGGCCTCCATAGAATTGAAATAGGCACAAACTTTAATAAAGACTTTTCATATCATATCTATCTACGTAAGTATACTTTGATAGTTATGTTTCAGTTTGAAGAAATATGGTATAATAAAATTATGGGGTGTTCGTTCGCGCCTGACCTCCATAGAATAGAAACATGTCACAATGTTTAACAGTTTCTTTTATATAGATCCACAGAATATTGTGATAAGTGTTTCAGTGTGAACAGGTATGGTATAATAAATTATGGGGTTTATCTATTTTATTTTTACTTTCATCATATTTTGCTTTGGTTTTGATACCCCCAAATTCGAAGGCATAACATTATAACTCTTCCTTTTCATAACCTATCATACTTTCATAAATCAGAGTCCATTTTCTGTAGGCTGTTTTTGAACCCAGTCAACGACGGGTACTTTTGCTCGTATATATATATATATATATATATATATATATATATATATATATATATATATATATATATATATATATATATGTATATATAAGACATATAGGATTCTAGAAAAAAATCGAATATATCAACACGATACATGTATTGATTTGATTTTGCCGGGGTATATATTCTCTAAATAGAACAATTGATTCAAAGAATCATCAGTTCGTCTTTGTTAAGTCTTTATAGTTTGCATGCATTCCACCAGTGATATAGACAATGAGGACAATCCTTGGTGCTTTTAATATACATATGTTTATAAATACATAGACACGGAGATGAATAGTACAATTCTATTTCAAGTCGTTATTAATATTGATCACTAAAATGGTTCATGTAGACAACTGATTCGGTGAGTCTGCTTCATATATATATATATATATATATATATATATATATATATATATATATATATATATATATATATATATATACTAGCTGTACCCGGCTACGCGTTGCTGTGGTTCAGTTTGTTAAAATGGAACACATTCCTCAAGAAAAATTGCATTTTGTTCGTTTATTTACTTTTATTATTTTTTGCAATTTTTTTAATCAATAAAAGTTGTTATTTTTTCTCCCCCAAAAAGATTAATATTTTACCATAAATTGTTAGGTGAAAGTTGTTTTTTCAGGAAAACTTGCACTTTTTTTAAAAGAAATTTGTCAGTAAACGTTTCTCTTTGAAAACGGAATTATTATTATAAAAAGAACAGATGAATGCTTTACATGAACATTGTAAATAGTTATGTGAAAGTAGAGAAAAGTTTGATTTTTTTTTTCAAGAGAATGTACAAATTATTTCTTTTAACAGATGTTCAGAAAATAAACAGAAAAGTACTTCCATCATTAATTATGCAAAAAAATAAATAAAATGTTGATTTAGTGTTTCAATATAATGCTTATAAATTATGATAAAACTTGCTGAGTATGTGCTGTTTTACGGTTGTTGTAAAAATGGAATGGAAACTTAAATTTCGCTTCGTTTTAATCTTTCTTAATTTTTTTAATTGTGCCTCCCTTCAAACGAACATAATCAAAAGAGTAACATTCAACAATTGTACTTTATGTATATTAAACACAAAATATTTATTTAAAAAAAAAAGTTAATAACGAAAGGGAAATAATTCCATTTTTAAACGAAAACGTCAGTTTGGTATATCTTTTTGTTATTTTTTACATAAGTCAAGCTTACCATTCACATTGGAAATGTTGACATTTATAGGTTGTAGGGTACGTTTACAACGAATAAACACTCCAATCTAGTAGATGTATCAGAATTTTTGGCACCCTTATCACGAAACTGCGAATAAAATATAAAAATCTCGTAATTTCTCTTTTAAAAGTGGGTTGTTTATTTTCTTTATGGATTATACTTCCAAAATAAACTAATAAAGTTGTTTTAAAAGTAATAGAATTTTTTTTTTTTTTTTTTTAAACTAATGAATTTTACGAACTCAATATTTTTCAATTTTTAAGCTTTTAAAATCTATCAAAATTTTTCTATTGATTCTATTTTTACGATATTTTCAGGGTCAATGTGAAATTTTATGCCCTTTCCAATAAACCGAATATAATATTTTAGACAAACGTTTTTTTTAAATTCACGCCCCCCCCATTTTCAAGTGTCTATTAAAAAGTAAATAATTAATTTACTCACCAAAGTTGTATATATCACAAATTGAATAATAATAATAATGATGGTCAATAAGTAATATATTCAAATTTAAAACAAAAAAGTAGTGTTTTTTAGAAATTTACCTGTAAAGTTCGAAGTTTAAAACCTGTTTTTTTAAAACCACGTTGTTTGTTTTTTCGTTTGTTTTTTTTGTTTGTTTTTTTATGAAACCTTGGTCCTTGCTCCTTTAATTGAAAAAAATAGGGCTTGAATTACATTTTTCGAGGAGTTATAAGCTTGGAAAGACAGGAGGTCGAATAATTCACGCCTCCCATTTTGAAATGTCCATTAAAAAGTAAATAATTTACTCACCAAAGTGTTATATATCACAAATTGAAGAGAAAAGGTCAATAAATAATATACTCAAATTTAAAACAAAAAAGTAGTGTTTTTTAGAAATTTACCTGTAAAGTCCGAAGTTTAAAACCTTTTTTTAAACACGTTGTTTGTTTGTTTGTTTGCTTTTTTTAATGAAACCTTGGTCCTTGCTTCCTTAATTGAAAAAAAAGAGGGCTTGAGTTACATTTTTCGAGGAGTTATAAGCTTGGAAAAACGGGGTGGAATTATTCACTATTTTTCACGAAATTTCTGGCACACCTACCAATCTACCCATGTTAAGAACGGCTTTCGGAATAGACACCCCTAACATTGTCAGCATACCCGAAAAGCTATAAAAGTTGATGTGTTGAATGTGAACGATGAGTTGGACGTAATGTAAAAATGTACCGAATTTAAAAGGGAACGAAATTCAAATTTCCGTTCGATTTTTACAACAACCGTAAAGCAGAGTATTCTATGCAAATTTTACCTAACTTACTGTATTAATGCTATTTTAAAGCAAAAAAAAATATTTAGGTTTGGCTATAAAATGTACTTGGAAAAATCGATTTTATAGCGAGATTTAAGAATGGTTAGCCGAAAAAAAGGCGAAAAGCAAAACATATAATGAATAAATAGTTGTTACCAAAGGTAATAAATGCTACTTTTTTTACTTACGTGCGGTTAATATATCAATAATCATGTGATTAAACCCATTGAAAATTTACCGATATTGTAAACACATTCTGTTTACATTAAGCCTGTAGTGTTTTTTTTAGTGATGCACTGTTGGCAACTGAGATTTAAAAAAAAAAAAAACGCGAGATCAGGAGAAAGAAAGGTTGGAATGCCCACCCCCCACCTAAAATGTGCTTGGAAAAATCGATTTTATAGCGAGATTTAAGAATGGTTAGCCGAAAAAAAGGTGAAAAAAACAAAACAAATAATCAATAAATAATTGTTACCAAAGGCAATAAATGCTACTTTTTTTTACTTACATGAATGAATTTATTTTATGTTTTAAAGTATTTTCAAGCGCTTGCGGGTGTGTGGGTGCGAAATATCTCAAGATTTTCTAGAATTTCCCGCTAGATTGCAAACGAAATCTCCAGATCTAGCAGGAAAACCGCTAATTGTTCCTAAATAAAAAAATAGCCTATCTGTACAAAGAAACCCACCTATTTATAATAGAAAAATTAAGTATAATGTTATAATTAAAAAGAAATATATAAAAACACACATGGATATAGTAAACATATTATACCGAAAAGTGGAAGCCATCCGTCCAGTGGTTTTTTAGACAATTAATTGCGAACGCACCAAGAGTTACATTTATATATATATATATATATATATATATATATATATATATATAAAGGGGCAAATGTGTGTGTGGGCGTTTGCATGTTTGTTATGGTTTTGAAGCGCGACGTCTCGGACGACAAATATCGAAAAATTGGCAAAACAAAAAATTGGAAAACAAATGAACACATATCTAAGGAAATGGCAGAAACACTAGAGGATGACCTCCAATCTGTAGTGGAATGGGGACAAAAATGAATGGTCACATTCAATGCTCCCAAGACTAAACTTGTTTCCTTCAATAATTACAAGAAACCTTCTCTACCATTAATAGCAATGGCCAAAGACTCATTATCTGAAAGTACTTTTTTAAAACTCTTCGGTCTAACGTTCACAGGAAACATGAGTTGGAACAATTACATTGAGAGCATTGCCAGGACAACTGCGAAGAAAAAAGGCTCTCTCTACCGTGCTCGAAATCTACTAACGCCTGAAAGTATCCTGTACCTCTATAAGGCCACCATTCGCCCATGTATAGAGTATTGTTGTCATATTTGAGCTGGTGCTAGTCTCTCGCTCCTGGACAAGGTCCAAAACAGAGTCTTCAACCTAATAGGTTCCGAACTGTCATCTAAGCTTCAACCTCTGTCCATCGACGAAATGTTGCTTTCCTCTGCCTGCCCTACAAGTATTTTAATGGTGAATGCCCTGACGAACTGCAAGTATTTCTGCCCCCAACACTCTCAACAAACCCGACAGGCAGCTAAACCCCACCCCTACACAGCAGAGTTCCCTAGATGTAAGAGAGCTTCTAATCCAGTAGTTTCTCCCCCATAACTGCTAGCGGTTGGAATTCCATTCCAGGTCCCTGATTCCCCAACTGTACTGACATGCAGAAGTTCAAATGTAACGGGAACCGACATCTTGCTGCCAAACTCCCTACATAGAACCCGAGTAAGTTAACTCCCTGATAGTAGCCCCTACAGCAAAGTGCCTTGTTTGGGGTGACAATATAATAAAAAAATGAAACAAAAAAATGTATAGAGCGACTGAAAATTAATACCGAGATAAGTGGAGAGCACAGACAAAGCCTACAATTCCCAACTGGTCACCCATCATGTACTAACCAGGTTTAAATTTGCTTAACTTCGTTGATCTGACGAGAACCAGTGTGTCAAGGCGATTATGCCGTGTATATATATATATATATATATATATATATATATATATATATATATAATTCAAAATATGAGGTTAGAAATAACGACCACGTGCGTATCTGTATTTTTTTAAATAAACAAAAATTTATTTATTTAAAGTTTAAAATTTTCGGCTTATAAAGCCTTCATCAGTCATTTTATTTTTATATATATTTTTCTCTTTTTCTTCTTACGTACCATGGTGTCGTTTGGCAGAGTTGATTGATCGAATGTAGATATTGTGTATTGTAAGTCTAGTGGCAAGCGCTGTCCATGCGCAAATGGGTAGTTTAGTAGTGTTTCCGTTTACTCATGTGCTTCTAAAAAGTGGTCAATTTAGCTCTTATGTATAACGCATAACGATTAGATCACTGTGTATCTGAGGTAAACAACATTTAAAATGAAAATGTTTAAATTCAACGTTATTTCACGAGGATAACTGTTAGACGACTGGATACGGTCTTTGCTAATCGAGCCAGAGATGGCTCGTGTGGCCGAGTTCGAATCTGTCGACTGGTGTGAATCGTGACACCCTGCACTGAAGATTCCAGAAAAGAATGAATCACTACTGTCTGTAGGTATTTAATTATTGTAGTAAAAATATTATATATATATATATATATATATATATATATATATATATATATATATATATAAAGTGTAAAGTTTACGTGAAGCCAGTATATATATATATATATATATATATATATATATATATATATATATAGCCAACCCCCTCTGGCGTGGTTTCTGGGTGTAAACATTGTTATTACAACTCCAGCGTGTTTCACAGTGCGATTTGATATTTTAATCACGAACGCAAAAGATCCTGGCTCTCAAGAATATGAAACCTCCCGCTTTTAACCCCGAAGCCGATGGATTCATTTTCTTTCCTCTCTTTCTTGTCTGCTCACATCAAAGATTCGTTTCGGGGCATAGTTTCGTCTTTTCCATATAACTTTACTTGCTCAGTTCTATTAATATATTGAAAAGTAAGGGATTGTATTAATAGAATATGAGATAACTTGACGTGTATTCTAATTTATTACTGGCACCAACGTAGCTTCCATAATATTACGTTTTATAACTATAATAATAAT
This sequence comes from Euprymna scolopes, assembly GCF_053919585.1. Taxonomy (NCBI): domain Eukaryota; kingdom Metazoa; phylum Mollusca; class Cephalopoda; order Sepiida; family Sepiolidae; genus Euprymna; species Euprymna scolopes. Next base: position 129,658,051 of record NC_136500.1, on the reverse strand, counting down.
AATAATACTAATAATAATTATTATTATTTTTTTTTTATTAATAGTTAATTAAATGTTCATTAAAATCGGAAGACAATAGCATTTTATTAAAATTCAATTATGGGCAGAAATCAGAACTCACAGTTTAATGCTGGAGTCCCTGGGCCCAACTCTCTTCCTGATTTACATTAATGATCTCCCAAATCACATCCTTACATCATTTTTAGGCATTAATGCTGATGCCACTACCATCTATGGTAGCATACCTAAGACTGTAAACGATCAAGTTCTGTCCGCTTCTCTCTCCTCTGATCTTGAGCACGTGGTAGAATGGGGAAAGGAGTGGCTGGTTACTTTTAATGCATCTAAAAGAAAGCTTCTATCTTTACATCATCAATACTCTGATCCCCATCTGGCATCCACTGAAATCAATGGCTCTTGTCTTGGGGAGGCCTCATGTTTTGAAAAGCTTCTCGGATTGATCTTTACTCCTGATCTGAAATGGAACACGTACATCAAATCTGTTGCCAAACCTCTGGAAAAATGGTGGGATCCTTCTATCTATTTAATAGATATCTCACTGCTGATGCAATTCCCTATCTATATAAGAGCCAAGTTCGTCCTAGTATGGAGTACTGTTGCCACATCTGGGCAGAAGCGACTGGAAAGGACTTATCCTGCCTTGATAGAGTTCAAAATAGACTTCGTAGCCTCATAGGAGATGCAATTTTTCTTCCCTGCAACCTCTTTCTCACAGAAGAGATGTTGCGAGTTTGTATTTGCTTTATCATTACTTTCATAGCAAGTGCTCGACTGAGCTTCAATCTTTGGCCCCCCGTCGTCAAATTTTCATAAGACACACTCGTCTAACTGAAAACTCTATCAATAATTCCCCCACTCTTATCTGATAAGTGGTGATGCCTATTTAAAAAAAACATCCCAGAATGCATTTCCATTTATTCGTACACACATAATCTTCGTGAATGGTTTTATAAAGAACGGCAACAAGTAAAAAGTAACGTTGGGCGACGGTCACCTACTAAGTAGATATAATGCAATATATCAGACATTAATTTGAAATAATAGATCAGTTCGATATATATATATGTATATATATAAAGTGATTGCTGTGTAGTTTCAAACGACAGAAAAAAATGTATATTTCAAAGAGTGTAGCCATCAACAGTTGTAGGTTTTTCAGACTTTTACCAGTTTTTAATATTTTTAAATATTTTTATAACGTGTTTCCAGCCTTGTTCAACTCCCTTTAGATATTTTTATATCAATTTTTTTTTAAGTAATGTCTTTTTGGAAAACATTTTTCTCTTCCAAAAAGACATCACTTAAAAAAACAACTCTAAAAAAAAACACTCTTTTATATATATATATATATATATATATATATATATATATATATATATATATATATATATATATAGTAATAACTATAACCCACTCCTAAAATTTAACACTAACGAATTACACACACCCTATTTACAACCGAAACTATATAGTCCCCCATTCATTCTAAAAGAACCCTCCACATTTATTTTCCCCCACCATTTATTAGCTGCATCTCTCTTTGCCTAACTCATTCTTGTACCCCCACCCCTTTGCCTTAATCACTCCTTATGTCATTATTTAAAGGTTCTCGCCTTATAGTTTCTTATTGGGTATTTCCATGGTTAAGTCTCGATTTCTAATGTTTCAATTACGTACTTATCACAATTGGTATCCTCTGACTTGCCTCTCGGTCTATTATCTACTTGTTAACAACTAACCATTTACTTACCTTCTACTTTAATTAATTATTTAATTTACCATCTACATGTAATATATATTATATATTTTTCTTTTATATTTACCTCTTACTAATTCTCTCTATAATAATTATCATATTTTTTCACACGAAGCTTATTTACATATATTTACGTATTTGTGTATGTACATATACTCAAGCACATGCTCCTCCCCCATTGATGTGTGTACATAATTTGTACATGTGTACTCATCTGTTTGTATGTGTGTGTTTTTGTTATCTACTTATTATTAACATTTCATTAATAATTATATTAATTTTTATTTATTATTTAATTAACTTACTGATATTCTTCCTTATTTTTACTTTATCAAAATAAACCTATAACGTATAATTCATCTATTTACCCCCCCCCCCTATTTTCCCCTTCTTTCTTTCAACTTAACGCCCGACAATTCAAAAAAAATTATAAATAATAGATAAAAAACAAAAATATAATTTTATCAATCTCTCCCTGCCCGGCTAATTTACATATATATATATATATATATATATATATATATATATATATATATATATATATATATATATATATATATATATATATATGATTAGTTTTTTTGGAAAAAGAATTCCAGCAGAGTGCTCAATTAAAAGGAAAATCCAAAATTTAAGAGCGTACTTATATTTTGTGTACATATATATATATATATATATGTATATATATATATGTATACATATATGTATATATATGTATGTGTATTGTATGTGTATGTGTGTATGTGTGTGTATATGTATGTATATGTGTATGTATTTGTATATGTATATATATGTATATGTATGTGTATATATATATATTTGTATTTGTGTGTGTAGCTTCTACTTGCGTGTATATGTATGTGTATATATATATGTGTATTTGTATTTGTGTGCGTATCTTCTACATGTGTCTTTGTGTGTGTGTATTTTTTGTGTGTATGTGTTTTATTCACTTATTATAAATATCTCCCTAATAATTTTATTAATTTATTATTATTTGATTAACTTACTGATATTCTTACCTATTTCTATATTATTAAATTAAACCTGTAACTTATAATTCATTAATTCATATTTTCCTTCTCTCTTCGTTCAACTACAACGCCCGAAAATTAAAAAAATTATTTATAAAATATTTTTCATTTCCCCCCTCCCAGCTAATTTATATTTATATATATATATATATGTGTATATGTATATATATATATATATGTATATGTATGTGCATGTGTGTGCATTTGTATGTATGTGTATTTGTATTTATATATATGTTTATATATATATATATGCGTGTATTTTTTACGTATATGTGTGTATGTGTGTGTACATGTGTGCATATATGTATGTATGTGTTTATGTATATGTATGTATGTGTATATATGTATATATGTACTCAGGCATGCGCTCTTCCCCCATTTACGTATGTGCATTTGCTGTACATATGTATGAGTGTATTTGTGTATGTGTGTTACTTATTATCATAAAAAAATCCTTAATTTTATTAATCTATTATTTAAGTTACTTAACCTATTTTATTTTATTAAAATAAACCTGTAACGTATAATTTCTACCTGCCCGGCTAATTTATTTATTCATTTATATATATATATATATATATATATATATATATATATTTATTTATTTATATATATATATGTATGTGCGTGTGTGTATACATGTTTTTGTGTATGTATATATGTGTACGTATATGTATATCTATATATATATATATATATATGTATATGTATGTATATGTGTTTATTTATTTTTATGTTTACGTATCTGTGGTTTTTGTATATATACTTTGGCATGTAATCTCCCCCCATTGATGTGTCTCCGTACATTGTACAGGTGTACGCGTGTATGTGTATTTATGTGTGTGTGTGTGTGCGTATTTTATTTACTTATCATTAACGATTATTTATTAAAATTTTAATTTTTAATTTATTTTATTTACTTACTGATATTCTTACCTACCATTATACTATCAAATAAAACCTGCAAAGTATAATTCATTAATTTATCTTACCTTTTCTATTTCTTTCCATTTTACAAACAATAAATATCTTTCAATCTCTCCCTGCTCGGTTGAATCACTTTAAACCCCATTTTCAACCCGTTCCTTCACTAACATTAACTCTCCAACCTGTTGCCATGGTGATCCTTTAAATTAACTGTTACTTATGCCGTTATAAATAAGAGTAGCATCTTTTAATTTTACACCGTTATAAACTAAAAAAAACGTGTATAAGAATTTACACATAATTAATATTTAATTATAAACCCCTCTCTTATTGTATACCCTCCTACTACTTTAAATTCCAACGTCCTCTCCCTACCACTCCCCCTTCTTTTCTAACTCCCCTTCATCTACGATTTTTCCATTCTTATTTGATTTTATAACTTAGTCCATCTATGAATTCTGACGATGCTAGTTGGATTTTTCCTCTTTGAGGATTTTCCTCTAGCTGAAACAATTTGTAAACTCATTCTGGACTCACAGTAATACATTTCCTATATACTGCTCTGACTACACATTGAGCACTTTAGTCCGGTTTTTTCATCACTGGTAAATATATATATATATATATATTCAAGGGAGACAATTTATATGTATATACATAACTACTTAATTTACTCACATAAAATTAATATACGAAAGTATAGTTTTATGCGTGAGCTTTAAGTATTTACTGCCAAAGTGCTCAATACGTAGGTAGAGCTAGTTAATAAGTTATAAAATGTATATGGCGATTAAGCTACACTGAATATTCCGCGTTTCATCCACTTTAGGATTCTTCAGGCTAATGAAGAATCCTAAAGTGGATGAAACGCGGAATATTCAGTGTAGCTTAATCGCCATATACATTTTATTACTTACTATATATATATATATATATATATATATATATATACATATATATATATAGTATCCGATACAAAGCAAAACTTTGGATACATTTTAAACCTTAGATTTGACATTTATGTAATTATCTAGTGAATGCGTAATTATATATGATGTTTGATATGAGATTAGTATTTATAATACAAAAATACATTAGATTAGCATTTTGTTATTTTTTTGTTTTCGTGTAATAAAAATACATCAACTTTTTGCTTTGTATCGGATACTTATTGCACTCAGTATATATATATATATATATATATATATATATATATATATATATATATATATATATATATATATATTAGTGTTGGGACGATTAATCGGAATCGATAATCGAAAAAATCGGGGGTTTTTGGTGTATCGGAATCGGTATCGGAATTGGAAAAGTTAGTGTCAATTTCCCATGCAAAAACCGATTACTTTAATTATCATGTTTATGAGAATTTTATTTAAGGAGCATCTTATTTATTTATTTAAACTTTCAATAAGACGGAAATCTTTAGATCGCAACATCACAAATACGCTTTTATGATTAAAAAAAACACATGCATATTTAAGATGTGTTTAATCGGGACAAAATAACAATTTTATAGTAAAATATTTAGAGATTCATAAAGAAGCGGAGTCGGAATCGGTAATTGTATCGGAATCGGGAATTTAGACCAGAATCTGTAATTGTATCGGAATCGGAAAAAATATTGGAATCGTCCCATAGCATATATACATATTAAAAAATATTTTAAATGGAATCTATACAGTCCTGATCAAAATCATAAGACCACTTAAGAAAGTAAGCGTTTACGCATATTATCGAATTTTTAATCAAACAAATAGTTAAAACCATTGCCAAAAGGGACAATATGATGGAAAAAAATGAAATCTGATGCATTCGAAACCTTAACCACGATCTAATAATTATTTAAAAAAAAAAAAAAAATTTTCACCTGGTCAAAGTGATAAGACCATTGATAATTTATCTAACAAAAGGCAATTATAAGTTACTAAAAAGGGTATCAGTATTTAGTATAGCCTCCATTATTACGAATTACTTCAAAAATTCTCTTCGGCATGCTTGCGACTAAGTTCTTTATCAGTTGCGAAGGAATTTTATCTCATATACTGTAAGCTGAATCAGAAAGTTCCTTTATCGAATCATACTTGATTCCATCCTTGAACACTTCTTTTGCCATCAATCCCCAAAGATTTTCAATGAGACTGAGGTCCGGAGAACATGCTGGATGATCTAACAATTCTATATTATTTGAATAAAAGTATTCTCGTGCTTGTCAAGAAGTGTGTATCGCAGCGTTGTCTTGCTGGAAAATCCAATTTCTTCCACACAGACGTGGACCTTCAGTCCTGATAGAAGCATTTTCAAGCATTGAAATGTACTTCAATGATGTTTGTCGGCCTTTCACTACTTACAACTTTAGGGTCCCAGCTGACGAGAAAGCACCCAGATAATATTAGACCCTCCTCCACTATGCCGAGTTGAAAAGGTCTCTTTGGGCAAATTTTATCATGCCAATAGTGTTGAAATCCATCTGGACCATCTACGTAGATTAAACTTTTTCTCATCGGAGAAAATTACATTTTCCCACTTCTATTCATCCCTAGTCTGGTATTTGGCAGCATATTTAAGTTGGTTAATTTTGTGCTGTTCAAGAAGACGTGGTTTCTGCAGTCGCTTTAAATGATTGAAAACCTTAATTTTCAGATGCTTTCTTATGGTTTTAGGACTACATTCTGCTGCTGTTTGCCTTTTCAATCGACTTGAGCTCATACTGGAGTTTTTTTTAAACTTCTTCTGATACGGCGATCCAGTGATGAGGTTATTTTTTTTTTGATCGACCTGGACTCGTTTTGTGCCCATATTTATCTGGATTTCTTTAAAAAAAATTGTGATGATCGTTTTGCTACGATTCACTTCGTTTGCAATGGATCTATGGGAGAGTCCACCCCTATTAAGCTCAAAGATCCTTCCTCTCTCAAACTCTGATAATGGTTTCCCTTTTGCCATTTATAATTTAGTAAGATTTTTTTTATCCACTAACAAGTTGCTTTTAGTAACATAGAAAGCTTTTCGTATTCTTTTTTTTTTTTCAAAACTAGCCGTTTTATTAAAGTGGTCTTATCATTTTGACCAGGTGATAATGTTTTTTTTTTTTAAATAATTATTAGATCAGGGTTAAGGTTTTGAATGAAGAAGATATTTTTTTCCATCATATTTTCCCTCTTGGCAATGGTTTCAACCACTTGTTTGATTAAAAATTCAGTATTATGCGTAAACGCTTACTTTCTTAAGTGGTCTTACGATTTTGACCAGGACTGTATATATATATATATATATATATATATATATATATATATATATATATATATATATTCATACGTTTTCATTTCGGTTTCGATTACAGCTAATGCACCCAAATCATATGGATACTTTTTTTTTATTTTTGAAATCTCAATAGTATAACATATAAAAATCCATAGAACATTAACCCTATAATAATATATATGAAATCTGCAAGAATTAAAGTATCATATTTAAACGTACTTTACCAGCGCGCTTTGCCGAGCGTTCGTGCTGGCTTAGATAAATACTTTTGCAGTTTTTACAAAAAAAAAAAAAAACTATAATAATATCAGAGCGTCTCCATTTACACTGAACATCTACAAAATGTCAACATCAATATATTACATATAAGTGAGTCCCCTGTGGAATTTCCACAGGTCCTGCTAGTTAAAGTATTATTCATATTTTCCTGCATTATTAACCGTGTTAAATGGAAAAATACCTTCTTTAGTCAATAGAAAAGGAAATCATCTTCAATCATGATAATGCTTATCCTTATAGAGCACCAGTGATCAAAAATATTCTAGGAGAATTTGGTTTTGAAATCTTGCCACATCCTCCATATTCTCAGAATTTTTCTCCTTCAAATTTTCACTTATCTGAAAGATGGCTAAACATTTAGATGAGCTTAGCTTAGAATCACGAGAGGAGGTTGAACATCTTAGATCCATAGTTCACATCAAAGTCTTAGGCGTTTTACAAACTGTAGCTTAGCGTGAACATGCAATTACCGAGCCGTGAGCGAAATGACGTTGCGTAACGAAAACAAAAGACTATAAAAAGGAGAGAACACAATCGAGAAGACGATCACTTTAGAGATGTGGATGACGTTCGAGAGCACGGTCGAGAATATCATCACGGGGGGGATGTCACATGGTGTAACGAGAGATTGAGGAAATAAATGTCTTGTACAACAAAAATAGCGTCCTTTTCTATTCTTTGCCTTTTTTTGCGACTGAGGCTACAACGCGTTGGTTCTCGGAGGACGTTATAAAACGAGGCTTTTATGAGCTGGGTGACAGAAGGAATAAAATTATAGACAGCAGATGTCGGTATTGTTTGAATAAAGATCTTCAAAAACACACATTCTTTTGTTTTTCTTTTTCAGGATGAAATTTTAAACTGGCAAAAACTTTTGCAACGACTTGACATTTTTTTAGCAAATGATATTTGAAACGAAAATTTGACGGACAAAAACCAAAAAGAAAAAACCTAAAAAAAACGGACATATCACGCGACTGATAAAGCTTATTATACTGGACAGGAAAAGCATGTAAAACAAATGTTGAAAATCGTTAGTGTTTTCATAAAAGATTGAAAACAAGTCTTTCTCTGTAAACACAAAATCTAAATCTATTTTACACGACCATAACAAGCGTTTTAGTGAGATTATATTGTTATTGTCATTTCAATTTGTATTGAAACTCTGATGAACGTCAAGTCATAGGAATTCTTCGGAAGCCATTCAACGAAAATTATTAACGATATTGAAAAAAAACATACAAGACAAAAAACCGACAACTCAAGCTTATATAACGAACACTACCATTGCATATGTGGAAGGATCTTATTCATTGAAATCGTTTCAGACAAGGCATTAATCCACTATATGTAACGAGCTATAAATACTACTTAAAGATCAAAAACTCAATATTAGATAGATAGACGTTACTCAAGAAAAATTCTTTCCCCTATGTCAGAAACTGTTAATTGAATGAAGACTTAAGTACACAATAATAGAAAACCAGAATAACAATGCTGTCTAAAGTAAACAAAGGTTTACTTTCTCTTCCGTTACTGTGGAATAATAGACAAAGTCTCTCATTATGGAAGAATTAACGATCAGGTTAGAAAGGTCTCGGAATTCTCGACAAACTCGCTGAATAGTTGACGGTTGTGAGGGTAGAGTGTGACCTCAGCGAATTGTTGTAATCGGAAAATTATATCAGTTCCTTGGTAGTGTATCGTTGTAGATTTGGACAACGATAAGTCGCGTGAAATGTGGGTTCTCACTCAAGTGGAGGAAGGTGTATATGCGTGTGTGAGCGCATGTGTGAGTGAAAGACATATAACCCCCCACCATAAATGCATCCAAAACCAAGATTCTATCTTTACATCATCAACGCTCTGATCCCCATCTGGCATCAATTGAAATGGGTGGCTCCCGTCTTGGGGAGGCTTCATGTTTTGACAAGCTTCTGGGTTTGACCTTTACTCCTGATCTGAAATGGAACACGTACATCAAATTTGTTGCCAGGGACGCTGGGAAGATGGTGGGATCCTTCTATCGCTCCAGAAGATATCTCACTACTAATGCAATACTCTATCTGTATAAAATCCAAGTACGCCCAATGATGGAGTACTGCTATCACATCTGGGCAGGAGGTGCTAAAAACAGCCTATCCTGCCTCGAGAGAGTACAAAATAGACTTCGTGGTTTAGATGAGGATGCCCTTTTCTCTTTCCTGCAATCTATCCCCCACAGAAGAGACGTTGCGAGCCTGTCTTTGTTTTATCGTTATTTCCATGGCAGGTGCTCGTCTGAGCTCCAATCCCTTGTCTCCCCCTCGCCAATCTTTCACGAGAAACACCCATCTAGCTGAAACTACTGTCAATAATTTTCCCCACTCTTTATCTGTGCCTAAATCCAAACGTATATTTCATGAGCAACGCTTCTTTCTTAGAACTGCACGCCAGTGGAACTCTCTGCCGCTTTCCTGTTTCCCACCTGACTACAACTTGGACGTCTTCAAGTCCAACATAAACAAACTCCTGACAAAGCGCCCCCTTAAGTAAGACACTCTATCAAAACCCTCAATACTAATGATTACTACAATACTATCTCATTGATTACTGTACACGCAATAACTCTTATCCCTGAGTGGCCTTCGGGCCTTGATAAGTGGTGACCCCCATGTAAAAAAATGTAACGACTGCGCACAGAAATCATGAAAACGACGTCTCCATTTAGTAGGTGGTTTTTAGTTTTCCAAAATCATAGAATAAAACACACAGAATAAAAGTGTACGAGTTCCGTGTATTAACTTCGGCTTCTACATTGAAATTATAGCATTTTGTTACTTATGCATTGATAAAGTAACTATGTCACTTTATTTCAAGTGAACCGTGTCCTGAACAACTCTATCCATTTTCAAGGGTTGCTCAAAACAGGTGGGGGCGGAGAAGATTTTCGAATTGTGTTGAACTTTAATTCAACTTTGTTCAAATACATTGAAGACATTCCGAAAGCTATTGCAAAGAATGTGGCTTCCCTCTATCGTGCTAGAAGATTAATAAAACCTGAGAATATCCTGTACATCTACAAAAGCCACCATTCGCCAATGCATGGAGTATTGTCTGCCACATCTGAACAGGTGCATATACCGCTAGTCTCTCGATCTTGGACAGAGTCGAAAAGAAGAGTATCCAGTATCCAATCTATTGTGTCCTGCACTGTCAACTAAGCTTTACCCATATCAAATGCCTGTAATGTGCTTGTTTTACAAGAATTTTTATGGAGTGTGCTCCGATGAACTTATTGCACTTGTGCCCCCTCACCGACAAACCCGCTTAGCAATAAAACCACACCCCTTCATATTAGAAGCCCCTAAGTGCTGTAAAACCCTCTACACTAGTATTTCGTTTCCTGAGACACCTCGACCTTGGAATTCTCTTCCGTCTACCTGCTTCTCTGGCAGTTCTGACATACAGAAGTTCAAATGTAACGTAAACTAATATCTTGTTCATCTCCTCTAAACGTGGATCCAAATAGCAACCCTTTACACCCAAGTGGCGATGTGACTTGCATTCGTAAACAAATTAATCGATATTATGTTTTTAGAATTTTTTAGATAAGGATTGATAATTGGTATCATTCAGATTATTCGGATGTTTGCTCTCATCTTGAGCGTTATTAACATGACGTTTCGGTTGACCTAAGATTTTGTGATGTAGTTGATGAAATACTTGCTAAACTTCAGTTGGACGTTACATTCTACTGGAGAGTGAAGGCTCAATTTTTAGCTCGGGCGACACTCTAGATACAACGTCGAATTACTTAGGACTTTTACCCACTCATGACTAACGGAACGAGAGCATGGTACCCCCTGTAGATTAGATCGAGGGTTCCGTTCATGAAGATTCCCGAGTTCGATCGAAAGATTCTCGAGTTCGACAAGAAACAATTCAAGAAGACCGTATGTTGCATCGATCGAAACATTTTAAAAATAACACCTAAGATGATAAACGTAGTCTGGATACAAGTAATTAATCGATCATTTGGGAACACAGTTGTTAAACATTAATGTATGTAGTGCGAGCTATATTTAGTTTTCTTCAGTCGGTGGGACAATGAGATATGACAAAAAGGGATGTAAGTTATTGAGAGCATTTAGATCCTTCAAGTCTTTGTGAAATTTTTATATATATTAAATCTCATTTTATCGTATTACCCAAATTTGAGTTCTGTAACGCCTTTTAAAGGAGATTCAGAGAGCGTATGTAATTTGACGATTAAAATATTTAAATTTTGCATTAAAATGAATCCATTGTCATAAGTAGGGCTATGACAAGAGAATATATATATTTTTATTTTGACTAGAGTATATATCTGTTAATATTTTATGTTTTTAGATAAGGTGATGTGGTTCTCAATTGATTTACTGTGTCTATCTGTGACGGATATATACTCGAGAGTCAGAACAATGTTTAGAATATTCTCCTCTCATAGCCCTAGTTATAAGACACCAATTATGTCAGGTTTCCTTTTTTATATTATTACATTTAACTCCAAACAAGGCACAGTACCACTTTCATGTCGGCGGCTACTATCAGGGACATAAGTTGCAGAGATACTATGTAGGGAGTTGGGAAGCAAGATGTCAGTGAACATTACACTAGAAGTTTTGCATGCCATCATAGTTGCGAAAGCAGGAACGCGGAAGGGAGTTCCAAAGTCTAGCAGTTATGGGGAAAGAAACTATTAGAATATAAGGCTTTCTTACATCTAGAGATTTCTATTGTGTAGGGATGGGACTTTTCTGCTTGTCAAGTTTGACAGGGGCATTTACGTCAAAAGGGTACAAGGACTTGTAATTCGTCGGGGCATATACCATTAAAATTCTTGAAAACGGATAAAGGGGTGCAAGATTTCGTCAATGGGACAGAGTTCGAAGCTTAGATGATAGTTCAGAACCTATCTGTTTGGCGACTCTCTTTTGAACCCTGTCCAGGAGCGAGAGACCAGTAGCAGATGCACGAGTCCGAATGTGACAATACTACATACATGCACGAATGGTGGACTTTCATTTATTTATAAGACCTCTTTTTATCTTAAGCCATAATCTTAGACATTTTCTAAAATTAAGACAATATTATTATTTTCTGTCGAAAAATTATTACTTTTCTATCATTTCTAATAAGAGGAGCTTGTATAGAATAGGGCAAAAGGACAGAAAGATAAATATGTGCATGATAAAATGACCAATTTGCATGATAAATGTTGTGGTGGCACCCACTCATTTACGTATGTGGATAATATTACACATAAATAATAAGACTCGGTTAGTCTGAGTGTGTGTTAACCAGAAGCCACCGAAGGCCGAGCCGAGAGCAGATATGTTCTCCAGCCAAGACTGTCTTACCTGACAACCATTATGTAAATATACTGTAAATATACTTTTCCTAATACACTTCTTATTGATCTACCTTTGTTTGTTGAGTATTCATTCGTATTGCCTTATACGTTGCCTTATACGTTATTTGGTTCAACCTGTAAACATAACAATAATTACATTATGAATTCAGGATGGCTGCCATCACAATATGCAAATTATTTTAACTTTAAACTTTTTTCTTCTTATATTGTACAAATATAATATACGGTATTTATGCATACAATGGAAGATTAAACTTTAAATAAGAGAAAAATATTTTTTCAACAAAAAATAAAAACATTAGAGGATTAATTGCTTGTTGTATCTCAGTGATTTTGTTATATTCTAGAAAAACGCAAGAAGAAAATTAAAATCCTGCGTTTCGTGTGCACTGGTGTAGGTGTGAGAACGTGTGGGCTTGTGTGTGCACGCGCGTGTGTGTGTGTCTGTGTGTGTGTATCTATCAATGCTAACATCGTTTTCTGCATTATGTTATGACATGGAAAGCTTGTTGAAAGCTTGTGCATTTAGCACTTCCGGTAATATACTTAACAGCGGAAATGATGAAAAATCTTCGATCATCTTTAAAAAAAAAAAAAAAAACACCAACTAAAATTCGGTCACAACTAACAATAAAAGTACTTAAAACATTCAGTTTAGAAATGTGAAAACCTTTTGCTTAAAGTTTCATGATTTGAAAACAAATGCAAAAAAACACAATGTTTACGCAGTTCATCAGTTTCACTACAATTCGTTGGTTCCATATTTTTTTTAAAATCTATATAACTATCAGTTTTTTTAAATATATATTCTACAATGATCGCATCAATCTATTTGCATTAATTTCTATTGATACACTAAGTATGCAAAAAACTTTTTAATAGAAGGGGAAGTTGAAAAAGTAAACGGTGTTTCTTTAAAAAATAAAAAAAAAGTTTTAATCATGCAAGAATGAAACGGATGAATTGATGCTTAATTGCTGTAAATATATAATCAGCACTGTGGAAGTAATAGTTTAAATCGTAACATTATATATATATATATATATATATATATATATATATATATATATATATATATATATATATATATATACAACATGGAATTTTAACGGACAGACGAAAACCCTGCTTCTTGCAACATCTCTTGGATATTAGAACTACTATAAAAAGTAGCGACGCCGAATGAAGAGACCTGTCCCTCATGTTTATAATCGTGAAAGTATGTATTCCATTTTCTAGGCCTTGCTTTCTCATAAAAAAAACATGAATTTTGTGGCCTTTATAATCGGACTTCAAGAAATTAAAATTTTTAATGTGAACTCTTGAAGCTATCTTTCCCAGTGAAGGACTTCTTTACTATAAACCCAAGGTTTTTTTCCCCGAACGCTTACGTTTTCCCGGTTAATTCCACATCTACTTTCAACATACCCTCATCCCTTATCTTTTGTGTGTGTGTGGTTCTCTGTGTATATGTGTTTGTATATATGTATATATATATATATATGTACATGTGTATATATGGGTGTATGTATTCAACCCTCCCCCAAAATTATAGGCGATTTTATAGCCGCTATTTGCCGTTTAAGTTGCACCTGCCAAAAATACAACTTCTTAGATAATAGATACCCCACATACCGTTAAGATAAATTACCACGCAGCCACAATATACTCCAAGTTTAACCCTAAAACATATACCCCTTAAACTCAACACTATATTAAAGACCATATACAATTTTATATATCATACTATATATAACAAGCTTCTCCTTATTTATTTGAAATTCAATAAAGCTTCCCCCAACGTTCTATAATTCCTCTTAATCTTTTTCGCCCCTAATGAACCCTACGCTTGACGCCGCATCTTCCATGCTACTTAACACCTTCTCTACTCTTCTGATGAGAAACATTATGTTTCGAAATGCCCTGACATAAAGAGTCCATTCTATCTCCCAAATTGTGCTTGTATTCCATTATTCAATAAAGGATCCATTCTATATCTACCAATATATAGTTTTGTGACTTCATTTCATACTTTTGTTGTCCTATTGTATAAGCTCCAATAATAATAGTTGAGCTTGGCATTATCCAGATAAGTCTCCTCTTGTGGAATTGAACTCTCCTCTTACGCATAAAGCTATATATATATATATATATATATATATATATATATATATATTCAGACGATGGCCAGAGGAATAGGTGGCCGAAACGTCGGGAAACTACAATTAGAAGATGAGAGAAATACTTCGCAATAAATTATTAAATAATACAAATTAATATTCCACAATAAATAAATAAATAAATAATACAAATTAATATTCCCCAAAAGAATTCCAATTAAATAAATATTTCCAGACAAGTATTGTTGAATAGCACGGACTCTTTTTGCTTAATGAGCTGTTTTATTGT
>NC_136500.1:129602945-129637945 GCF_053919585.1 Euprymna scolopes | reverse complement strand
GGGAATAAACTCTAAACGAATCTGCTCCAATCTGCCTACTGTTTCCAGAAGTATTTTAACTGTATACATTTGTTCTCTCTCATGTGTTTAGAGCATGTGTATGGCATACGTACAAGTTCAATAAATTAAGCAACAAAAACAACAAACGGATTATATTAAATGATAAAACATTGAAAAAAAATCAATTGGGGGATGAGGAGAAGAAAGATGTGGATAAAATTGGTAATTCGGTGTAATCTCTGATAATTCAATGTAATTTCATTCCCAAGGCCTGGGAAACGGCGGTTAAGACAATAATGACAAAATATTTAAAAATTATAAAGAAACAAAAACCAACAAAATATGGCTTTATCAGATATGGGTCAAATCTACAGGGCAGATATTCTTCAGATACGCCCATTAAAGCTAAACGTTTAACGCTGACTGTACTTTTTCTACAGAAAACCCTGACCGATCGAGTAAAGCCTACGTCAAACTTCAACGTGACAGACAAACAGAAAATTAATTTTAAAACTAAAGACGTCCTAGGATGGAGTACTGTTGCCACATTTGGGCAGGGGCTGCTAGAAAGGACTTATCCTTCCTTGATAGAATTCAAAATAGACTTCGTAGACTCGTATTGGATGTCCTTTTCTCTTCCCTGCAACCTCTTTCTCACAGAAGAGATGCTGCGAGATTGCTTTATCCTTTATCATTATTTTCATGGCAAGTGCTCGGCTGAGTTTCAAATCTATGGTCCCCTCTCGCCAAACTTTAACAAGAAACACTCGTCTAACAGAAAACACTATCACTAATTTCTCCCACTCTTTATCTGTGCCTAAACCTAAACGTAGATTACATGAGCAAAACTTCTTTCTTAGAACTGCACGCCTGTGGAATTATCTTCCGTTTTCCTGCTTTCCAGCTGACTACAATATGGTCGTCTTCAAGTCTAACGTAAACAAGTTTTTGATGAGCCGCTCCATATAAGTTTACAAATTTACCGATTTTCCATTACTAACGATTACTATACTGCCCAATTTCTACTGTATACTCTTTAACCCTTATCCTCGAGTGGCATCTTGGCCTTGATAAGTGGTGATGCCTATGTAAAAAAAAACAACTAAATACCCATGGCGCAGTTGATAAAGTACTTGGTTATTCAGATGTAAGTTACAATATTCTGGAGGCTGAAGGTATATTTTCCAGCAAGGGCGACACTCAAAATACAAATCTGAATTAAGATTTTCATCCATTAATGGGTGACAGAACGAGAGCTTGTTAACCTCATCGATTAAATTAAAAGGACGCTGTTCGAAATTTTATGCAAATTTCCAAATTCGACAGAAAGATTCTCGAGATTGATAAGATACATCTGAAGAAAGTCGGAGGTTACATCGGTTAAAACACTGGGAAAAATAATGCTCCAAATAAGAATACTCCGAAGAATACAAATAATATAAATTATGAGAAACCAATGAACATTCTAAGTGTGACAGACCAGCAAACATTTTATTTAAAAATCAAACGTGACAGACTGGTCGACGGTTTAATTCTATTAAACGTATTCTTGAACACATCTATATGAATAAATCAGTGAATGTATATGTGTACATATTTAACCAATAAACTATTAAACTACCGGTCACATGACACTGAGATTGGATGGATAAATAACGCGTACAAAAATATATCGGCAAATTGAAATGCAAAATGTTCATTTCAACTTAGCAACATATTTCTATTTCTTTTTTGCACATGCAAAAATTCATTTCATTTCTGCTAATATTTCTTACGTATCTTTCAGCAGCTGCATTGGTAGGGAACGTGGGTTGATCGCGAAATGTTTTGGTTTCGATTTTAGCCGATGGTAAGCAAATCATTTTTTTTTTTTTACTTTTGAAATCACTAGATAAATATATTAGATGTAATATAATATTCAATAGACGATTGCCTCGGTAATAACAAGCATGAAATCTGCATGAATTAAAATATATCTAAGTGTATTACATGACCTGGCAAAGCCGGGTACCCGCTGTTAGTTTAAAATAAGATTTATTTGTTCAATGGACTAGTTGAACACATAACGTGACAAACCGACGGGCCGGGTCTCTATACAAACAACAATAAAATACGCATCGAAACACACAATCTTTTGCATTTTATGTGAAATGATAAAGATCGAAATTGTTTTAGCTGCCGTTTATTTTATCATCTACGCAGCATACGAGGAAGCGAAAAACGGAAAGCAATTTGTAAAAGTACGTGTCGGATTTGTTCTTGTCAAAGCGTTTCCGGAAGAACCAAAACAGCTTACAATTGCTAATGTACCTACCTAGGAATGTTCGTATCTCTTCCTCTCCCTCTCCCACTCTTTCCTTATCTCACACCTATGAAGTTATATATTATGAATAATACTATATACGATAGCGTGTGTGTTATCGTTCAAACTTATGGCTAAGTGGCAGGTTTAGTCATGTTAAACTGCTTTAAACTTCACCGCTCAGTGAATTTTTAGACCACATTTCAAACAATTGTTACAGTTTATTTATCACCTTCTCAGCTATATTGTGAAAAAATATTTTCAATTTTCGTTCAGTAAAACAAAAGTTATGAGGAATTTTCTGATGTTCAAAATCATAAAAATATGTAAGGACGTGAGCGATGATTTTTATGACTGGTTTCCACAGCAAACACGTCGCTCCCATGACTACTGTTGCTACTAATTCACTGCTGTCTCGAAAAGATAAGTAGCCAGTGAAACAGAGAGAATGAAAGCAGGAAAGAGAGGTAGTTGAGGGGATTTTATTGAAAGCATACGAGTGCCGTACATAGCTATTACGTATGTGTTTATGGGGACAAAATATAAAAATGAAAATTAAAGACCAAGTGGATTTATTGGAAGCCTGGAAAATCATGGATTACAATAGAAAAATGGGAGCATGAAAAGTAATATGGTTAAGCTTAAACATGGAAAAGTAAAGGACTAGTTGTTAAAGCTGGAAAAAAACCCAAGATGTTCTAGTAAAAAATATGATAAATTTATAACTTAAAATATTGCAACATTAGAATTTTTTTTTAAATTCAATTCATAACATTATATAATCATTTGTTAATGCTGCAATATTTTAAGTTATAATTTTATTATATTTTTTATTAGAATATCTTGTCCTTTTCTCTCCCAGTTTAAACAACTAGACTTTTACTTTTCCATGTTTAAGCTTGACCATATTACTTTTCATGCTCACATTTTTCTATTGTAATTTAATTTGTGTGTTACGCTTACATCTTTTTCTCCCGAGTGACTGTCGTTTAAATGTTATGACCTTCCATTTTTGGTAATAGTAATTTTACTATAATTCTTCATAAGTTTTTGGTTTAGGTTTTGATTGTAGCTGAAAGAACTCAAGTTATATATATATATATATATATATATATATATATATATATATATATATATATGTGTGTGTGTGTGTGTGTATATATATGTATATATATATGTATATATATATTTATATACATATATATTTATATATATATGTATATATATATGTATATATATTTATATATATGTATATATATATGTATATATATGTATATATATGTAAATATATGTATATATATGTGTATATATAAATGTATATATATATGTATATATATATATGTATATATATATGTATATATATATATATATATATATATATATATATATGCATATATATATATATATCCTTATATCATCAACGCTCTGATCCCCAGCTGGCATCAATTGTGATGGATGGCTCTCGTCTCGGTGAAGCCCCGTGTTTTGACAAGCTTCTGGGTTTGACCTTTACTCCTGATCTGAAATGGAACACGTACATCAAGTCTGTTGCCAAGGTCGCTGGAAAGATGGTGGGATCCTTCTACCGCTCCAGAAGATATCTCACTACTGATGCAATTCTCTATCTATATAAAAGCCAAGTACGTCCAAGGATGGAATACTGTTGCCATATCTGGGCAGGAGCTGCTAAAACAGCCTATCCTGCCTTGACAGAGTACAAAATAGACTTCGTGGCTTAGTGGGGGATGCCCTTTTCTCTACCCTGCAGCCTCTCTCCCACAGAAGAGATGTTGCGAGCCTATCCTTGTTTTATCGTTATTTCTATGGCAGGTTCTTGTCTGAACTCCAATCTCTGGTCCCCCCTCGCCAATCTTTCACGAAAAACACCCGTCTAGCTGAATCCACTGTGAAAAATTTCCCCCACTCTATATCTGTGCCTAAATCAAAACGCGGATTCCATGAACAAAGCTTCTTTCTTAGAACTGCACGCCTGTGGAACTCTGTTCCGTCTGCCTGCTTCCCCTCGAACTACAACTTGGATGTCTTCAAGTCCAACGTAAACAAATTCCTAATGAACCGTTCCCTTAAGTAAACACTTCATCAAATCTCCACACTAACGTAATGTACTTGCAATAACCCTTATCCCTGAGTGGCTTCCGGGCCTTGATAAGTGGTGATCACTGTGTGCATATATATATATATATATATATATATATATATATATATATATATATATATATATACCGGGCGTCCCTGCAAGTGTAGATAAATACATTTGCAGTTTTTAACAAAAGAGCTACATAATATCATGGCGTCTCCATTTACGCCAGACATCCACAGCATGCCAACATCAATGTATTACGTATGAAATAGTCCGCTGTGGAATTTACACAGGCCCCGCTAGTTTGTAAGTAAGTTCATATATTTTGGTTCATTTCACTTAAGTTGACGTTCTAAGAAATCGAGAAGCCACATTCATGAAGCTAACACGTGATTTCTATGAGATACATGGATAAAATTCTTGTTTTACTTCTCGAAAACTGAATTCGTACAGAAATTGGGAACAATTATCCTTTACCCAGTTGACCATTTAAATGTTATAGTGTACCTTCCCTTTTTGTCTCTTGGTGTTACTAAGTTCCAGAACAAGAATTCATCTAGTCTGGTAGAGTATCCAGCTTCGTACAGTTACTTAAGGTAACATCACTTGAGGAAAGTGCACTATTCCTCCTAAACGCCACTGTAAAATATGCTTATTGAGAGGATCCTTTTCGAGCTGCAAATATTATGTGATTTTGAAGATTTGGTCAGCGTTTCTTGTAGACAAATATATCCTCACGTCAGGATTTTCTGTACAGAGATTCCTAAGACACTCGAGGATAATATCTTGTGGGCATTAAAGATTTTTCTTTGTCTTTTTTAAAAGGCAATATAAATAACGAAAATGCATAAACACAAGCAGACCGTCCGTCATTGCCTTGTCATAAAATGCGCTTAAATATAATATTTGATAATTGCAGATTTCGTATTTATTATTAAACTAGAAGTTCATCCCGAATTTGCTCGGACCCTATGTACTTTTCATAACTTTATGTGCATATGTATATATGTATCAAAAAGTTTGACTCATGTCCAGGTAACCTACATCTAAAATTTTAAGTGTTTAGACCCATAATTGGCGGAGGAGTTTGGTAGAATCTGCAAATATCAACTCTTTCAGCTTTAACCTCTTGGAAGCAAAATTTTCGCCCAAAAGTTGATTAAAAAAAACTTACTGCATGTCTGAACACCCTTTATGTAAAATTTCACATGTTTGGACGCAAAATTGGCTGAGTAGTTTGCTAGACACGGTAAAGTCAAATCTTTTGAACTTTGACCCCTTGGCAGCCAACTTTTCGGCCAAAAACCGATTAAAAGGCTTGCCTTATGTGTGAATAACATATGTTGCCCTTTATATTATAGACTAGCGGGGCTACCCGGTGTTGCTCGGGACCGTATAAACAATGTAAAAATTGAATTTGGTTTTGTAATATATTTATTATTCTTATGAGAGAGGAATTTGTATTTGTATGTTTATGTATCATTTGCTATTTCGAGCAAAAGAATATTTTACCTACATAAGACGTGTATTAAACATATGAAATAATTGTATCTTACCTAGGGTAGGTAATTTACAGCATGTATATGCAAGCACAGGTAATATGCAATACATTAATCTCATCAAATGCCAAGCGTTGCCAGGTATTTTGCTAATATATATTCTCACCTATTTCATTCAATCTCGGGCAATGCTGGGTGTTTTGCTAGTATATATCTCATTCAATCTCATGAAATCCTGGGCGACGCAAGGCATTATGTTAGTATATATTTCAATCAATCTAATTCAATCCAAGGCAACGCCAAGTATTCTGCTAGTATATATTTGCATCTATCTCATTACATCCCAGGTGACCATGTATTCTGCTTGCATACATTTGCATGTATCTCATTGAATCCAGGGTGACTCCTGGTAATCTGTAAGTATATATGTTGACGTATCTCGTTGAATCCCATTATATTATAGATGTTGTTTTTATTGTCATTTAAAAAGTGTATACATTTTATTGGGACGCTCTGTATATATATATATATATATATATATATATATATATATATATATATATATATATATGTGTGTGTGTGTGTGTGTGTGTGTGTATGTGTGTGTTTGTGTGTGTGCGTACGTATGTATAGAAGTAAAACGAGAGAGAGGTGGAGAGAGAGAGAGAGAGAGAGAAAGGGGGGGGTAATTATGGTGTGATAATAACTGAAAATTGCCAGAGGCTGTTTAATCTTAATGCAATATTTGACAATGACCCGCAAGAATGTAAGAATTGTAAATGTTTACGCGTGTCATGTTGCACGATTCTTACGATACGTATTTTCACTTACGTTGTATGCTTTGCTTGTTTGATACAGGCGAACGCTTTTATAAACTCGGTGTGAATACCAAAAGTCACTAATAGCTAAGAATGCCGTGGATTGTTTTACCAGCGGAATGCGGCCGAACATCGTGTGTGGATCTCCAGCTAAGATATGAGCAGGTGACAGAAATACCCCTACTCGTGCAAGCAGAGAAAACGCACACACGCATGCGCAAACGCAGAAACGCGCGTGCATCTAATTTTGCGCAACGATAATGAATTTTGCTAATCAGCCAAGAGACTTGGATTCAATACTTGATAGAGTCATACAAAAATTCAAAATATTGTACCTGGTGCCATATTGCTAAACACTTAACATTTAAATGTGGGAATAAAGAGGGTATAATTATTGTCCTAACAACGACCGTTACAAAAATCCATACAAACAAGTCTAAAATAAACACGCGACCCCCCCATATATACATATATATATATATATATATATATATATTTTATATAATATATACAGGAATTTACATCGGTAGCCGGTAGTTGAGGACTGCTCTTAATGTCCGCCTCAGGCTCTCTTCAGCCGACTCTCATCTGAGAGAGTCGGCTGAAAAGAGCCTGAGGCGGACATTAAGAGCAGTCCTCAACTACCGGGCTTGAAACCGTCGGTACCGACTACCGATATAAATGTAAATTCGTGTATATATTATACAAAAAATATATTGCTTTTATTTCGAGAAAAGTTTTTTCCCTAATAATAGAGCACTGTATGGGATTTCTTTTCTACAAAAAAGTACAAGTATATATATATATATATATATATATATATATATATATATATATACACTTCAGAATAAAATTATCTAACAATCAACTGGTATAGAAATATCAGTTGATTGTTAGATAATTTTATTCTGAAATATATATATATAATTTCATTCTGAAGTATATATATATATATATATATATATATATATATACTTCAGATTAAAATTATCTAACAAGCAACTGGTATGGAAATACCAGTTGATTGTAAGATAATTGAATAATATTAATGAAGTATATATATATATATATATATATATATATATATATATATATATATATATATATATAATACCTGTGATTATAAGTTTTACAAGATATCACTGGCAGTAAATTACTGGCAGTAATATTCTATAAGTACTATCTCACCCAAATAAGAATTGCTCGATATACAAGATAGAGCAAATAAATTGGAGTGGAATTTAAAGCTCATGTTCTATAATTATAAATAAATATTAGATACATCAATTTATAGGTTTATTAATAAGCAGATCCACCGGACCTATATATATATACACCATTTTTACCGGACCCATTATATAAATAAAGAAAATTGCTCCAGGTAAATGCCTACTTCAGACCATTGCATTGTGATTTGGATTACTCAAAATAAAGTTTGGATCATTTTACAACACTGCTATCAAAGACATTCACTTCGGATTTTACAATGCAATTTGGATATGAATTTTTATATCCTTTTCATTAACTTTCCTTACTCTATGGCATTTAAGTACTTAAACAACTTTTAATTGTGATTTTCAATGTCTCACTGGCATTAGCATACAATTGTGTAAACCATTATAACTATTTGCTAATATGTTCTCCTGCTTACGAGATGGTAGACATCGAAATCTTATAGGATAAGGATTTATATATTGTAAATGTATTCTTTGTCCTTCATAGAAAAATAAAAATCTTTTCATTTGAAATTCAAACATTTCACGTCATAAATCTTTACATTCATTGAATGACTAACATTTATATATATATATATATATATATATATATATATATATATATATATATATATATCCAGCATTTTTTCACTTTTTTTTTATTTGACAATTTATAACTACACTAACTTGCGGTTTCACTTAATGCCTTCACTAGAAAATTTTAGCATTGCTACAAATATAATTTGCTGATTTCTTTATGTCCTCTGATGACAAAAATAACAAGAATAGCATTCTTTGAAACTCCGCTGAATAAGGATTTTATAACTTGTTTTTTAGAGTATTCAGTCGAAGAATAAATTTTTAGTGTAAAGTTCAACTTACAGTTTTAATTTTCTTTCTCTTATATATATATATATATATATATATATATATATCTATATATATATATATAAATTTCCTACAAAACCTCTGGTCATGATGTAGGGGAGACTAAAACTTGCTGTTATGGTTTCAAATGATCTGAAATAACAGCAATGTGCGACTTGATTCCAAATATTTCTCATATGTTATATCTCCACTCTTTGGAAAATAGGGTACAACTTTGAATATCTCCAGTATCAAATAATTCTATACACCGTGAAAATTACTTTATACATAAAAACCATATATATATATATATATATATATATATATATATATATATATATAGACAGAGAGAGAGAGAGAGAGAGAGAAAGAGAGAGAGAGAAAGAGAGCGAGAGAAAGAAAGAGAGAGAGAGGAGGGGGAGATAGATAGATAGATAGAGAGAGAGAGAGAGAAAGAGACAGACAGACAGACAGACAGGCAGACAGAGACTATTCTTGAATATCTACGATCTCTGTCTACATGGGTTTTGTTAGGGTAATCTGATATGAGGATATATATATATATATATATATATATATATATATATATATATATATATACAAAGAGAGAGAGAGCGAGAAAGAGACAGAGACAGAGAGAAAGAGATCGAGAGAAAGAAACAAAGAGAGAGAGAGAGGAGGAGGAGATAGATAGAGAGATAGAGAGATATAAAGAGAGAGAGAGAGAGAGAGAGACTATTCTCGAATATCTGCGATCTCTGTCTACATGGGTTTTGTGAGGGTAATCTGATATAAGGATACTTTTCACCACAAGTAAACGCTGATTAAATATTCAAAATAACACAGTATTCGCACTCCGAAATAAGATGTCTCTATACACAACCAACACTTGCTGTTACGAAGAATGGTGCACTTCTACAAGTGATGTTATCTCAAGTAACAGCACGAAGTTTGATACTCCATAAGACTAGATGGATTCTTAAGAGATTACAGGAAAGATATACTATAGCATATTTAATAAGGGGAGAGTGTATTTAATCCCCCAACTTCTTTACTACCTTAGGTAAAGTAGAACCATAATGCAATATTCGAATATCTATATATCTCATATAGAGGGCAAAGTGTTAGCCACAGAAAAGGAGACCCTTTATTTATGAGAAGTCAATTGAAACATCCGACCCATCTCTGTCTTAATCTCTGTCTTTCTCTTTCTCTCCCCTCTTTCTCTCTCTCTCTCTCTCTCTCTCTCTCTATATATATATATATATATATATATATGTATATATATGTGTGTGTGTGTGTGTGTTTGTATATAATAAACTATAAAGTATTTTCAGTATTTATATATATATATATTATATATATATTATATCATATTATATTATATATGTATATATATATATAAACTATAAAGTAAAAAAAGGTTGTAGTAGTAAAAAAAACGCAGGCAGGCTCGAACCCTTCATGCGAAGGCGGAAAAGAATATAAAGGTGCATGTAAGTGTTGGTTGAAAAAAAAAAAAAAAGACAGAACGAAAATTGCAAAAATTAAAGAAGATTAGTAAGCAGTTTCGAACCCGTATCACGCAAGAGGAAAAAGAGGTGTCCAACGTTATTGTGACGTCATAAACGGTCGAAATAATGCCTTTATGCGACATAGTGGAAGCAAAGGTTGAATGACTTGCAAAATATGTCGACCCCCTCCTGTACAAAGAAACGACCCCTCCTGTACAAAAGTGCTCGGTTGAGGGTTAAGGAAGTAATGCTTTGGACCAATTTTTCGATGTTTGTCGTCCGATGGGTCAAACTTCAAATTAATACCTCTATCGAAAGTTTTATGCATACATGCATACATACATGATGATGAGGATTGCAACGTCTTGTCAGACGAGTGCCACTCCCTCAGCCACTGAAAGTCCATGAGCCGGTTTTTTTTTTGTCCTTCCAGCGAATTCACACACTTAAGCAGACATGGCATTGAAGACGGTCATTGGTATACATACATATATATACATACACGCATACATGCATATATCCACATACATATACATATATATCTATAAACATACACACATATATACATACATATGCAATACATAATACACATACATACATACATACTACTGCTAAGACTAAGCTTGTTTCCTTCAATAACTACAAGAAACCTTCTCTACCACCAATAGCAATGGCCAAGAACACATTGCCTGAAAGTACTTCTTTTAAACTCCTCGGCCTAACGTTTACAGGGAATATGAACTGGAATAGATACATTGAGAGCATTGCCAAGGCTGCTGCAAGGAAGGTTGGCTCCCTCTACCGTGCTAGAAAACTACTTACGCCTGCCAGTATCCTATATCTCTATAAGGCAACCATTCGCCCATGTATGGAGTACTGTTGTCACATCTGGGCTGGTGCATCTGCTGCTTGTCTCTCGCTCCTGGACAGGGTTCAAAAAAGAGTCGCAAACCTGATAGGTCCTGAACTGTCATCTAGGCTTCAACCTCTGTCCCATCGACGAGATGTTGCATCCCTCTGCCTGTTCTACAAATACTTTAATGGTGAATGCTCTGACGAACTGCAAACACTTGTACCTCCCCGACGTAACTACCCCCGACAAACCCGACAAGCTACTAAGTCTCATCCCTTTACAGTGGAGATCCCTAGGTGCAAGAAAGCCTTTTACTCCAATAGTTTCTTCCCCAGAACTGCGGGTCTTTGGAACTCCCTTCCGGGATTCTGCTTTCCCAACTGCAATGATATGCAGAAGTTCAAGTGTAATGTTAACAAACATCTTTCTACTCTTCTCCCTTCATAATGACCCCGCTAATTAATTCCCTAATAGTAGCCCCCTGCTTCAAAGTGGCACTGTGCCTTGTTTGGGGTGAAAATTGAATAAAAAAAAAAAAAATAAAAATAAAAAAATACAGGAATAGTTGGCCGAAACGTCGTGAAACAACAAGTAAAAAAGATGAGGATAATAGTCCGCAATAAATAAACAACAAACTTTGTATCAAATAAAAAGAAAAAAATATTTCTAAATACGTATTATTCAGATTATTTTGACTACTGTACTTATCTTGATTGTCATTTTCACAACGTTTTAGCCGATGTAACCACCGACCACCCTCAGGTGTATCTTGTCGAACTAGAGAATATTTCTGTCGAACTCGGAAATCTACACGAAATTAAAACGGAAGCCTTTATTTAATCCATGGGAGCAACATGCACTTGTTCTGCCAGCTATAACTGTATAGGAACCCCAGATAATTCGCAATTGTATTTTGAATTACCTCACTGAAGATTGAATGTTACTTTAAACTGAATTTCTTGCCAACGAACCGTGCTCTAGTAGAGAAAATAGTAAAATTCAATTGTAAGTGATATACTTACAGAGGTTGAGGGATCAATCCCCAACGCGGACGACAATCAAAATACATTTTTACTAAGGGAGGTCACTGCTTATGAAGATTCAATTAGCGTTCGAGGTTGTCAGTTTATGTTTGGACTTGGATGTGGTCTGACTATATAAGATGTTGGCTCAACAAGTACTTATATACTTTTTAAATGACAATGTTATAGTCAGCTAGGAAGCAGCCTTACGGTATTGTGTTCCACGGACAGCCAGTTATAGGAGAGAAACTTTAAACGGGAGACTTGGTAAATATACGGACTAGAAATGTATATTAAGAGCCGGATTCTAGTAGAATGTTTGGTAGGTTTCGACTGGAAACTTATACAAACAAACGACATATGACAATTGCTGGTAAATATCATCAGCCAATCAGAATGCGACAGCAAACGTGAGTAGCCTATCAAAATCAATGATACGACGTTTGATAAATTAAAAGAAACGAAATAAAAGCATTTTTAGTTATTAGTTTTAAACTATGGAGCAGCACACTGCAATTAATCGAACTATGCTGGGCAAGTTAGTACATACGTTGGAACAAGTCTAGAATACTGTACACGGAACAAACCGGTAGCATATGTAATGAGATACAGGGCATGGCCACAAAAATGGCCATAAAAACATCTGACAGAGACAATGTGAGGTAGTCTCGAAATATACTGTTACTGATTAAAACGACTAACACTAACCCTAAGGTTAAATCTTAAACCTAACTTTAAAACCTAACCCTAAATCCTACCAAAAATTGTTTTTGCTCACATGAAAAAAATGTTTATACTTATTTACACAAAAACGTGTAGGTCGTTGGTATCTAATATATAAAAAGCTATGCGTCTGTCTGTGTCCATATTTTCAAACTCTATCTCTTCCGAAACTAAAAGTCGCAGGGGCCTCAAATGATTGGATTTTTTAATCAGTTCATATACGTGGCACGTGTGGTACAGTGGTAACGTCGCCAGCTTTGAATGCTACAGTTTTGCTTTCGGTTTCGATTCTAGCTGATGGCGCCCAAATATTTTGTTTTACTTTGAAATCACGACACTATGATAATATATACGAAATCTGGATACATTAAAATATCATATTTAAGCGTATTTTACGACCGGGCATAACTAGGCGTCCCACCCGAATAGTATTTTATTGCTTTTGGCTTTGTTTTGTTTAATTGTAATTTAATTTATGATGAATGTTGTTATTTTCTGTTTACTAGCATTTTTACGATTTCCACAACGGCGCTCAACATATTCCGACGGTTTACGTCAGTTGCCGAGAACACCCGAGCGGACATTTACAGAAATCCAGTTCGTGTTATGCACTAGTACTATATATGGATAAAATGATTAATTGCGGTACATGAACGAGATGGATATAGGCCTCGTATGGCTCTATAGAAATTGAATTAGACGAAACGAGAATAAGAGTTGTCTGTTTCGCTGACTTCGGAGGCTGAGCATGAATGAAGTCGAATAGAAAAGGAACAATTATTCAACGAATCACCGAAAATTAAGCAAACAAAAAACTCTTTCTCATCGAATTTCGTTTTTTTTTTTTTTTTTCAGCGTTTCTTTCCATTTTCTATTTTTAACATAATTTTCTGTTGATGGATTCCTATTCGGATGGATTTTTTTTCTTTTGCCAAAAAAAAAAAAAAAATTTTTTTTTCGATGAGAGAACGTCGCGGAATTGATAGGAAACTAATTCGAGTCCATTCTGAAGCTTCCGTTTTTCTACTGTGTAAAAAAAAGAAAGACAGGCTGAAGCTGGTAACGGATGATGAAGCAATAATAGAATTGCATCGCTAAAATGTTCTCCCATAGAAAAAAGCGCCCACGTTGCGTTGAAAAGTAAATGCAAGTGATTACATCGCGCATTAAGAATTAAATAATATATACAATTGTACTTGGAATGAAAACAAATAATTTATATCTTTGCAAGTGTCCAGTTATCTACTTAAGAAAGTGAATTCTATCTATCTATCTATCTATCTATCTATCTATCTATCTATCTATCTATCTATCATTCTCTCATTCTCTCTCTCTTTCTATACATATAGTGTGTATATATATATATATATATATACAAAATGAAAAAGGAATGTGTATATATATGCATAATATATATATATATATATACATATTTATTTATATTAATATATATACATATATATATATATATAACTACTTAATTTACTCACATACAATTAATATGCGAAAGTATAAATTTAAGCGTAAACTTTAAGTATTTATTGAAAAGTGCTCAATATGTATGGAGAGCTAGTTAGTAAGTAATATATATAGAGTAAGTTATTAAATATGGCAATTAAGCTACACAGAACATTCCGTATTTTATTCTCGTGATAATTTGTCAGGCTTATGGGAAAAGTTTTGGTTAGTGCGCCTTTTTATATACGCAATGAGCTCCACGTATGTATCGAGCACTGTTGAAAATTTACGCATAAAATTATATCATTGTATGTTAATTAATGTGATTAAATGCAATAGTTATATATATATATATATAAATATAAATATATATATATATATATAAATATATATATTTATATATATATATATATATATATATATAAATATATATATATAAATATATATATTTATATATATATATATATATATATATATATATATATATATATAAGTGGTCTTGCTAGACCACAAGGAAGACAACACAGAAAAAGGAGCAAAACTGAACCTAGCCTTCGAGGATACTATATATATATATATATATATATATATATATATATATATATATATATATATATATATATATATATATATGTAGGCTAATTTAGGTATATTTCATTTGCTTGAAAGTAGGGATTCTTTTGGAATAATTGTTATAAAATATTAACCCATAGAATAGTATGATAATCCTCAAAAAGCCTGCAAATCTTCACGTAATTTCCTCCCATAGAACTTATGATATGCGCATTTTAATATTTAATATGGCTACGAGTATACATACATATATATATATATTTATTTATTTATTTATATACTAGCAAAAGTACCCGTCCTTGACTGGGTTCAAAAGCAGCCCACAGAAAATGGACTCTCATTTATGAAAGTATGATAGGTTATGAAAAGGAAGGGTTGTAACGAGATAGCTTCGAATTTGGGGATATAAAAACCAAAGCAAAATATGATGAAAGTAAAAATAAAAATAGATAAACCCCATAATTTATTATACCATACCTGTTCACACTGAAACACTTATCACAATATTCTGTGGATCTATATTAAAAAACCTTGTTAAACTTTCTGACATATTTCCATTCTATGAACGTCAGGCGCGGACGAACACCCCATAATTTTATTATACTACATTTCTTCAAACTGAAACATAATTATCAAAGTATACTTACGCAGATAGATATTAAAAGTCTTTATTAAAGGGTGTGCCTATTTCCATTCTATGGAGGCTAGGCGCGAACGCAGATCCCACAATTTTCACGAACCATCGTTCTGCAGGATAAAGCATACCCATTCCTGTGTCTCGGTACATCTTCTATCATTATATGTAATCAGTTTTTTCAAATAGTCAACCATATAGGAACATATTCATGACACGCGCGCACACACACACACACACACAGACATTCAGCTTTATATATACATATATAAATATATATACATATATATATATATATATATATATATATATATATATATATATATATATCTGTCAAGATTTTTGTTCCTTAGAAGCGCTGGTTAAGTTTGAATGGAAATACTTATATATTTCTGAAGACAAAACAACGCAATGCATTTTTACAAAATTAGCAGACATTTATTTTGTTTGAAATTCACATTGAAATTCATAAATATATTTCACAGGAAACTTTCATCTTCAGTAGATCTTTCTTTCTTTTTTTTTTTCGTGTTGTTGTTGGAACAGAGAATCAGCAACTATAAGTCCGTTTTTTGTTTTAACGGTAGCTTTTTTTAAATCTCGGAACGGTGCGATTGGTCACGCGGAATTCACGTTAAGATTTTTTTTCCTTAGAAGTGCTGGTTGAGTTTGAATTAAATAAAATACCTATTATATACGTGTGAATCCAAAATTATTACAAAATAAACAGGCATTTATTTTATTTGAAATTCATAATGAGATTCATAAATATATCTAATTCCGCGTGACCCAATGCACCGTTCCGAGATTTAAAAAAAACTACCGATAAAACAATAAACGGATTCTACTTTCTTATTCTCTGCTCCAACATCAACATGTCAAAAAAAAAGAAAAAAAGAAAGAAAGACATGCTGAAAATGAAGGTTTCCTAATACATATTTATGAATTTCAATATAAAATTTCAATTAAGGAAGAATATATATATATATATATATATATATATATATATATATATATATATATATATATATATATATATGAGAACAAGTAGTTAATAAAACATATTAAACGAAAAAGATTTAAAAACATATTTCATGTTAAAAAAGGAAGCACAAAATAAGTGGATAGTCCTTAATCCGCGGAGTTTCGGAGAAATACTTTCCTTCTCATAAGAGGGTAGGATTTAGCAAAATGCGGGATCAGATTTTGCTCCCAAAAGTATTTAATGAAACTACAAGTAAGTCATAGATCTTACTTGGTAACAAATAGTGAAACAGTGGGAATATGGTGAAGAAAAGGGTAGTCCCACGTGAATGGATAGTCTGGTAACGGGTATAATATCCAATGACGGTAAAATACAAAAAAGTTGATTAAATTTCCATTTCCACAAGTAAAATTCAAGGGAATCGCGTAATTGGAAGATGGTCCAAAGTAATCCAAAAGGCAGAAATCCGTGGAATAATTCACAAACAGGTACAAGGAAAAAGGGAATGAGTTCAAAATATTATTAAAAGAAAGATAAGATGTGCGTAGAAAAAGAAATGGAAGAATTAAAACACGACTGGCCAGACTGAGGTGATTTATGAAAAAAATAAGTCTGTTTATTATACAGACATTATCGGTTACATATGTGCATTAATGTTTACGTAAGACACCAATTCAGCAACAACTCTTTTTCAGACCAGAAAAGAATTCGTATTGATATGGGTGTCAGGATTACATTGATCATATTCGGAAAAAATTGTGGTGTATACTTTGTGAAAGTGAGCAGGTACGGTGAGAGAGAAGGGTGAATGCTGTTTCCCGTGTCTAAGCTGTTATCAGTAGGGAGGTGTTAGGTGATTCTTTTAGCTTGGCGGTTATTTATTGCCCTAGATTGAAAATTTCTCATAAATTTGGTTGTTTCATGGTAGTATATTTTTTATTGGTGCTGACTTAAATTTCCTTTTGAACATTTTAATTTTTATTTATCATTTTTTGTTTTTAATTTTTAACTCTTGTTTTTTATTCTTTCATTAGTTTTCAGAGCAGGGAAGGAAATGCCGTTTTATGTGATGAAGCTGTTTACAGTTGGGAGGTGTTTTATACCTACTTATTTTTCTATCTATCTATCTATCTATTTTTATATATGTATATATCTACATATATACTCACTCGTAGATAGACTATTTCGCTGTATCACATGATTTTAATGTAAGGAAGTGTAATGGGATCTCCTAATAATCGTATACACTACGAGGTTTATTCTATCGTTGGGGAAAACATCGGTACCTAACGCGAAATGACAAACTAAAGACGCGAGACTACAAACTAAACCATCGGTCAATATCGGCAACCTTTCTTTGTACAATTTCTTTGTATAATATACTCTTTCTATCTTACCCTGTTGATCCGTATTTCCAAATGACGCTTTCCTAGAAAAGTGGAAGGGACAGACAGACAGGCAACGAGGGATATATTATATAGAATTAGCATTGTTCACACACTTTTGAAATAGGTGGAGTATTTCATTTGAAAAGTTAATTCGAGAAATGATGTTTGTAATTGTTTCTCTTTATTTAAATAAATGAAAGAGAAACGAATTCAAAGAATTGTGCAGCAAAATTCAAACGAAACTATTAGTTAACTCTAAATCAAGCGGCGAAAAGATGGATGTATAGTTAAAGAAAATAGAAAAAAAAAGATTTCGATGATGTCTTCAGTGTTTGCAAACTTTAAAAACTTCGGGATATCTTAACTTCTTATATCTCGCCGAAACTCCATTTTCATTTGAATAATATTTGCTGTTTTATTTAACTTCGCTAGAAAATGTGCTCAACTGAGCTCTAATGCCTGTTTCCTTATTACAAGACATTGACGTCAAGATTATTACATCAACTACAACTATTGTGTTATGTTGATTAATCGGACTATTATACTTATCTTGGATGTTATTAGAAAAACATTTCGATCGCTGCAAGCTGCGACCCTTTTCGGGTCTTAAAAACATGTTTTCTTTTTCTCTACTAAGAAAAAAAGGGTTGGCTCTGCATTACACAATTTGAACTGTGGCCTTGGGGGTCGGTCCGTAGATCATAAAGAAGGTTCAATCTTCAGGGGTCACTAAGGTATTTTTAAAGAATTTCCTATAACTCAATTGTTCGGGATATCTGTACTAATTATTAATATTAGTGAAAAAAAAATATTTTACGAAACAGAGGATCGATACCCAAGCGTATTTTAAATATTTTTTAAAAACAGAAAACAAGGGGAGGCAACTCTAAGGAAGAAAGAGTTTTTTGTTTTTGTTTCTTTTTTTTTTTCATCCGTTATCACAAATCCAAAAGAACTCGAGAGTAAGGCATAATGAAATGGGTATATGTCAATAGAAAGATGAACTATATTATGATATTATTTTTATTGGAATCGCTCCAGACAAGGCATGAGGCCACTTGACTTAACGAGCTAATGATGTAACAGAGGGCGGACGCGCGTATGACAACAACAGAGTGTACGACAACCAACGTATGCAAATGACCGAACCGTTTGCGAATGGATGCCACAGCGAGGAAGAAGGAAAGTAACAATTTATTTTAAAAAAGTGGCCCGAAAAGTACAAAATAGATGTGGTACACACGTGGCATGAGAGCGACAGGAAAACACGTGTCGTAAACATAACCTCACAAAGACAGACTACCACGTGTTGGACACACCAGGGTCTTTTTAACTACATTGGAGTGCAACAAGACATTTG
This sequence comes from Euprymna scolopes, assembly GCF_053919585.1. Classification (NCBI taxonomy): domain Eukaryota; kingdom Metazoa; phylum Mollusca; class Cephalopoda; order Sepiida; family Sepiolidae; genus Euprymna; species Euprymna scolopes. Next base: position 129,618,634 of record NC_136500.1, on the reverse strand, counting down.
AACAAGAGATAATGCGTTATTTCGGAAGCACATGTAAATAGATGTCTGTTGTTTCAACTGAAAAGAGTGAATCGAATTCTTTCCTTGTCTGTATTTCCTTGCGACTGTATGCATACAACGTGTGTGCCTTGAGTGTTGATATATCAACGGCTACGATACATCATGAATGAAATATGAGTATCGCAAAGACCAGAGATGCCTATTGGCCTTTCTGTTAAAATATCAAGATTATAAGTAGGAGGAAAACAGCGAGGAGGAAGTTGGAAATAAGATACTGAAATAAGAAGTTGTATTATAATAAAGTATCAAAGCAACAAATTGATGAAAACCACTAGACCAACGAACCAAAAGGAGCTGAAATAAAGGAAGCAGTAAACAAACCAGACAATTCTGCAAAGCACATGATATAATAGTATTTATAAAAAAAATGACTGAGACTATCAAGATCGAGTCTGTGAGAGGGGTGTTGCAGAGAAGAATACCGAATGGAAATAATTAAATTATAGGTACGCTTCCTCACATTCGCCAGCCCAGATATGGCTGCGGTAATCCATACATAGTCTGATAGTTGATTTGTAATACAATGAATTAATGAAATGTACACAATGTGATTTCTTATGACGACGCTACATGATAAGCATTTGTTTACACTTTATTTTAAAATGATCATATGAGAAGTTTTTGTGAAGATGCTTATAGTATTCTCAAATGACACAGTCCCATCGTAACGTGTTCCGGAAACATGAGAAGCTTTTGGAAACATGCTTGCTTCGTAAAACTTTACTTCTGCACATTTTATTGATAAAATTACATTTTCGAGCAAAGTATGACAGACTGCCGACCATTCTACTGTGATGGACCGACAGACGATCATGCGGACAGAAACTATTATAGATATGCATAACGTGATAGGTACGTTTTTCGGTATTCGAGCGTTTAATCCATATATGCCAAGCATATACATATATGTGACGTAAACCTTTACAGAGATACGGCAATTCAATGTTTTTTTTGTTTTTTTTTTTAAATTAAGCATGGCCGACAAAACGACGAACTGAGCCTCTATATAGATACGAGGACGCATTTGAGAGAGAAAAGAAACATAAAACCAAAAACAACATGACTTTTATAGCCACGCAGCACTTTGGGAATTCTTTACCTGCAGACAAAGAATATTTTTGTTGTTTACTTCTGATTAAGAATGCCAATGAATATCGAACCAATTGTTTTCGCAGATAAACAATCGAGATTTACGCTTGAAAATCGTAAATCTTGCAGAACATCTTATTTGTTTATCTGTATTTTGTATTATTTTTTTTTTGTATCAAAGCTGATGTTCCATAGAGCGGAAATAGATAGACTGAAGTCATTGCTCTGTTGAGACGAAAGCTATGATGGAATATATTCTCCTGTGATTGTTCGTAGAGACCGCGATTTTGTGCTGGAGTTAAAACCTTCTTGAAAGGTACAATTATATTGCGATTCAAAATGTTGCATATCAGAATCAAGACCATTCGCCCCTTTAGTTACTCTAATAACAACATACAAGAAGCGTTCAATAAGTAATGCCCCTGACCTAACTTTCACAAGAAACACTCGTCTAGCTGAAAACACTATCAATAATTCCCCCCACTCTTTATCTGTGACTAAACCTAAACGTAGATTCCATGAACAAAGCTTCTTTCTTAGAACTGCACGTCTTCCGTTTTCCTGCTTTCCGGCTGACTACAATATGGTTGTGTTCAAGTCCAACGTAAATAAGTTCTTGATGAGCCGTTTCATATAAGTTATCAAATTTTACGAATTTTCATTACTAATGATTACTATATTGCCAAAATTCTACTGCACACTCTTGAACCCTTATCCTTGAGTGGCCTCTTGGCCTTGATAATGTGGTGATGCCTGTGTAAAAAAAAAAAACAAACAAAAAAACAAAAAACTACTTCTCATAGTAGTAGAGCAAGTAAACTTGACCGTGCCAAGTTTAACATGTTGGAGTATTTGTCGAATAGTCAGGCGTGGATCTAAAATTGCAGCCTCAATTTCACCAACGGATGCTTTATCAAAAGAAGAAAGAAGCCGACCAGATTTGAGAGCTGTTTTCACAGATTTCTTGCCATGTTTGAATTTACGGTGTTAGTGTTTTACCAGACTATGTTATGGGGCATCTTTCAGACACCTTTTATTTCATTCCATCAAAACTCTTCTTTGGTTTGCGTCTTTTCAAATATAAAACTCGGATCACTGCGCGACACTCAACATGCTGTATTTCAGTTCTAATACATGCTCATCACTAAAGAATTAAGTATATGTAACAGTTGTTTGCTGACATTCCTATAAAACGGCGCAAAAAGTTTCTAATATAAGATGAACTAAGAGAATACTGGTACGGATGACACTCTCAGGAAAAGACCAGACGACAGCTGTGGGACAGACGGACGGAGCATGTCCCCTTTCTTATTTCTATTAACATGAGAATCCCATCTTCTAAAGTTATCCGTCTTAGTTCAGAAACACCCTCGCTCGAGTAGAAAACACTCAACCGCCCGAGCATAGGAATGGAACGATCAAAGGTTGCTGTGACCAACAATACAACAATAATATTACGTCAAAATGTGGGAACATGTTACATAATAATATGCTTCAAAAACGCGTAAACTAGAAGTAAAAACATGTAGAAAATTAAATAATTTGATTATATACATTATTTATGCATATAAAAACACATTTTTAATCCTTAGTTAAGAGATCAAGCAGTAGTACCTTCCTCATCGCCACTCCTCTAGGTTTTGTTTAATCATTTTTCATTAGACATGGAATTTATAAATCGCCCTATTTTCGTATTTTTTTTAAACTTTATATTATACTAACCTGGGTGCCCGGCATTGCCCGGATGTTTGAAGGTGTGTGTTGAGCAAAGAAAAAAAAAGTTGTAGTAGGAAGGGAGGCTCGAACCCGTACCGCAAAGGAGGCAAATAACATGAAAAAGAGTGGCATCTTTGCCGTTGCGTCCATCGCCAAACCAGAAGTGGCGAAGATTTAAGTTTAGGTTAAGTACTCGAAAAGAGAATATAACTTTCGAAAATATCGGCGACAAAAAGCGACCCCTAACAGAGAGATAAAAACGTAGGTAGTTAGATAGCTTGATGCATATATGAATATAGGGGGGGACAGGGAAACCGGGATGGAGTAAAAGAGTGATAGAGAGAGAGAAAGAGAGAGAGAGAGGGGGGGCAGGGGTGGTGAAAAAAGAGCAAGAACGAGAAAAAGAGAAATAAACAGAAACAGCGGTGAAGAAAAAGAAAGAGAGAGATAGGGAGAGAGATAGATAGATAGAGAGAGAGAGAGAGAGAGAGAGAGAGACAAAGAGGAACAGAGGAGAAGCAAAAGAGAGTGAAAGAGAGGGCGAGAAAGAGAGAAGAGAAAGAAAGAAAGACAGAGAGAAACAGAGGTGGAGAAAAAGAGAGAAAGAGAGAGAAAGAGAGAGACAGAAAGAGAAACATGGGTGGAGAAAAAAGAGAAAAAGAGAAATAAAGAAAAAAGAGAGACAGAAAGAGAGCGAGAGAGAAAAAACGGAGAGAGAAAGAGGAAATGAGTCTAATCTTAGATTTTGACTATAATTTTTATTTTGAAAATTTACATACCAAAATCGCATTTGATGTTACAAATCAATTTAACCCGAGTTCAATAGTTGATCCAGTGGGTCACACATTTTCTACTATTTCATATACACTTTTCTATTGGTGACGAAATGCATATTTTACTAATATAGATTCCAAACCTATACTTCTTAAATATGTTGTCTTTACCAAATAGGAAAATGTATTAGTTTCTTCGATAGCAGAATATGTGTTTTTCTTCTTAATCCATGCATCGTTTTTCATTGTAGATTCTATAAAGTTGATAACGTTTATTTTTCTATTCGCAATAATCTTTTTTTTTAAACTGCCTCTTTCGAATACAGCTTTACGTTGACCTAAATATGGTTATGTGATTCAGTCGGTCAAACTTGAGCTTTGTTTCAAAATCGAGACTATATTATGAGAGACTAGCGGGGGTACCCCGAGTTGCCCGGGGTGTGGAGGTGGTGTAGTAACGAACCCCGAAAAAAAGTTGTAGTACCGGGGCGGTGGGGGGGCGGGATCCAAACAACTGTAGCTAGCCCGAGTTGAGATAGGTTATGTTAAAAAAAGTGGTAGTAGACAGGCAAGATCGAACCCGTAACGCGAATGAGGGGGGAAAAACGTAACGTCTAAGTCGACCCGTCCATGGCGAAACCGGAAGTCGAGAGAGTTGAAAATAAGCGTAGTCAATCCAACGGAGACAATGACTTGCGAAAATGTGGACGAAAAAAAGCGACCCCTCCTTGTAAAAAAATAGGCGAGTTGAGAATTAAAGAATGGATGTTTTGGGCTAATTTTTCGATATTTGTCGTCCGAGACATTGAGGTTCAAAACGACACCGATCTCGTCATTATCCGCTACATGTGTCGAAAGTTTTGGTAGGCATATAGACATGCATACACATAAACAGACGTTTGAAATTTATATAATAGATGTATAATCAACTATCGCATGTTACATTATAGAAGAATGAGGCTTTCATAATGCACATTGTCCTAAGAGGCTTCATCTGTTGGTCAGACCTTATACTCTCTCCACGGTGTGGTTCGAGCACTCTGGTAGAGATTTCAACCAAGCATACCATTAGCATAGAATATTTAAAACAAAATTAAATGTGTATTATTTGGATTATTCAGAATAGTGTCCTAAACTTGAGGGTTATTTTCTTCCAGGTGTATTTTTCGCAAGGACTCGTGTTGTGAATGAAGCACATTGTATAAGTTAGTGTCAATTACACTCATCTCGAGGTTAGAGGTTCAATTCTTAATACTATTGTGAATTACTTAGGAATTCCGCCGCCAATCTTTCACGAAAGGCACTCGTCTAGCTGAAACCACTATCAGTAATTTTCCCCATTTTTATCTGGGCCTAAATCAAAACGTAGATTTCATGAACAAAGCTTCTTTCTTAGAAGTTCACGCCTTTGGAACTCTCTTCCCTTTGCCTTTTTCCCACCTGATTGCAACTTGGATATCTTCAAGTCCAACCTAAACAAATTCCTGATAAACCACCCCCTTAAGTAGGACACTATCAAATCTCCATTACTAACGATTACTACGATATTATCCCATTGACTACTGTACATAGAATAACTCTTATCTCCGAGTGGCTTCCGGGCCTTTATAAGTGGTGACTCCAATGTAAAAAAAAAATAATCATGGCTGATAAAACAAGATCATTCTACACCCATGGATTAAATAAAGGGTTCCGTTCGAAATTCCGTGGGGATTCCCGAGTCCGACACAAAAATCCCCAAGTTTAACAAGATACATCTTAAGAAGGTCAGAGGTTAGATTGAATGAGAGATTTCAAAAATTAAAACTCAAGATCGGAACAGTAGTCGGAACATCCAAATAATACGAATTATCGATCCTCGTCTCTAAAATTCTGAAGTAGTCGTCATTATATCTTTTAATAATTAGCAATCGATTTTTTTAGCGTAAATTTCATGAATGGTTTGTCTAAGTAAGCTATATATATATATATATATATATATATATAGTAAAGTAACAAACTCCATTCCATATTTGTCAAGTAGCAACATTTAATAGTTTGCTATATGCGATTCTACTTTGCATTGTTATCTTTACTTCGTGCGATTTTTATATAATTGTTAACCTTTATTGGAAAACATTTATAAGCTTGCCGTAAAATTGACTTCATGACATTTCCCAACATCTATTCTTCAATGCTATGGGCATGCGTAGTTTTGAAAATGTCAAAATATATAATTAAATTGCATGGTCTGAGTCCCGGCGTTGCCCGGGAAAATATAACAAAATGCAAGAACCACTCGCCAACAACAACAACGTTTTAAAATAAAGATTTTTACTCTTGTTTAGAAGCAACTTAAATCACATTATTTTTTTTTGAAGTGGCTTTGAGTTCTCTTGCCTCTAATCTTCAATAGAGGCTCACCTCCCCCAATATTTAAAAATAAATATTTACTCAATTTGTAAAAAGTAGACTAGTTAACAGTCGAGGAATTGTGAAATTGTAAAAAGATAAATAAAAAATGCAACATAAATAAATGACTAATACCAAATGCGGTAGAATTTTATTATATACCGTCTTGTATACGTTTAATGTGTTGAAACTGTGTTTTTCTTTACATGAAATATTAAAACAAATGACTATTTTCTCTTAACTATTTTTTGGAAAAGATATAAAAATAATGGCTTATCCTATCACTTAACTAAATCCGAGTTGCAAGATCCCTCCTCCAAGGCTGAAGTCATTTTATCCATAAAATTGTCATTTGTACATTTTTTTTATCAAAGTATAGTATCTGTTCTGATACTACACTAAACGTTTTTGTTCGCAGTTAGTGGAGGAAAAATACTTCACAACCGATTTTTTTCCTTTCTCCACCTTAAAAATCGACCTTCCTGTCTAACTCTGCCCTCGTGGAGTGACAAATTAAAAAGGAACTAAGGGATTTCTTGGACTTCGGGTCAAGATCAAAGTGTAGTATTTGTTCTGGTGTTAAACTGCCCCTTTTTTCTCAGTTAGTAGAGGAGAAATCCTTCACAACTGAGACAATTTTATTTTTGTTCTTTTTTTTTCCACATTAACAAAACACCTTAGTGTCTAACTCTGCCCTCGTGGGGAGGCAAAGTAAATAAGATTAATAAAAGCAGTTATTTTTATAATAAATTATTTATTTTACAAAAGATAATATATTTTTTGTTATGTTTTTGTTGTTTGTACGATTGGAAATACATTTTTAAATGTGTTATTTTATTCTTAACTCGTTTTTAATAGCTAGAAACTAAATAAACTACCCAAAACAACTAATATTGTGTGATTACATAGATACGAGAAGCATCTTATTTGGAATAAAAGTAGTTACTTTGAAAAGGGACACAAAACGCCTATTTTCCGAAAATCTGCAGCATGAATAATCGTAATTGTTAGTTGCAAAGATTGCAAATAGATTCTCTTGACTAGTCTAAAAAGAATTGGAGTAAAAAAAATGTAAGGATGAAAATAAAAAATGCAGTTTAAATTTCCGTCAGAAAAAAAAAAAAAAACTAAATTCAACATATCACAGACTTAGCACTTGCATGAACTGACTTCTAAATAGTCTACAATTACAAAGCAAAATTTACCTATATAAAGATGAATATAAAGGGGAAAAAATTAACTAGAGTTTTTTTTTTAATAGAAAAGGGGGGATCATATATATATATATATATATATATATATATATATATATATATATATGTATATATATAGTAATTTATAAAATATATATGGCGATTAAACTACTCTGAATACAATGCTACTTGGCCTTTTGGTCAAGATCAAAGTGTAGTATCTGTTCCGGCAGATGCTGCACCTAAGATAATTTGTACCAGTCAATGGAGGGGAAATCCTCTATACTGGGACAATTATTATTTTTGGTAACCAGAGTGCCCCCTTTTTGCCTACTTTTAGGGGAGCTGGTTTTTACCTCACATTAAAAACTGCCTTGTGCCTAATTTGCTCAGTGGGGGAGCAAATAAACACCATCTGTTCTTCGGATGCGGGACTTCCATTTCTCGTTCTCTTTCAGTGGAGAAGAAATCCTTCATGACTGAGAAATTTTTGTTTTTTGTACCTTTTCTCCATGTTAAAAACGACCCTGGTATCTAACTCTGTCCCGTGGGGAGACATTGTAAATAGATACACTGACAATGATCTAATCGTTATACGATGATCTATGCATAAGAGCTAAATTGACCGACTTTAATTCAACTGAAAGTGCTCAACGATAAGAAACGAATTTCTTAAAGGGGCTGTCATAATTATTTTTTTACTATAATAATTAAATACCTACAGACACTTGTGTTTCATCCTTTCGGCAGGGTGTTACGATTAATACCAGTCGAACGTTTTGAACCCCGCAACACGAGACATCTCTGGAGTGTATCCATCTATCTCCCTCTCTCTCTCTCTCTCTCTCTATATATATATATATATATATATATATATATATATATATATAGAGAGAGAGAGAGAGAGAGAGATAGATGGATACACTCCAGAGATGTCTCGTGTTGCGGGGTTCAAAATATTTAAATCATATCACTTTAAACTAAAAGGAGTGTATATATCTATCTCTCTCTCTCTCTCTCTCTCTCTCTCTCTCTATATATATATATATATATATATATATATATATATATATATATATATAGAGAGAGAGAGAGAGAGAGAGAACCCCGCAACACGAGACATCTCTGGAGTGTATCCATCTATCTCTCTCTCTCTCTCTCTCTCTCTCTCTCTCTCTCTCTATATATATATATATATATATATATATATATATATATATATATATATATAGAGAGAGAGAGAGAGAGAGAGAGAGAGATAGATGGATACACTCCAGAGATGTCTCGTGTTGCGGGGTTCTCTCTCTCTCTCTCTCTCTCTCTATATATATATATATATATATATATATATATATATATATAGAGAGAGAGAGAGAGAGAGAGAGAGAGATATAGATATATACACTCCTTTTAGTTTAAAGTGATATGATTTAAATATGCGAATATATTTTTAAATTGAGCTTTCAGTGCAAAAACTAAAATGTTTTTGAACTTTTAAATTTCTTTTAAGCGAATATAGTGTTGCTCAATATAGAAAATGGCGTTAACAGCTCGTCATAGGCTATTTTATTCAAGTAAGTATTTGGTTTGTTTGAATTAATTGATGACGGTCACAGTATACAAATGCAGGATACAGACAAAGAAAATAAAAGTCATTAAAAGTTAAAGGAGGTGTAGGTTTGTTTAAATCAATTAATCTCGGAAAAACATTTATATACGACATTTATTAAAACAACGGGCATTACTTAAAGCTATATAAGACATTTGCTTGATTTAGTAAAAATTAGGTATGCGCAAAGTGAATGCCGATGCTCAAAATGTATGAACATTTTGACCCCTCCCTTTACTTAAAAATTTACCAAAAATCAGGAAATTAACCAATTTTAATTAAATTTTAAGTATTTATCAAATAACGATCACTAAATAGATTTAACCGATTGATTTTATTTACATCTTAGCAAAAATGTATTATTTTGTGCAAACAAAAAATGCATTTACTAAAGTTATAGTTTTCAGTAATAAAAAAAAATTAAAGGAAATTATTTTGGCTTTTTTATGAAAATAAAGCACCCTAAAATATAACCATTACATTACGATAAAAGCCCTAAAGTTTGTATGAATGAATTCGATATAACTCGAGGAAAGATGAATTTTTCGAACTATCGATATTAACATTAAATTAAGCATCGTTTAATTAATATTTTCACACAAAAAGATTAAAATAGCAAAAAATATTTCTACTTTTTTTTTAAATCATAGGTTTCGCATAATTTTTATATTTAAGACTTAAATATTTTCATTGCTTGAATAAATGTTAAACTTTCGGCGTAACATAATTTTTATGTAATATTGGCCAATAATTAAAAAATAATTTAAAAACAGAAACATAGAAAAATAATGAAATTCAAAAATGATAAAAATTGTACAAACGTTTACGATAGAAATGTACGGATGAACGTCTTGGGGTAAAACCCAGTACCCTTCCCTCCTTTTAATTTCATGACGTCATTCTCAGGCAGCTTTTAGACTATCTCAGATTTTGAGCCCCTGTAAAATCCGTGTTTATAAAACTACGGTTTGTTGCGCTTTTATGAACGGAAAAAAAACACTCTGTTTTTGAGCTAATTCAGCTATTTTTTTCATAAATTTAATTCAATATCTAAGGATTTTAGTTCACTTATTATCCTTGAAATAGACCCAGAAAACTAATATTTATCTTTAAAAGGATTTTTACAATGAATTTAATTGACTTCAAAATTTAGCTAAATTGCTTAGCTCGCCGTGAAAACATTTTTCATAACTTTTTTTTTTCACGTGTACAAAAAATTTTCCCCTGGGAAAATTAAGTTTAGTTCTTAGTCTTTCAAATACAATAAAAAATTAGTCGGAAACCTACAAAAAAAATATGATAAATCGGCTTTCAAAACTAGGTCCCGCTATCCTTAGTCGTTTAATATTGCCTGCACCTAGTACAAAGGAAACAGTTAATAAAACTCGAAGATTCTTTGTTGGTCTCCCGACAAAATGAGGGTGCACTTGTAAATTCCCCCTTGTCTGATCGTCCGTTCGCTGTCCGCCTGTCCGCATTTTTCTCAATAACTACGCTTTGGATTTTTTTTGAAATTTTGCACAAACATTAAACATGATATAAGTAAAAAAAGAACAGAACGGATTTTCCGGGAAACGCCCGGTTGCCCTCTTGGGGCACCTTTCGGGTTAAAATGGCTTAAAGTTACATTTTTATGCTTATTAAAAAAAAAAAAAATGATGCCTTGGATTTTTATAAACTTTCTTAAAAGTTGTAACTAACTGATTTTTATATAATTTTGTTTGTCTATACTTCGCGATGACTCTTTAGTGTGCCACAGGGACTCTTTTAGGACTAATAAAAACACTCCATTTATGCGAATATTTTATCTTATTTGTCCAAAATTTTCTGTGTATGTCTATTTAGCAGTTTTGCATGGTCCTGAACTCAAATTTAAATATGCTAAGGGTTAAATGGATGGGGGCGATGATAGATCTTTGCAGGGTGCAGAACCCAAATTTACATTTGTTAATGCCTAAAACTGCACCGTCTATTCATTTTCACCAGGATTTGATGTCCCCTGGGAACTTTTGAGGCTAAATGAGGGGGGGGGGGTAAATGTTGAACTTAGTTATTTTTAGTTGCGTGCAAGCAACTCTATAAGTCACTCCGTCGGTTGGTCGGTCGGTCTGTCCGTAACACTTTTGTGCTTAGCCTTTTTGGTTAAGATCAAAGGTCTGTTGTTAATAGATGCTGTTCTTAGCTTTTTAAGCTTTTTTGGGGGGCCTTCGGGCCAAGATCAAAGTGTAGTATCTGGCCATGTGCCTAAGTTTTTTGTTCATCGTTGATTTTTTTCTGTATTTTTTAACATGAATAAAAGATTTAATATCTCAAAGTGTAGTATCTGTTCTGGCAGATACTGCAAGCAAAGACCAGATGTGGGGGCGACCCCACATATAAGACCTTGGTCAATGTAGGGGAAACCCTTCATACCAATTGTCACTAACCAGCTCCCCTACTCCCGGGGGAGTTGGTCCCCATTTCCCCTTCACTCCTCACATTAAAAATCGGCCTTGTGCCTAATTTGCTCGGTGGGGGAGCAAATAAATATTATCTGTTCCGGCAGATACTGCAAGCAAAGACCATATGTGGGGGAAACCCCACATATAAGACTTTGGTCAATGTAGGGGCAACCCTTCATACCAATTTTCACTATCCAGCTCCCCTACCACCCGGGGAGTTGGTCCCGATTTTCCCTTCACTCCTCACATTAAAAATCGGCCTTGTGCCTAATTTGCTCAGTGGGGGGGGGCAAATAAATACCTCAAAGTGTAGTATCTGTTCTTACTACATGCTGTACCTATGTCTGTAACTTTGTGATATAAAGTGGGGGATCACTTTTCTGTATTAATTTAATGTAAAATGATCCCCCATTTTACAACCAGTCAGTCTCAAAGCCATTCAAGTCATCCTACAGATCATTCAAGTTGTTTTTGAAGGATTCCAGTTATTTTTTAAGCATTCAAGTCATTCTTAAGGTCATTCAATTCATCCTTAAGTTCATTAAAGTCATTCTAAGTCATTTACTTTTTATTTATTTTAGTCATTTCAGCCCATTTTTCGGTCATTTTAGTTTATCTTTAAGAATTTCATGTCATTCCTACATTCACGCATTCAGTCATTACACGAGAGCACGCGACTAATGGCTATCGGCCTTGTTTTTATGCGTCGTTCACTGTGTAATCAAGTAAACATAAACTTACGAAAATCCTTCGGCGTTAATATGAAATTATGATTCTTACTAGTAGAAAAAAAAATGGCGTCGAATTTTAGTAATTGAGGTTTAGTTTGTTTGATTCATTTACTGCCGATAAATATTTCAACAAATGCTGCATTGTATAGTAGTTAATTAACTGCTCCGTAAACTTAACTTTTAGTTTAGTAAAAACATGAAACAGTTGATGAAACTTTGTTATGGTTCGTGTTTTGTGTAAAAAAAAATAAATAAAAACGTAGTAGTAATAAAAACCCACCAAATGCCGAAATCAAAACGTGGATTCCATCAACAAAGCTTCTTTCTTAGAACTGCACGCGTGTGGAACTCTGTTCCGTCTGACTGCTTCCCACCTGACTACAACTTGGATGTGTTCAAGTCCAACGTTAACATTCCTAATGAACCGCCCCCTTAAGTAAACACTTCATCAAATCTACACTAACGTACTGTACTTGCAATAACCCTTATCCCTGAGTGGCTGCCGGGCCTTGATAAGTGGTGACCACCGTGTAAAAAAAAGAACTTAGATGTGAGAATAAGGTAGTATGGCGAATACTATGCAAGATGTTTGTTAATGTATTTCTTTATTCTGAAAAGTTATTAAATATATTATAAACTAGCAGTTCAGCCCGGCTTTGCTCGGGCCCTATGTACTATTCATAACTGTATGTGCATATGTATATATATATATTAACATGTTGGACTCATGTCCAGGTAACCTACATCTAAAATTTCAAGTGTTTAGACCCAAAATTGACTGAATACTTAGCTACCGTAAAGGTAAAATCTTTAAAACTTTGACTCCTTGGCAGCCAGATTTTCGGTCAAAAACCAATTAAAAAGCTTGCCTTATGCCTGAATACACTTTTGTGTAAAATTTCAAATGTTTAGACCAAAAGTTGGCTGAGTAATGTAGTAGAGACCGCAGAGGTAAATTTTTATTAACTTTAACCCAAATTTTCACCCCATAACATTTATTTTGGGGGGCTCAAATCAAATAAAAATGTTTGATCCATGTCCAAGTAAGCTATATCTAAAATTTCTAGTGTTCAGACACAAAATTAGCGGAGGAGTTTGATAGAGTTTTCAAAGACCAAATCGTTGAACTTTGACCCCTTGACAGTATAATTTTTGGCAAAAAACTGAGTTAAAATATTTTCCCAAATCTTAATACATTTTATGTCTTATCCCGAGTCCGTAGACTGAAAATTGAAAGAGCAGTTTGGTAGGAGAATACACACACAGACCAATAATTTCACTTTTATAGATATACTAGCAGTTTAGCCTGACTTTGCACGGGCTATATGTACGGTTCACAAATTTATGTGCACATGTATCTATTAAAAAGTGTACATATGTACGGTAATACCTTTCTATATAATAGGCGTCCTACACTACCATAGAGAAAAGTTGGAAAGGACCGCAGAGGTCAACATCTTTTTAAATTTTATCCCAATTTTGACGCTTTAACATTTATGGTTTTGGGCTCAAATAAAATTAAAGTTTTACCCATGTCTATGTAATCTACATATAAAATTTCAAGTGTCTAGACCCAAAATTGGCGGATGAGTTTGGTAGAATCTTCAAAGGTAAACTCTTTTTACCATGACCTTTTAGCAGCGAAACATTCCCCAAATACTGATTACAAATATTACTGCATGTCTGAATACTCTTTATGTATAATTTTAAATATTTAGACCCAAAATTGGTTTAATAGTTTGCAAGAGATCGCAAATATAAAATCTTTTGAACTTTGACCTCTTGGCAGCAAAATTTTCGGCCAAAAAACGATTAAAAAGCTTGCCTAAGTCTAAATACACTTTATGTAAAATTTCAAATATTTAGACCAAACATTTGCTGGGTAATTTGGTAGAGACCGCAGAGGTCAATATTATTTATGATTTGACCCCAATTTTGACCCCTGAGCATTTATTGTTTTGGGCTCAAATCAAATTAAAAGTTTGATCCATGTCCAAAGAACCCATATCTAAAATTTCAAGTGTTTAGAATAAAAATTGGCGGAGAAGTTTGGTAAAGTTCTCAAAGGTCAAATTGTTGAGCCTTGACCCCTTAACAGATAAATTTCTGGCCGAAAACCGAGAAAAAATATTTTCCCAAATTTCAATACTCCTTATGTCAAATCTGGAGTCTGTAGACTGAAAATTGACAGAGTTATTGTGTAGGGAAATGTACACAGACAGACAGACAGAAAGGCACACACATACACAAACATTTTCACTTTTATAGATATATAGATTGATAAAAAGACGTCACTGCAGTCACAACCATTCTATTATTCCGTTAGTCCTTAAGTACGGTAATGATACTAGATAAAGAATAATAAACTGTTTGTTATTTATTTTGTAATCCAATCTAATATGTCGGAAATTTTATGAATTACATAAAACAAAATAAGACAAAAAAAAAAGCAAACAACAAAAAAAATGCCAAGTATCCAGGGTGACCCTCCACGATTTAACGATTTGGGACAAGTCTATCTCTATAATGCTCCCTAAGTGGACGACAAGCGTTATCAGCAAAACCCCTTATGATAAAAATTTACTTGCACCATGTTACGACTCGGCTATCTCCACGGGGAACTGTAGAGATATCATCGCAACGATAATAAAAAAAATCATTTTTTTCTTCCGAGATTAAAACGTAAATAAATAAATACGGGAAAGGATTACCCAAATTCTTCAGAGACAACGGTACAACATAAGACAGAAAAACACAACTGAAATAACAAACAAAAGACCGATGGGAATTATGACTGTAAATTTATTTATAACAACACAAAAATAAATAAATAAAAATGCAATTATTTTGATAATTTAAAGAAGTAATGCATAAAAAAATAGATTGTCTTGGTCGGGAGAGAATGTTCAAGAAAAATGCCAGATCTCAATACGACATTTCCGTATTGGTTATTATCGTTTGCTCAGTTAAAACAAAGATAGAGTAAGGGGTTGGGAGAGAGAGAGAGAATTTGATTCACTCACAGTGTTAGCGACCCTGCTTCGTTCTTTTTCTTATCCGATTTCCTTCGAAAAAAAAAACTGGCTCCAAATATATCAAATATACTCGTTTTCCAATGTTTATTAAGCGCACCTCCTCGACTTTTATCCATCGCAGTATTACTGCTAATCATATATCTGTTCCCAGTGTCGCCGTTGTCGGCTGCTTCCCTCAGCAGCGAGGAGCAGACTGTCTCTTGTGTCCTTCGTAAGCGCGCAGGTTAAAACGTCCCCTCTCTTTATATATATATATATTCTCACCTCCCCCTTTCTATACAGCCTGCCAGCGTTCGCTAGCTGGTTTCTTACTTTTTGTTCTTTCTTTCTCCTCTACTGTAAGCGCTTGTTACCTATTCTTTCTTTTCTTTGACCGCTCTCTATATATCTCTTCATATCCTCTCTCGTTGTGATTGTTTTCTTGTTTTTTTTTTTTGTTACTGAGCGCAGGCGACAATACGATTGATGAAAATAAAACAAAAACAAGCTAACTCCTATTCTCTCTCGATTTCGAACAAAAGAATAATTAATTACATTTTTTTTACTAAAAGTGTAACAACCATGACTAATGTTCGTGCGAAATATATTAAAAAAATCAAAGGCGTGGTTATTAAGAATAATACAAACAAACGGACAGACAAACGGGAGTAA
>NC_136500.1:129545445-129597945 GCF_053919585.1 Euprymna scolopes | reverse complement strand
CCCTCGATAAACCCGACAGGCAGCTAAATCCCACCCCACATAGTAGAGATCCCTAGATGTAAAAGATCTTTCTACTCCAGTAGTTTCTTCCCCAGAACCGCTAGTCTCTGGAATTCCATTCCAGGATCCTGCTTCCCTAACTGTACTGACATGCAGAAGTTCAAGTGCAACGCGAACCGACATCTTGCTGCCCAAATCCCTACATAGTGCCCCAGTAGTTGCTGGCCCTGATAGTAACCCCCTACACCAAATTGGCAATGTGCCTTGTTTGGGGTGAAAATGTAATTAAAAAAAAGAAGAATCTGTTGTTGTCCAAGCACTGATTATTATACTCAATTAAAAGACAAAGTGAATGTTGTATCATAAAACGATTAAAGTTTGAATATAAATAACTTTATTTTAATAATGAAATTAATGCAATATTCTTTAAGTCTGATCTGAAATAGACGTCATGCATAAAAAACAAATAACCACATTGTAAAATCGATACATATAATACACATAGGATTAATTCTGATTAAAAATTAAAAAAATGTTTTTCTAAAAAAATCTCTAAACTATTTCAGACAGAAAACATAATTCAATAAATAAATCAAAATTTAAAGCAACGCAAAAAAACAAAAAAAAAACAAATAGTGAAACCCGATATCAGCAAAGGGCAACCGATTCTACGTTTAAAAGTTTTAGTATTTTGCCTTTTTTTGTAGAATGTGAAAATTACGTAATATATTTCGGACTAACAACACTATCTTTCGTTTGGGTGAAAGTGTTATTTAAGTGCTTACTTACAACACGACTCGCCGTCAGTTGATTGAAGATGTGAAAAATGAACTTACCTGAAAATAAAGAAAACAAGCGTTAATTGGAGAAATTACGCATATGACGTCATGAAAATTCAAAAAAAAATTAAAAATGATTTATAGGTTCTTCAGTATAACGTCTTTTTTATTCAAAGACTTCCTCAAGATATCTGATTTAATAAAAACGTACAAGTTAAAAATTGAATTATGCGGCGGTTAATCCCATAGAGAGATAAGCACAGATTTAGTTCTTTTAATATACGCTTCTTTTTAAATATATATATATATATATATATATATATATATATATATATATATATATATATACATATATATATATATATTCAGGGTGTAAATGAATCTATTTTTCATTCGAATGTTCAATTTTTATTACTGTTTTATTGGGCTGTGGTCACTGCTGTCTTATGTTTCTTTCTCTCTCTCTCTCTCTCTCTCTCTCTCTCTCTCTCTCCCTCTCCTTTTCTTTCTGCTTGTGTTTTTATTTATCTTTCTTTGTTTTTTCTCATTTTTTCATTAGGGTAGGATGTGTGTGTGGGTTTGTGAGTGTGTGTGTGTGTGTGTGTTTTTCTTTTATTGGTTTGAGGATTGTGTGTACTGTTTTATAGTATTATAAAGTTATTTGCTTCCCACACAAAAAAAATGAGACAAAATAAAGAAAGATAAATAAAAATACAAGCTGAAAGAGAGAAAGAGAGAGAGAGAGAGAGAACGAGAGCGAGAGCGAGAGAGAAACATAAGACAGCAGTGACCACAGCCCAATAAAACAGTAATAAAAATTGAACATTCAAATGAAAAGTAGATTTATTTACACACGTTTCCACCTCTCGGAAACATTTCAAATGAACTACAAAAATGTTCTTTTAAATCTTTAACACATCTTGAATATATTCTAAGCATTTGAAATAATTTCTGAAGAGGACGCTTCACAAAACGTCTAAAACGCGTTAAAAACGATTTCAATGATTTAAAAACATTATTACAATGATCTAAACATAATTTTCAATGAAAAACCAAGACACGGAATAATAAAATAATATTAAAAAATACATTGGTGACCACCCCCTTTTTTAAATATGCATCTTTCTTTCGATTGAATTTCTTAACACATTTTATATAAATACATATATATATATATATATATATATATATATATATATATATATATATATGTGTGTGTGTATATATACATGAAAGTGAAAGTGTATGTACGTTTGTGGGTGTATCTGTGTGTCTGTGTGTGTACATTTTCCTACGCAATAACTCTGTCAATTTTTAGTCTACAGACTCGAAATTTTATATACGGGGTACTGAGATTTGGGAATATGATCGGTTTTCAGCAAGAAATTTGGGGATTAAGGGGTCAGAGTCTAATTATTTGATCTCCGCCAAACTCCTACGACAATTTTCGATCTAAACACTTGAAATTTTAGATATAGGTTCCTTGGACATGGATCTAAGTTAATAACTTATTTTGAGCCCAAAACAATAAAGGTTAAGGGGTCATAATAGAGGTCAAAGTTTAAAAAATTGACCACTTTTTTTTCTCAACATACCCGGCAACGCCGGGCACCCATGCTAGTGTATATATATATATATATATATATATATATATATATATATATATATATACATATATATATATATATGTCTGTGTGTGTGTGTGTACAGTGCCACACAGTTCTATGAGATAGATTACATTTTTCTCCATAACTCATCCTCTGTCCTTCTTCGTGTGATTAATAATTAATGCGACGGAATAGGTATCCTAAATAACTACTGCCTTTCATAGTTTTTTGTCTCATTACGTTTTGGCTAACTAATCCCCTATCTTCAGACACTGTTCACCTGGAACTGTAGAGACCTAACGCCCCTATCTATTGTGCTACCTGAATTAGGCTAGAAGGATGTCTTGGTTGAAAGGTGATAAAACAAAAAGAACTCTGCAGATGAGCATAACAGGATACTCAAAATAATGTAACTTTCAGATAATAAACTGATATATATATATATATATATATATATATATATATATATATATATATATATATATATATATACGAGCAAACAGTTAATACAACATATTAACAAACACTTTGAAATGAGTTAAAAACATATTTAATCTGAAAAGGAAACACTTGATAAGTGGATAGTCCTTAATCCGCGGAGTTTCGAAGAAATACTTTTCTTCTCATCAGAGGGTAGGAATTAGCAAGATTTTCTTTCGCGGGGTCAAGCCAAGATCATTGCTCATTTTTGCATTAAATATTGAGTATATTAAATCCCTAATTATGCATCGACGGATAGCATAATACTCAGTTCACTGCACCATATCATAACAAAGGTTTATGCAAATTCTCAGCCAAATCGTCCCAGAAGTTTCTGAGCAAAGTAGAATGGTAAGAGAAATAGACAAAAAAGAAAAAAATATACAATATAGGTTCAAGCTATCAAACAACAAAACAATAGCAAAATATAAAATATTCAATTCAAACATTTCACCGTTTTAAAAACAACTCTCTTGAATCGGACGATTTTATCTGGCGATTGAAAGCCGAACAAACCACCACATATGGCGCCTTAGAAAATGCGCCCTGGCAGTACAATTCGTATTGTTGTTGCCTCTTATTTCGTTGTACAAAGGGAAGCAGCTGTACTGTTTTCACTCCACGTTTCCGCTGAAGACGTGCTGTGTTTATCAGCGAGATTCGCCTGCGCTGTAGTCTTGATTCATTTCGGACCCAGTCATGTCGAATGCAATAAATGTTGAAAGAAGCGAGAAATAGAAGAATAAGTAGGTCCGCCATTGATGTTCGAATTGCTTTTCACTCGGCCACGACGACTCCACAAACGACCGGTCGCGCCAATCACACATACGAAACGATATACTTCCTTTTTATCTTTTATCTATATTATACTAGCTGGCCGCCCGACGTTATCCGGTCGTAATATACGCTTAAATATGATATTTCAGTTCATTTCGTCTTTATTATGTAGTAAATATTGTATCCATTATTATATATTATCCTGTATTTATATATATATATATATATATATGTATGTATATGGTAGTGATTTCAAAAATAAAATATAACTCAAGTGCCAACAGCTAGAATCGAAACCGGTTCCAGTCTTAGTCGTTAATATTTGAGCTATCGCCAAATGGATAAGAACTAGATAAAATAAACCGTCTTTAACGTATAAATGTATATATTTGCGTATGCGTACAAATAATATATTTAGTCAACTTACGTATGCCAATTTCGAATTTCTCTTTTTCAATTTTCAATTTGACTTCTTAGCAGTTATTTTTACTGGCTAAAACCCATAAATGAACGGTTCACACACAAAAAAAGCAATCATTTCTCCCAACTCAAACCGCTCTGCGACCTTTGCATCTCAGCAGAGATGCAGTTTGAAAAAAAAACTGGGGACAGAAAGACAGACATAGCAAGTCTGATAAATTAGATTTATTGAACAAATAATACATTTAGTCAACTTACGGCTACCAAGTTCAAAGTATGTTTTCAATTTTGACCCCTTAACAGCTAATTTTACCCTCTAAAAACCCGGAAAAGAACGGTCCACACACACACACACACACACACACACACACACACACACACACACACACACACACACACACACACATACACAAAGTGCAATTATTTGACATGCATTGCACTACTCTGTAACCTTGGTTTTCGGAGGAATATATTTAGAAAAATGAATACAGCCAGACAAACAGACAAACAGACACGCAGACATAGTATTATAAGTTACATTTCTCATATTTCTTTTAGTCTGTCTGTATGTCTGTCTGTTTATTCATTCTACTTTTTCTTGTGAACTACTAAGCTGATCTGGCTGAGATTGCGTATGAATTTTTTGTGATAGGGTGAAGCGAATTAGGTATTATGGTATCCGTGTAGGCACAGTTATGGATTAATATCGATTGATAGAGATTAGTCACCACAATTCCATATTTGCTCTCGCCTTTGCTCGGGAACTGACGAAATTAAAAAGAATAAGAATACTTGAGGTAAAAAGACGAAACTCCCCACCCCTCAAATTATCATTCATATCTGATGCAATGAGAGAGCTGTTTTCCAGTCTGAATATACTCCGAGTGAACCGAGTCCTTCCAAGTATAATTGTGTGCGATGAAACTTTTCAGAAGCCCCTGAACGACATGAATCAGAGAGGTAGGTATGTGTGTGTAGTTGAACAACCTTGTGTCTTCAGCGCCTTCATGTGCTGCCTTGTTAAACGAGCATGTCGTTCTTAGCTCTCTATTCGCCTAATATAGAGAACGAAAGAGCAACTAATTGCGACTCACCTTTGCACAGTGTCGGTCTCTTGGGATCATCAAGAAGTTCGGTGCATTTTCTGCCAATTGGCTTTCCTATCAGTGAATAAATTCGTTCGCACGAACAGAACAGAATGAAAAGTAAAATAAGTAATCGCTATGAATTGGTGGAAGTAACCGCCATTACAACATGAGCATTCGCCATATTACAGTTATAAATACAATAGAGAGTTAGCAAAAAAGGGCGATAATCGCCAGTAAAGGATGCTGTCCATGATATTACTTATTCCATTTAGATTTGTATATTACTTATTTTTTTTTACCTTAAACTTTTGGTTTATTGTATACTAGCATTTCAGTCAGGCGTTGCCCGGGTGTCTTGAGGTGTATGTTGAAAAACAAAAGCGGTCATTTTTTTTAAAATTTGCCCCCTATTATGACCACTTAACATTTATTGTTTGGGGCTCAAATCAAGTTATTAAGTTAGATCCGTGTCCAAGGAACCTATATCTAAAATTCCAAGTGTTTAGACCCAAAATTGGCGGAGGAGTTTGGTAGATTTCTCAAAGGTAAAATCGTTGCACTTTGACCCCTTAACAGCCAAATGTCTGGCCGAAAACCGATCACAAAGTTGGTGTTATTATTATTATTATTATTATCATCATCATCATCATCATCATCATCATCATCATCATCATCATCATCATCATTATTATTATTATTATTATTATTATCATCAATATTATTATTATTATCATCATCATCATCATTATTATTATTATTATTATTATTATCATCAATATTATTATCATCATCATCATCATCATCATTATTATTATTATTTTTATTATCATCAATATTATCATCATCATCATCATCATCATTATTATTATTATCATCAATATTATTATTATCATCATCATCATCATCATCATCATTATTATTATTATCATCAATATTATTATTATCATCATCATCATCATCATCATTATTATTATCATTATTATTATCATCATTATTATTATTATTATCATCAATATTATTATTATTATTATCATCATCATCATCATCATCATCATTATTATTATTATTATCATTATTATTATTATTATCATCATATTATTATTATTATCATCATCATCATCATCATCATCATTATTATTATTATTATCATCAATATTATTATTATCATCATCATCATCATCATTATTATTATTATCATTATTATTATTATTATTATTATCATCATCAATATTATTATTATTGTCATCATCATCATCATCATTATTATTATTATTATTATTATTATCATCAATATTATTATTATCATCATCATCATTATTATTATTACTATTATTATTATCATCAATATTATTATTATTATCATCATCATCATCATTATTATTATTATTATTATTATTATTATTATCATCGATAATAATCATAACATTAATAATATTATGAGTGTTCTAATGCCTAAACGAATCCGTTATGTTAGAAACGTATCGGGAATGTTAATGTTGCAATGTTAGAACAAACAGGAATTTGATTCTTTGATTACGTGAGTTGATGACGTAATTTAGAGATGAAGATATTTTTTAATATACAAGTACAGATTAATTAGTTTTTAATCAAAATTTAAGCGACACAGTCAAGCGTTCATAATGGCGACCGGTCAAAATGGCTCTGAACCCCGAGGAAGCTTTCGGGAAAACATTGATAGCATGTAAAACTTAAGACAAGCATACAAATTTCCAATCGGGGAACATCCGAAATAAAAGTTGCTGAAAATGCACCCGGGACTTCTGGTCGTTTCATTGGAGAAAATCTTCATTTTTATCTTTCAAGATCCGTCTAAACAAAACCAAAAGATACACAAGGTATGTTCCCATATTAGACATAAATTAAAAAAAAAAAACACGGAACTGTGTTTCTGTCGCTTTGTACTGTCCGTGTTTGTTATATGCCCTGTTAAACACATGTTGTACACGCATATAGAGAAACTAGAGATGATCGCAAACACTAAAGACACTCGTATAAATGAACATTAATATACACCCACAACAGAGTGTTGATAAACTTAGCGAACATTAGTAGACGCTCATAGATACACGAATATATATATACTCTGGCTTTATATACATCCGACATACAGTAAGTAAACATAGTAAAAAGACTCGTAAATATACGTTTATATATATATATATATATATATATATATATATATATTTCTCTTCTTCATCCCTGATCTTTCTTATTTATATTTATGTCTCGGCAGTAGAGTGAAAAGCATATCTTATTTTTCTTTTATTAATATTATTGGAATTTTTCCCCCTTTTCCCTTGTACACATTTTTGTGAATTATTCCATGGATTTCTGCCTTTGGATGTTTTTGGACCATATTCCCATTACGGGGTTTCCCTAGATTTTACTTGTGCAAATGGAAATTCAATTCACTTTCTTGAAGTTATATATTTGGATTTTACCGTCACTGGATTATTTATCTTCCACCAGACTATCCATTCACGTGTAATCGCCTTTTTCTTCACCATATTCCCTCTGCTTCACTTTTTTGTTATCAAGTAAGAGTCTTGACTTACTTGTTGTTTCATCAAATACTTTTGCATGCAAAATCCGATCCTGCATTTTGCTAATTCCTACCCTCTGATGAGAAAGAAAGTATTTCTTCGAAACTCCGCGGATTAAGGACTATCCACTTGTCAAGTGTTTCCTTTTCAGATAAAATATGATTTTTAACTCTTTTTCAAAGTGTTTTTTAACATGTTTATTAACTGTATGTATATATATATTTTCACCACTGGTAAATAAATATATATATATATATATATATCCGGTTAATAGGCTATTTATATACCACCGACCATGGACTGTATAACAGATATAGTGATTTATTGCATAATTATGTTGATGCCATTAATCCGAAAGGTCGGCTCTTTGTGAAGAGAGAAAATACAGAGTCCGATTTTCTTGGTGGTAGTTTTAAAGTCTATATGTATATATTTGCATGACTATTACAAACGTTATTAGAGGAAGTTTGACGATATTATTTCGTAAGTTTAATTTGAAAATTTAGAAAAAAACAATAATGTTATAATCTTAATCATTAAAATGATTACAATCTTAAAATTTAATATTCATATCTCTAAATTCAATATAATTAATCCCGATTTGGCAGAGTTCGAATTCTGTCATCGATGCGAATTTTTTTCGCATTAAATTTATGTTTATTTTATCATGCTGCTTGTAAAATACGCTCTGTTTTGAATAGACAAGCGTACTTTACGACCAGGTTACGTCTGGCGTCCTTGCTAACTTTGATAAATACTTTTGTAGTTTAAAAAAGAGCTACAATAATAATGCGGCAGTTCCATTTCTCGTTCTCTTTCAGTGGAGGAGAAATCCTTCACGACTGAGACAATTTTTATTTTTGTACCTTTTCTCCACGTTAAAAAACGACCCTGGTGTCTAACCCTGTCCCGTGGGGAGGCATTGTAAATAGGTACGATAATATCAGGACGTCTCCATTTACACTGAACATCTACAGAATGCCAACATCAATATATTACATATGAAAGAGTCCGCAGTGGATTTTCCACAGGTTTCGTTTTTTTTATTATATTTCCACCCCTAACAACGCACATTACCACTTTGATGTAGGGGGATACTATTAGGGACACAGGCTAGAGGGGTACTAGGTGGGGAGTTAGGCAGCAAGATGTCGGTTCACGTTACACTTGAACTTCTGCATGTCAGTACAGTTGGAGAAGCAGGATCCTGGCAGGGTGTTTCAAAATCTAGCGGTGCTGGGGAAGAAACTACTGGAGTAGAAAGATTTCTTACATCTAGGAATCTCTACTGTGAAGGGGTGGGATATTACTGCTTGTCGGATTTGTCGAGGTTTATTTACATAGAGGGAGTGCAAGTGCTTGCA
This sequence comes from Euprymna scolopes, assembly GCF_053919585.1. Classification (NCBI taxonomy): domain Eukaryota; kingdom Metazoa; phylum Mollusca; class Cephalopoda; order Sepiida; family Sepiolidae; genus Euprymna; species Euprymna scolopes. The sequence continues at coordinate 129,588,866 of NC_136500.1, read as the reverse complement.
GCCCATCGGAACATTCACCGTTAAATTACTTGTAGAACAGGCAGAGGGATGCTACATTGCGTCGATGGGACAAAGGCTGAAGCTTGGATAATAGTTCAGGACCTATTAGGTTGGCGGGTCTCTTTTGAACCTTGTCTAGGAGTGAGAGACTAGTAGCAGATGCACCGGCCCAAATATGACAACAATACTCCATACATGGGCGAATAGTGGCCTTATAGAGGTACTGGATCTAGCACGGTAGAGAGACCCCACTTTCTTTGCAGCGGTGCTGGCAATGCTCTCAATGTAATTGTTCTAACTCATGTTTCCTGTGAACGTTAGCCCGAGGAGTTTAAAAGATGTGCTTTCAGATAAAGAGTCTTTGACCATTGCTATTGGTGGTAGTAAAGGTTTCTTGTAGTTATTGAAAGAAAGAAGTTTAGTTTTAGCAGCATTGAATGTGACCATCCATTTTTGTCCCCATTCCACTACAGATTGGAGGTCATCCTCTAGTGTTTCTGCCATTTCTTTAGATATGTATTTATTTGTTTTCCTGTCGTGTCTGTTATAGAGCGTGGTGTCATCAGCATATATACCCATCTCACAGACAATTATGTCAGTGAGATCATTTCTGAATATTAGGAATAATAGGGATCCAAGGATAGACCCTTGAGGCACTCCCGCATTTATATCATATTTTTTAGGCAGGAGAGCAAGATTCATTAGGGCGTTTGTTATAAAGTTTGGAGGGGATTGGAGCTATTTCAGCGGAGCACTTTTTTAATAGTACAGCCGGGATATGATCAGGTCCACATGCTTTTGCAGTGTCAAGATTTTTTATAACAGCATGCACCTGAAAAGGGGTAAATTTTCAGATCGTCAAGTGTGGAATCTGTCCGCAAAGGGAAGTCTGGGAGAGGGTGGTAAGCATGGTCTAGTGTGGAGTTTAATGCAAATCGACTGGCAAGTATGTTAGCCTTTTTGGTTGCTGAGCAAACAACCTCATAATTGCTTGATGGTGGGGGAATTGCTGATTGCCCATTATTTACTACACAGTTGTAGATTTATCAGAAGTCACGGGTTCCTAATTTCTGAGCTTCGATGCGTTTTTGGGTGGTTTCAGTAAATTCTGTCTTAGCTGTCGCTATTTCTTTCTTACAGTTACTTCTGGCTTCTATATACTTTTGTCCGTTTGAACTGGATTTATGTCGGCTAAATATGTGGTATACGTGCTGCCTTTGCGTGATGGCAGCTGCACATGTGGAAGTAAACCATTGAGGAAAGTGGAGCTTGCTATAAAATGTCCGCGTGGGGACATGTGCTTCAATTGCTGTTTTGAATCATTCAGTGGTCTCATTTGCGCACTGTTCAGCAAGAAGTGCAAAGATATTTCGCCATGGGGCGTCTCTGATGAGATGTCTGATGGCTTCCCAGTCGGCCTTTTTATAATATCTCGTTGTTTGGAGCAATGACTCTTCCATGTTGGCTCTAGAGTTTAGGGTGATTTCAACTATTATCACTACATGATCAGCATTCCCAAGTGGGCTGTAAGCGTTTGTAATACAATCATCAGGAACTGTCGTCAGAAACAGAACTAGAAGTGATGCGTGTTGTACTTGATGGTCTGGAAAACGGGTTCGAAGCGTAACTGTCTGTGATATAGAGAAGCTATGTGTTGTGGTACCAGCTGCGTCTGTGTAATTAGAGAATCCAAGCCAGTTAAAGTGGTGGACATTGAAGTCACTGAATACATGAACTTGTGCGCTAATAACGAGGAAAGGTACTGTATCTATGTTGTCAGAGACTTTGGTTATTAGGGTACAGTCCTTGGTCGAGGGAGAGCGGTAGAGAAAATAAAAGTAACTAATATTATGTTGCATGTTAAGTCTAAAGCACATAAAGGCTTGATCGTCCGATTCTAGTTTTCTTTCTCTAGTCAGGGGGAGGGTGTTTCGAATATAGACTCCAAGCCCGTGCATGTGTCTATCAGAGTCCTTACGGCAGAGTGAGAGATATCCGGGCATGTTAAAGTAGTTAGAGGGGATGGAGGAGTGTAGGTTAGTCTCACTTAGTGCTAAGATATCCGGGGTGTTTTTTAGGAGAAATGCTTCAATATCATTTAAATTAGTTCTAAGCCAACGGATGTTAGTAAATGCAAGCTTTTAGGGAGGAGGCAATTTGATTTTCTTTGAATTTTGTCCTGGTTTATGCGTAATTTTGGATTGTACTGTCATTTTTTAAAGAGTTTTAGTTTAGATAAGGGCTGCTGAACAAGCAGAAAACCAGGCATGCACACAAGTAGAGCCTCATCTGTCCTTCCATCTACTAGAACTGTGGCCTCAGGAAAGCCGACCGGGAATCAGTGCAGGGTCCCTATCCATGGCAAACATCCCGATATTATTCAACTGTTGATGGAGCAGCTGCTCTAAGCGCTACCAAAGAGTTAGGGCTCATGTACTACCAGTCCGAAACAGCAGCCAAGAACTGTCAATCCGGTACCCTCAACCCATTAGACGATGGTCAACCCAATCTACTTGTACTGGCATTATGATTTTCAAGCACTCCCAACTGCCCAGTTTAGAGAGGAATGGGATGTGTCGGGAGAGGGGGAAATCGGCGTTCATTGCCCTAGTCAGGAAACAAGATCGACCACTGAGTTTTTCTGTCGAATCCCTGTGCTTCAACCTCTACGCCTGGCTAATAGGCAAAGAAGGAGTATGGAACCGGGCGATAGACAGAGCCTATCTACTCCGTAAGCAGTTTAAGTTTGCAGACCGGTAATTTGTTCGAGTCACCAGCTCTAGGAAGGATGTCATGCAAGAATGGAGGGGCCTCCCTCCCCTTAGGTTTAGCTTCAGAGTTTTCCTTCTCCTAGACGGATGGCCTGGGAAGATCTACGAGTCCATCAGCACCGAGAGGGTTTACCCCGCGCCTGGATCCTAATCCAGGTATTCCTGCGACCCCGCGTGGGTAGTTAATGTTACTGGGTTAGTATGTAAATGTTATCTCTACTGAGAAATTACACTCCTCAAAGTGATTAAGGGGCATTGCTATTACATTGTTACTGGAGGAGGGGTGAGTAAAAGTTCATGCAGTGGAAGCAACTATATTTGCAACAGGGAAGTTGGAAAGAGTTAAGATATGGTTTAATATTTTTCCTTGAACTTTAGAAAAAAAAATGTTATTTTTTTATTTATTTATATGTTGGCTTAGGAATAGGATAACGCGTCACAGAATGACTTTATATTAAGCGTGTGTAATATATGAGTGTTAGTTGCAGCTTGGGGAGTAGGGTAGACCTAGTGTTTAGGAGAGGATTCATTTATAGAATACAGTAGAATTAATTTTTAGAATTCATAGTCAAGTAAAATTTAGTTATAGAGAGAAATAAGATTCACTTTTTTTTCTTTTTCATTTATTTAACATGCAAATCAGACAATGGCAGTCGTCTTGGAGGAAATTACTATATTGGATATACGTAGCACGCAAGAGAGGGTAGTTTCTACCGTAATAAGACTACGTGGCGCGTCGGAATTCGTAGTTAACGACAGTCAATTAGGTCAGGAACAAAGCATTGTATATCTATTCAGAAAGTCATAGTGACGTATCTAAGATCACTGTATATTTCAGGTACATAAATAATTGACAGTAAGGCAAAGACTATTCCGTGGTTTGTTATAGACAGCAAGGAAGCCACATATTCAATACACCCGAGTTTATAGTGATTGTAGATATTAAGTATATTACTTAAATGAAGTCGTATCTTCTAGTATGGGCAAAAAATAAGTCCAGATTTCGGAAACTTCTGGGATTTGCTTTGCAAAAGATTTTTTCGCTAGTTTACTTAGAATATAAGAGTGAAACAGTATTTTGCCTATAAGGAGGGGGGAGATAACGAATTTCAGCTTTAATCAAGATAAGTTGGCAAAAAAAAAGACATATAAAGACGATAAATAAATACAAATAAAACAAAACCAAAGAAAAACAGAAATAAACGAACATGTATACATTTCTGAGAAGCAGGATTTATTTTTTTTAAATAGTACTTTGTCATTATCACTAAAATTAAGCAACGCGCGTTCAGAAAAAATGGTCCGGGTGTTTGCGTAACCTTAACTTCATTTGCACGCAGCAAATGTCCATTGTTTCTAAAATGGATAATCAGCCAAAAAAGATTTTGTTCTTTTTTCAACTCGGGTTAAAATATCTTTTGATTATTAAACTAATTTTTTTTTTTGATTCAAGAAAAATTGATGATTCAAGAAAAATTGATGATTCAAGAAAAATTGATGATTCAAGAAAAAGAGAAAGAGTTACTTCCCTTTGTCGGTTTCGTACCTTCTTTTAATTGAATGTATATAAAATTTCGAGTCTTTAGACCGAAGATTTTACAGAGTTATTGCGAAGGAAACTGTACACAGGCACACAGACACACAGACACGTTCACTTTTGTAGATATATAGATACTAAAGAATGGCTGCCCAAACGAAGAAAACTTAACAGTTAGTCTACTCTATAGTCTAAAAATCAATTGCTATTGCTTTCTTTTAAATGTATATATTAATTATCAAATGTTAATGTATTGGGTAAATTAATCGACGCTACACCAGTTCTCCAGTAACTATTAACTAATCTGTAAATTTTTCAGGCCCCCACCACTCAAAACTGTCGTTAGTTATAAAGAGAAGTTACTGTACTAAAATAAAATTATTTTTTTATATCCATTCTTAACATATAGAGAGGTAGTTGTTTTGTAAGTATTCTGTACTTTCACCTAACAATGTAATCAATAAAAGAGACAGTAAAATGTGAAGTTTAAACATCATATTATTCTATAGCTGTGTTTAATGATTAGCTTAAGTAAGTATATGCAAATCCTACTGCAGCTCCTAAAGCAAGAGAAGAAACGCCTCCTTAAAAAAGTTTTCAATATATATATATATATATGTGTGTGTGTGTGTGTGTGTGTGTATATGTGTGTGTGTGTATATATGTGTGTGTGGGTGTATATATATATATATATATATATATATAGAGAGAGAGAGAGAGAGAGAGAGAGCCAGAGAGAGACAGAGAGAGACAGAGAGAGAATGTCCATAAAGTCTGGCTACATTATGTATCCAGACTTTGTGGACACCGTGTAGATTATGTAGTCAGACTACTTCATTTACTCACATAAAAATGAATATACGAAAGTATAGATTTATGCGTAGACTTTAGGTATTTACTTCAAAAGTGCTAAATACGTAGGTAGAGCTAGTTATTAATTTATAAAATATATATGGCGATTAAGCTACACTGAATATTCGGCGTTTCATCCACTCTAGGATTCGTCAGGCTTATGCACCTAAGCCTGATGAATCCTAGAGTGGATGAAACGCCGAATATTCAGTGTAGCTTAATCGCCATATATATTTTATAAATTAAGCCTGACGAATCCTAGAGTGGATGAAACGCCGAATATTCAGTTTAGCTTAATCGCCATATATATTTTATAAATTACTATATATATATATATATATATATATATATATATATATATATATATATATATATATATATATACGAGCAAACAGTTAATAAAACATGTTAAAAAAACACTTTGAAAAAGAGTTAAAAACATATTTAATCTGAAAAGGAAACACTTGACAAGTGGATAATCCTTAATCCGCGGAGTTTCGAAGAAATACTTTCCTTCTCATCTGAGGGTAGGAATTAGCAAGTGTTTTTTAACATTTTTTATTAACTGTTTGCTCGTATTATAAGCTCTATTTCCTATTTGGTTTTATCGAGCTTTTACATCTGGCTGAGATAACTTTATAAATATTAATTCTGTAATATTTATATTATACTTTAATTTTACCATCTTGGATCATTTTGGTAAATTTAATTGTAATTTTTTTTATTTATATATATATATATATATATATATATATATATATATATATATATATATATATACGTCAAAAACGTTTGTAATGTTTGCTAATATTATCTTTTTTAGTTTTAGAAATACAGCGTTCCTTTATTTAATAGACTACAACAAGGTACTAAGGCATGAACAAGCAATTCAGCGTAGTTAAATATATAACATCAACGTGTGTGTGTGTTTTTTACATGGAGGTCACAACTTATCAAGGCCCTGACGCCACTCAGGGATAAGGGTTGCGTGTACAGTAATTAAAGGGATAATATAATAGTAATCGTTAGTATTGGAGATTTGATAAAGTGTATTACTTAAGGCGGCGGTTCATCAGGAATTTATGTTGGACTTGAAAACATCCAAGTTGTAGTCAGGTGGGAAACAGGCAAACAGACGAGAGTTCCACAGACGTGTACTTCTAAGAAAGCAGCTTTGTTCATGGAATCTACGATTTGACTTAGACCAGATAAAGTCGGCAAAATTAATGACAGTGGTTTCAGTTAGACGGGTGTTTATTGTGAAAGATTGGCGAAGGAGGGGTGACCAGAGATTGGAGCTCAGACGAGCACTTGCCATGGAAATAACGATAAAACAAAGACAGGCTCGCAACGTCTCTTTTGAGAGAGGTTGCAGGGAAGAGAAAAGGACATCCCCCACTAAGAAGAGAAAAGGACATCCCCCACTAAACCACGAAGTCTACTTTGTACTCTGTCAAGACAGGATAGGCTGGCCCGGTATTTCATTAGACAAAGATTCGTTTGGTCGTTAAATGAACGAATACGAAAAGTCTTTAATTCCTTCAAAAAATGTTTAATAAGTTCATGGGGGACAAATTAGGATCTTTGGCCTTTTAGCTTTAAGTACCATGCTATATAATTCTGGCAGTTGTGCCAAGAGGAACAATGGTATCTATTCTGATGTTACACTTAATGTTTTTCCTTCTGTCAGTGAAGAAGACATATTTTTAGACAGCGGCCATTTTTATTTTTATTTAAATCCAGAATTTTCATTTTTGGAGAGCTGGATTTTATCCACATTAAAAACAACCCCTCGCTTTTAATTCTGCTCTCGTGGGGAGGTATGTAAATAGTAACTACTCTGTGTAAATGACATTGTGGATTCGTTGCTGCTAGTGGTCAAATGGTCAAACCATACCAGGTTAAATCCCAGTTTGTTTCTTCTATTTTAGCTTTTGATGTACCCCAATCCGTGGTTAATTTAATGAGAAAATACTAATAATTACTTAAAATGATTCCTTAAAACAGCAGCTTCTAACTTTCGCATAACGTGATTACCTTCTCTTCACACGTGAGCCACCCCAAGCAATCGGAGCCTCCAACATCTTCTAATCCATCTTGTCTGTGTCACATCAAATAACTGGAAACAGGTTCTTCTTCATCATCATCATCATCGTCATCATATCTTATGAATCTGAAGATTCTATTGTTGGCATTGGTTTCTCCGATATATTTCTACTCTGATTTTTTTCTAGAAAGATATCGGGACTTAGGGGAGGGGCCACGTTAAGGTTGCCAACATCGTAAGTGAAAGTGATTTTTGTGGAACGAATTGAATCTGAACTTGGAACACGCAGGTGGTGAATGTATGTCGTTCACTATTAGATCACCGTCACCTTCTATTAAAATCGGTTAATTTCCAATCAGCTAAACAATTAGACAAACAACGCCAGACGGAATGAAGGTCGACACATTTTGTAATGGATTAAAGTAGTCGTCATATAAAACCATAGTTTCTCTATGGTCGCTGATTACTTTATGTCCAACACCAAATAAATACAAACAGCGTTTTGGCAACTGAAGAGCTTCGCAAATATATTTAGAAGAGAAACAACTTTAAAATGGTCTCATTGAAGCTGGAATTAGACAAACGATTAACCTTTCGGTCAAACTATGTTCTTCATAGCTTCGCCAATCTTGCTGTAATTTAATTTTGCAAGTCAATGTTTGCCAAGAACTTTTGGTTTTATTTTTTCAATGTTTATCGAGCGGATTTCGTAGCCATTTGGAGGTGAATTGGTCAATATCAATTGGTTCAACCCGTAATTAGGGCCAACAATTGATATGACCCCCCCCTCCTTGATTGGTATAAAAAGTGTTATTTTATAACAGGCTGAATAGAAACAGGTAAGAATTTTGGTTGGTCTGTAATAACGAATATCAACCATATTATATCAAATATGCGGCACTAGCGAGGGGTACCCGGCATTGCCCGGGTGTTTGGAGGTGTGTGTGTGGGGGGGTGTTAAAAAAGTAAGTATGAGGATCGAACCCGACCCGTTGAGGCAAAGTTGTAAATTAACGTGTGAAAAAAATAAGTGAGACGTTACCCATTGCCCCACCGCGAGATGCTAAACGAAACACGTTTGAATTTATTTGATTACTTGGATTTAGCAGGTGCTCGTTTTAATGAGTTAATGAGGTCAAGTTTGACTGCGGGATGGTATTCATTTACTGCTGAACGCTTCCCCCCCAAGATGTTATAGGAAAAAGACTAACCCACATGCGGCGAGCGACAAATATTGAATATTTATCTTCCGGAAATCGAGCAAATTAAATAGACAGGCGAGCTTCGTTGTTAACTGTGAGATATTACGATTTATATGTGATATAAAAAGTTTAAAAAAGTTGTGAACCGACCGACCGCTTCTCTGAAAGAAGCCTTTTGTAGACACACAGAAAAAGCGGGCACACATACATACATTTTCGCTTTTATATTTATAGATAATAACGTTCGCACATCAGTTCCCGTCAGATCAACGACGTTAAGCAATGCTGATCCTGGTCATTACTAAAATAGGTGACACATTTGGGAATTCCAAGCGCTGTATGTAGGAGGACGTCAATACCCCCTGCAAGAGTTACAAAATTCTAACATCGTCATCTCACCTAACGGGGATATATCTGCGACCAGGGGCAGCTTGTGAATTTTATACTCCCATGGAACGTCCACCTTCGGAAGAAGCGGGTTAAACCCAAAAAGGGTCAGTGTCGTTTTATACACACATATTAACCATATTGAGATTAGTTTAGGACAAAGCCGCCGGAGTTAAGGGCCGTTGAATCTGATCAGTACCCGAAGAGTGACCATATAAGAATAGAAATGCAATATCTAGCGGGAGCACAACATCTCACAAAAAAAATACTGCAAAAATTAACGTCATCAAATCTTTTTTTTCTGAACAGAATATACATGCGACTCTGGACTGCATGTGAGTTTTATGTTCCCTAGAAACTTTCTTCTTGGAGGTTGAAGGTGACCGAAAATACTCAGAGTGAATATCGTAACAGCAGCAAATATCAGTTATGGCCAAGTAGCCACCGATATTGGGGCCACAAATCGGCTAAAATTCACGAGGAGCAATCGTCCTCTGATTGTGTCTACATCTGCGTCCATGTCACACAAGCAAGTATATAATTTTTACTCTTTTCGCCCAAAACAATGAAATATTGCGATTTGGACGTGAGGGGCTTCTAGTTAGGGACCAAGTCTACAGGAAAACCGATTTAAGAAAATGGGTAACGAGATGTTTGTTCAAATTACATTAAGATGTCTGCATGTCAGCACATTCCAAAAAGCAAAAGACCGGGAAGGCATTTCAAAGTCTAGCAGTTCTAGGGGAGAAAAGTAAAGGGATGGGATTTTGCTGCTTGAGGATTTAGTCAGGGATATTTATGTGTGAGAGAGAGAGGACGTGATACAAGTTTGTCAGAACACATATTATAAAAATGCTTTTAAAACAGGCACAAGGATTCAAATTGGCGGCGATGGGACAGAGGTTTTAGGTTGATTGATTGTGCGGGTGCTATTAGGATGGATATATGTTTTGATTTCTGTCTAAGAGGGAGAGACTTGGTGCAGATGCACCGGCCTATATGTGGCAACAGTATTCCATGCATGCTCGCAACTACAAATTCATTAACCGAAACTAATAACGTCGCTTCTGCATGTGTGCAGCTATCATTCCTTTACTTGCTGCAAGCTTCTTTTTTTTTACACAGGCATCACCACAATATCAAGGCCAAGAGACCACTCAAGGATGAGGGGTTAAAGAGTGTACAGTAGAAATTGGAAAATATAGTAATCATTAGTAATGAAAATTCGGCAAATTTTTAACTCTTATCAATAACTTATTTACGTTAGACTTGAAGACAACCAACAGAAGACAATTACACAGGCGTGCAGTTCTAAGAAAGAAGCTTTGTTCATGGAATCTACGTTTAGGTTTAGGCACAGATAAAGGGTGGGGGAATTATTGATAGTGTTTTCAGCTAGACGAGTGTTTCTTGTGAAAGTTTGGCGAGGGGGGACCATAGACTGAAGCTCAGTCGAACACTTTCCATGAAAATAACGATACACCAGAGACAAGCTCGCAACATCTCTTCTGTGAGATAGAGGTTGCAAGGAAGAGAAAAGGACATCTCCTACGAGGCTACGAAGTCTATTTTGAACTCTATCAAGGCAGGACAAGTTCTTTCTAGCAGCTCCTGCCCAGATATGGCAAAAGTATTCCATCCTTGGACGTACCTGTCTCTTATATATATAGAGAGAGAGAATTGCATCAGCAGTGAGAACCTTCCTCGACTTCTTCCTGAATTGTCAAGAGTTAACTTGCAATCTAGTAGGCCAAACGAATAGCCGCGACCAACAGAGAGGAATGCATAAAGACCAAACAATCCTACGGCAAGATCTATGTGAGCTCTGTACAGAAGTGCGACTCGCTAAGCGACCACAATCCTAGGTGAAGCAGCAGGTTGGTTACGTTGGCTAAGTAGCAAACGACACAGACTGACAAATTGGAAGTGCCAAGTTCGACTCCAGATTTGTGCCACAGAAACGCTTTCACTTAGAAATGTTAGCAACCTTCACGTTGTAAGTACGCAATGCCTTTTTAGAATTCCAACCAGAAAGATACCGGGGAAACGAATGCTAACAACAACTATATGATTCATACCAAATGAATGAATGAATGAAGCTCAACAATAACAAGAACAACATCAAGAACGATATCTATTGTAAACGATTCCTTTTAAATAATCAGATGGAAACGACTTCTTATTTTGCAAATATTTGGGGTGATTTTGTGGGTTCATACATCTGCAACTGAAGATAGTGCAGTGCAGATAAAAATATTCCTCTTAATCTGCCCGTCTGTCTGTCCAGTTCATTTTTTGGGGGCCAATCTGGCAAAAATTTTATATGAACCTTTATTACGATAAAGTCCAGCGAATTAAGTATTATGGTATCCGGTAGTTTCAAAGTGGCTGATTAAAAGAGATTAATAGTGAGTATTACGGCTATGACAACATCATCTTCTTTTCATTGTTTGGACTCTCGAGTATATATCCGACACAGTTAGACACAGTCAATGAACCGAGAACACCATCACTCTATATAAAAGCGTATAAGATATCAACGGATATATACTCGAGAGTCAAAACAATGAAAAGAATATGCTGTTCTCCTAGCCCTATTGATTAATCACCACAATACCACATTTACCTGAGACGTTTTCTCAAAAATTACTGTCCGAGCTGACTAAAATTTTTTATAGGACTTTGTTATAAGATACAGCGAATAAAGCGTTATGGTCTCCGTTCAGTGTACAATTGTAGATTAATACGAGTTAGACACAGTCAATGAACCGAGAACATCATCACTCTATATAAAAGCATATAAGATATCAACGGATACACACTCGAGAGTCAAAATAGTGAAAAGAATAAGCTGTTGTCCTAGCCCTAGTTATTATAAGGTTCAGTGAACAAAGTATTACAGTATCCGTTCGATGTACATTCATGGATTAATAAAACTTAGTTACCACGATATCATATTAAATCTAGAAGTTTTCTCGGAAACAACTGGGCCGATCTGGAGGAAATTTTGTACATATCTTTGTTTTGATGAGATGTAATGAATACAGTATTATGACAGCTGTTCGATGCGCATTTGGGGATTGATTTGGATTAATTAGGAATTCGTATTTTCTGCAAAAATGACAGCATATTCATCTATATTAAAGTATCTATCTATATATCTATAAAAGTGAAAGTGGCTCTGTGTGTCTGTGTGTCTGTGTACATTTCCCTACGCAATAACTCTGTCAATTTTAAGCCTACTGGCTCGAAATTTTATATACAGGGTACTGAGATTTGGAAAAATCGACGTAATTGGTTTTCGGACAGAAATTTAGCTATTAAGGGGTCAAAGTTCAACAATTTGACCTTTGAGAACTCTACCAAACTCCTCCGACAATTTTGGGTCTAAAAAGTTGAAATTTTAGATACAGTTTCCTTGGAAATGGATCTAAATTAATAACTTGATTTGAACCCAAAACAATAAATCTTAAGGGGTCATAATAGGGGTCAAAGTTAAAAAAAATGACCGCTTTTTATTTATTTATTTCTTTTTTTTTTTTGCTCAACATACCCCTCCAAATACTCGGGCAACGCCGGGCACCCGTGCTAGTATACCTATAAAAGTGAAATTGTCTGTCTCTGTGTGTATCTCTGTGTGTGCATTTCCCTACCTAGCCACTCTGTCAATTCTCAGTCTACAAATTCGAAATTTGACATAAGGGGTATTGAGATTTGGAAAAATCTTTTTAATCGGTTTTTAGCGAATAATTTTGCTATCAAGAGGTAAAAGTTCAACGTCTTGACATTTGAGAACTCTACCAAACTCCTCCGCCAATTTTGAGTCTAAACACTGTGAATTTTAATTGTAGGTAACTTGAACATTGATCAAACATTTTGATTTGATTTGAGCCCAAAATAATAAATGTTAAGGGGTGAAAATTGGGGTAATTTTTTTTTTTTTAAATTTCACCTCTGCGGTCTCTTAAAAATTACTCAGCCTGTTTTTGGTCTAAACATTTGAAATTTTACATAAAGTGTATTTAGACGAAGGGCGCGCTTTTTAATCGGTTTTTGGCCGCAAATTTGGCTGCCAAAGTGGTCAAAATTCAAAAGATGTGACCTTTGCGATCTCTAGCAAACTATTCAGACAATTTTGAATTCAAACATCTGAAATTTTACATAAAGTGTATCCAGACATGCAGCAAGCTTTTTAATCAGGTTTGGGGGATAAATTTGGCTTTCAAGATGTTAAAGTGGAAAGACTTGAACTTTGCAGACTCTACCCAACTCCTCTGTCAATTTTGCGTCTAAACACTTGACATTTTAGATGTAAGTTATCTGCACAAGAGTAAAACCTTTTAATATATATATATATATATATATATATATATATATATATGTATATATATATATATATGTGTGTGTGTGTGTGTGTGTGTGTGTTTCGTGGTTACATTTTAAATTCTGAAAAAAAAACCATATACAGACATATATTCTATTCAAGAATTTATTGTTTGACAAAAGGAATATATAGAAGGGGTTATGTTAATTTTCTTAATACATGGATTTTCAATAAATGCTCATATCATCAGAGGAAATGAAATGCGGTTAGGAAAATGTTCAGCTGCGAATGGACGCTAATATTGGTTTTCAGCACAATTATTGAAAATAGTTTTTGAGTGGTTGTGGATAATTATATGGAGAAAATTATACGAAAAGAGAAGTTGATACAACTTGGGTAATCCATTATCGGAAGGAGTCCAATGTCGTCCGATATTATAAATCTAGGTGGGCAGAAAATAGGTCCAGGGGAGAAAGTGATATTATATAGCGTATTGCTCCTTATTGATTTTTCGAAAAGTCTACGTGGCATCCTTATTCGTTGTTGCGTTGAGTGTGCGTTGGTTGATGTAGTCCAAAGGCTTTCTTGGTGTTGACAAAGTGTATCCGATGTTGGGTGAATATACCATCCCATTGTAATCATCCCCGTGAGTAATAGAATTTGAAGTTGATACAACCTGGGTAATCCATTATCGGAAGGAGTCCAATTCAGTGTCTTATCTCGCTTATATATATATATATATATATATATATATATATATATATATATTTATATATGCATATATAGGTATATATATACAGGTATATATATATATATACATATAGGTATATATATAGATATATATGTATAGGTATATATATATATGTATAGGTATATATATATATATATCGGTATATATATATAGGTATATATATATGTATATCGGTATATATATATATATATATATCGGTATATATATATAGGTATATATATATATATATATGTATATCGGTATATATATATATATATATATATATATATATATATATATATATATATATAGGTATATACATATATATATAGGTATATATATATGTATATATATATATATAGGTATATACATATAGGTATATATGTATATAGGTGTGTATATATATATATATATATATATATATATATATATATATATATATATATATATATATATATATAAAGTTATAAACATATAAAGGGGCCGAGCAACGCCGGACTGAACTGCTAGTTGGTATAAAGGACTGATTTGAATTTAACAGCCTATAACATTTGCCTGTTTTAAAGAGATAAAACGTGTAGCACTACATGCTGCTTGCTATTATAACAAGTACCAATTCCCCGCCACGTAGTTCAAAACACTCACAATACGAATGGTCGTTGCACTCGCTGAAGGTTATCGAATCAAAGAACCTAGTTCAGTTGTTGATTTTCTTCAATTTGTCAAACATATTGCATAGCCATCTTGTGGTCGACTTGACAATATCAATAGATCAGAATTGTAATTAGAATCGCTGAATGCATTGACCATTTCATTGTGTATTTTCGTTTTCAGTGTTATCAACTTTCCAATAACGCAATCGATACAACAAATCGCATTATTGGTTTTCCCCTACAATTCGATATCTTTTCTGATACAAAGAAGAGAAACCTAATTATTCTGTAGGTGACCTGTCAGGCGTTTGATCTATTATTAATTTAATCAACGTTTCCGTTGAACCATTTTTCAAATATGAATTCTAAAACATCCCTTACTCTTAGGGTAATATTATGTTTAAAAGATTTCCTCTATTACGGTGTTTTTTTTATTCGTAATTTTTAATTAACTCTACTTGTGACTCATGAAAAAAGCTATTTTTGTAAATATTTCAATCCATCTATTAACAACACTCCAGTTATTTTTAATGTCTTAACTTAATGAATGAAATAAGTGGAGGAATACAGTAGCTGGAAGTATTTTCGTTATTACGCAAACCATTTATCCAACGAAACAATTTCGTATTACCCTACGAAGATGAAAAATCAATATATATATATATATATATATATATATATATATATATATATATATATATATATATATATATATATATACCAGCTTCAGAATTGATCCGACCAGTTTCGTCAGAATTCATAGATGGACGAGGAAGCTGGTCGGATATTTCCTCATCTTTAAGGATATCTTCCTAGCGGAAACAATATGTAAATTCATTCTGGACTCACAGTAATAAATTTCTCATATACTGCTCTGGCTACACAATGAGCACTCTAGTCCGGTTTTTCACCACTGATGAAATATATATATATATATATATATATATATATATATATATATATATAGTGTATTCATATATTAGCTGCATATGTGCATTACAGGATTCAGCTGCACCCCATATAACGATCCAGCCTCACAAAGCTTCCTCTGCCTTTGAAGCCAAAAGCAAAATAGTTTTCAGTTCAGTTACAAAGACAGAGGATGCCTAATGAGGTTGGATCTCTAAGTTAAGTGTATCCGAAACAAGAGGGAAACACAAATGAAATGAATTGCCCTTAATCCGTTGAGGTTTTAAATACTTTACTTCTCATCAGAAGGGAGGAGTTAGCAAAATACGGAATCGGATTTTGCTTGCAAAGTATTTAATGAAGCAGCGAGTTAAACCTTCGTAATTTAAAAAAAAGTATGTCCCTCTCAAATCTGTTACACTAAACATCATTTGCGATTCTAACTTTTTTTTTTACACAAGAATGACCAATTATAAAGGTCCGGAGGTCACTTGACCATAAAGGTTAATGGGTATGCGTTAGTTAATGTGATTATAGCGTAGTAAACATAAGTAGTGGGAATGTTTGTAAGCTAGATTACTTAGGGGGCAGTTAATCGAGAACTTGTTTACATTGGACTTGAAGACAATTAGATTGTAGTCAGCTGGAAAGCAGGCAATCGGAAGAGAGTTACAGAGGCGTGCAGTTTTAAGAAGGAACTTACTTCATGAAATCTGCGTTTAAGTTTAGACACATATAAAGAGTGTTGGAAATTATTGATAGTGGGTTGGGCTAGACAAGTGTTTGGCGAGGGGGGGACCATAGATTGAAATTCAGCTAAGCTGTTGCCATGAAAATAACGATAAAGCAGAAACAGGCTCGCAACGTCTCTTTTGTGGGAAAGATGTTGCAGATAAGACAAAACGGCATCCCCCACTTAGCTACGAAGTCTATTTTGAACTCTGTCAAGGCAGGATAAGTCTTTCTAGCAGCTCCTGCCCAGATGTGGGAACAGTACTCCATCTCTGGCCGTAGCTGGCTTTTATATAGGTAGAGAATTGCATCAGGAGTGAAATCTCTACTTAAGCGATAGAAGGACCCATCATTTTTCCAGCGACCTTCGCAATTGATTTGATATACGTGTTCCATTTCAGGTCAGGAGTAAGGGTCAAGCCTAGAAGCTTGTCAAAACATGAAGCCCTCCGCAGTACAATATCTATTCATTTCAACCGATGCCACATTGTAATCAGGGTGTAGATGGTGTAGAGATAGAAGCTTGGTTTTAGCTACATTAAAAGTAACCAGCCACCTCTTTCCCCATTGTACTTCTACTAAGGTGGCTTCTTCCTCCTTTTTTGTCACATATCAGCATGTTAGATTTTATAGCTTAGCTGTAAGAGTTTCATAGTAAGGTATGAATTTTTTTATGGAAATCACTCAAGACAAGGCAGAAATTCTTTTCCCATGGTAAGAAACATTGTTCATGGAATGTGAGGTATAAATAAGAAAATAAAGGAAGCGAAAATAACGAAGCGATAGAAAGTCAACCCAAAGTCTATTTACTATTCTCTGTAAGTATCTTCGAATATCCCATAATTTTTGAATTTTTGAACGAAATCAAAGTGAAATCAGCAGCACGAATCTAATATGAACACATGCACAATTTGAAAAAGAAATTAATGTGAACCAGTTTTTATACAATTCATGTTTCAGTGAAATTGATTTTTAGCCAGGCACCTGACTAGAAAAGGCCCAACCTAACGAAAAACGACTGAGATAAAAACTTAGTTATAGAGATAAATTGTGTGCTTGAAAACTACCCAACAAACTTGACAGAAAAAAAAAAAAAGACATGAAGTAATTTTATGAACATAACACACCGTATATGTTAATAAAAATCTTGGGTAAAAATTGTTGCAATTTAAAAACATTATCTTTCATCTAGCAATTAATGATATAGATATAAAATTTTCAATAAAATTTTTAAGTGCAACAAAATGTACATTACATAAAATATATCCAAGGTAATTTTTTGATTCAATTTAAATTAAATTTTTATAACTTTGTAAAATTTATAACAGTGCACTTTGAAGATAAATAAATTTCAAATTGAATCTCGTACCTTTATTTTTAAAGCCTATAGTAAAAACATTTTGTTTAACAATTTTCATGCTTTGGATGAAATGCTTTTCTTACTTGTACAAGATAGAGCAAATAAATCAAATTTTATTCATTCAATGAATTTAAACATTTCTGACGTGAAATGTTGAAATTTCAAATCCAAAATTTGTATTATTCTATGTAAGACAATGAATACATTTGAAATATTATAACTCCTTATCCTATAGGATTTCGATGTCTACTATCTCTTCAGAGGAGGAAATATCAGCAAATAGTTATAATGGTTTACACCTTATTTGCTAAAGTCAGTGAGATATGGAAAATCACAATTAAAAGTTGTTTAAGTATTTAAATGTCATACAGTAAGGGAAGTTAATGAAAAGGATAAAAAAATTCACATCCAAATTACATGGGAAAATCTGAAGTGATTGTCTTTTGATAGCAGTGTGGTAAAATGATCCAAACTGTATTTTCAGTAATTCACATCACAATTAATGGTCCGAAGTAGGCATTTTCCTGGAGCAATTTTCTTTGATTATGTAATGGGTCCGGTAATATATATATATATATATATATATATATATATATATATATATATATATATATATATATATGTATATATGTATATATATATATATATATATATATATATATATATATATATATATATATGTGTGTGGGGGGGTGTTTGTGTGTGTCCGGTGGATCTGGTTATTAATAAACACATAAATAGATGAATTAAATATTATTTATAATTATATTTATAATTACAGAACATAGGCTTCAAATTCCACTCCAAAATAACTTCCAATTGTTAAAATAAAAAAGGCGTAAACCATTATAACTATTTGCTGATATTTTCTCCTCCGAAGACATGGTAAACATCGAAATCCTATAGGATAAGGCGTTATAATATTTCAAATGTATTCTTTGTCTTACATAAAATAATAAAAATCTTTTGATTTGAAATTTTAACATTTCACGTCAGAAATTTTTCAATTCATTGAATGACTAAAGTTTTATATATACAGGGTGGCCGAAAAGTCCCAGGACACTGGCCGAAAACGTTATTATATGTTTTCTGTGTGTTTCATTAAAAAATACTGTGTTTTATTAAAAATGCATGTATAGTGTCCTGGGACTTTTCGGCCACCCTGTATATATATATATATATATATATATATATATATATATATATATATATATATATATATATATATATATATATATTTATAAATATATATTTATTAATATTAATTCTTTAATATTTATAATATACTTTAATTTTACCATCTTGGATCATTTTGGTAAATTTAATTGTAATTTTTATTTTATATATATATATATATATATATATATATATATATATATATATATATAGAGAGAGAGAGAGAGAAAGGAGAGGGAGAGAGAGAGAGAGTGTGTGTGTATGTGTGTGTGTGTGCCCACGCGTGTGTATATGTATGTTTAGCGAGGAATGTTTTGAGAGAGAGAGATAGATAGAGAGAGAGAGTGTGTGTGTGTGTTTATTATACAAACATCATTATTTATTAAATATGTATAAACAAACTATATGCCAGCTCTGCCCTGCATTGAGCACTTTTTAATAATTTTTAAGAGGAAAACCTCTCTGAAAAAATAAATGCCCTGTTTAAACGAACACATAACCCCCATATAAATAAAGGTACAACAAATAACGGCAATAAATAAATAAATAAATAAATAATGAAATACTATTAAGTAAGAATAAATTAAATAAAATTTTTTTTTTTTTTTTTTTTTTTTTTTTTTTACAAAGGCATCACCACATTATCAAGGCCCAGAGGCCACTCAAGGATAAGGGTTAAAGAGTGTACAGTAGAAGTTGGTCAATATAGTAATCATTAGTAATGAAAATTTGGTAAATTTAATAACTTATATGGAACGGCTCATCAAGAACTTATTTACTTTAGACTTGAACAAAACCATATTGTAGTCAGCCGGAAAGCAGGAAAACGGAAGACAATTCCACAGGCGTGCAGTTCTAAGAAAGAAGCTTTGTTCATGGAATCTACGTTTAGGTTTAGGCACAGATAAAGAGTGGGGGAAATTATTGATAGTGTTTACAGCTAGACGAGTGTTTCTTGTGAAAGTTTGGCGAGGGGGGACCATAGATTGAAGCTCAGTTGAACACTTTCCATGAAAATAACGATACATCAGAGACAAACTCGCAACATCTCTTCTGTGAGATAGAGGTTGCAAGGAGGAGAAAAGGACATCTCCTACGAGGCTACGAAGTCTATTTTGAACTCTATCAAGGCAGGACAAGTTCTTTCTAGCAGCTCCTGCCCAGATGTGGCAACAGTATTCCATCCTTGGACGTACCTGGCTCTTATATAGATAGAGAATAGCATCAGCTAATATTTTAATTTAGGATATAATCAAAATTAAAATAATAAGGCAAAAATAAAATTTAATAAAAAATTTTAAAGGAATTATTTAGACATTTTTTAAAAAATATATATTTTTAAACTATCATAAAATAAATGTGAAGGGAGAAATTAAAGACACTTAAAAACGATTAAAGTAATTTTTAAAATAAATTACCCAAGTAGTAAATGATATTGAAGGATTATAAAGGAGTACCAGGATATATAAACATATAGAAAATATATATGAAAAAGTAATACGTAGATATCTATGATGAGAGAGCCCTACTACTTTCACAAAAATTTACCAATACTGCCACCACTATCTTTAATATTATTATTAATTTTATGAATAATAATAATAATAATAATAATAACAATAATAATAATAATAATAGTAGTAGTAGTAGTAGTAGTAGTAGTAGTAAACCCACAAATATAAATGATGAAAATTACAGAAGCCAAAAACCCCCAAAAACCTAGGATGAGGGGGATCGATTTTAAGGTATAACGGTACTGAAAAAAGGTTAAGAGAGGGGTTCAAATTACGTAGCCTGGTAAGATAAATGGAAAGGTTGCGAGGAAAGGTAGAGGGAATATAACAGCTCCATAAAAGGAGTTAGAAGGGGGAGCATAATATGGTTAAGGTAAGAAGGTTAGGAAGCGAGGAAGGCTGAGATATGATTTAGAAGATGATTGGTTGGGAGTATAGAATAAGAGGTGAATGCGGTATTTAGGTGTCATTTTGTTAATGACGGTGTGTAAAGGTTAAGTTATGCTGCTGTTAGGCTATTTGGCAAGGAGGAATTTCCTTTTGTTGGGGCATTGTCTAAATATCTCATTTATATCTATCCATCTATCTATATCTATATCTATCTATCTATCTATATATATATATATATATGTATAGATCATCGTGTAACGGTTAGATCACTCTCTGACTGACGTAAATGAGCATTTAAAATTAAAAATGTTTAAATTCGACGTTATTTCACGCGGTTAATGGTAGCCGAATGGATTAGGTCTTCGCTAATCGAGCCAGAAATGTCTCGTGATGCAGGGTTCGAATCGTTCGACTCGTATTAATCGTGACACCCTGTACTGAAGATTCCCGAAAGGATGAACCACTAGTGTTTGTGGGTATTTAATAATTATTACACTATATATATATATATATATATATATATATATATATATATATATATATATATATATATATCAGTAGAATTATAAAAAAAAGTTTTTTATCATTCAGCAGAATGATCCAAAGGTGCGTGCTCCTTAATCCGCGGAGTTTCAAAGAATGCCATTTCTTCTCATCGGAGGAAAAAACTTGTTAGCGAAATAATCAGAAAATCGCGTTAAAAGTTTTAACATTTCTATGTATTTGCTGGTAGCTGCATATGTAGAAACTTAAAGTTTTATGATTTGTAGTCACAAAACTTTAAAAGAAAAACAGTTTATGTGGACAGTTCATTCAATGTTACAAAAATAAAACAAACAAAAAATGACTACCCGTGCTAATAAAAAAAAAATCCGGTGTAGTGGAGAATAAAGATTTGAATTAAGTGGTTGAAAAATGAAAAGCGAAGCGTCAGAAAGTCAGAAAAGGTTCAAAGAATTTGAAGAGAGCCAAAATCGCTTCCGTTTGGCTGGGTGGAAAGTTTGAGTTTGCTTCTCCTTGATTAGTAAACTATTCCTTATAAAGTTTTCTGATATATATATATATATATATATATATATATATATATATATATATATATATATATATATATATATAGAGAGAGAGAGAGAGAGAGAGAGAGAAAGACATAAAAAGGAACAAACCGTATTATGTGTTCATCAACGTTTCGTCTTTATTTTAAAGGAGGTCTCGAAAAAAAGACGAAACGTTGATGAACACATAATACGGTTTGTTCCTTTTTATTTCTCTATTTTGTCGGAATACTATTTCCATTATTTTCATCATATATATATATATATATATATATATTTAATGCATACATAGACTGTTTATTTTACAAAGCATGTATAATAAATCACAAAAATATAATTGGAAACTGTAGATTCTACAAGAGCAATATTTTAAAATATCGGTGCTTTAATTGGTTTGTGTGCTTTACCTGTGCAATTTGGAACAAACACGTATTTCAACCTACGTCTTCGCTTAGTGCTGAAGAGTCAGTCTTCAACTATCAGCCAGTTTTTATCCCAGACTCGGCATCATCAGATCGATGAAGCTCCGGTACATGTAGCAAACATTGTAAGGTATAGTTTTTAAAAATCATCACACACACGCACGCACATACATATACAAAATACACACACAGATATACATATATATATATATATATATATATATATATATATATATAACTACTTAATTTACTCACATAAAATTAATATACGAAAGTATAGATTTATGTGTAAACTTTAAGTATTTACTTCAGAAGTGCTCAATACGTAGGTAGAACTAGTAAGTAAGTTATAAAATGTATATGGCGATTAAGCTACAGTGAATATTCCGCGTTTCATCGACTCTAGGACTTTGCAGGCTTATGCGCATAAGCCTGGAGAGTCCTAGAGTGGATGAAACGCGGAATAGTCAGTGTAGCTTAATCGCCATATACATTTTATAACTTACTGTATATATATATATATATTTTACACCCTTAACTTTTGTATACACCTTAACATATTGTATTACTCATTTGTTCATATATATATATATATATATATATATATATATATATATATATATATATATGCAGACAGGTATTGTTGACTAGCAGGGAGTGTTTTGATAAATGAAAATTGGTGGCCTCCAAGGCACTACTTAATCAATAAACTCCGTTTCTTCTGATTGTTGGGTTCGGATGTATGCATAATTAGCTTTGGTAAGCCGGCGATGTATAGTATTACTATATTAGACGAGTTTCTCCAAACTATTAATATGTGTATGTACGCATACGTTAGTTTACGTGTGTGTGTGTGTGGCGTGTGAGCTATGGGCAGCCGGACAGACAGAGTTTGTAAACGTTATTGTTTACATAACATTATTTCCCACTGTTCAAATGAGAGGATGGTTGGGAGCAGGGTAAATATTTTCAAGTCAAAATCTCAGTCCAAATAATCAGAATCCAAAGAAAATGTCTGACTCATTCATAAAAGCTGAATGGAAATTAATTCTTTACAAAAACTGACCTTTTTATTGTGTGGGCGGAAGACAAGAAAATAAACGAGTTGGCAAATTTTTAGAAATAGAGAAAAAAAAACCGACTAGAAATGAAAGAATCGAGTTAGAAAATGATGTGAACTTATATTATTTGCACTTGATCTTGTTGGTGTAGAAACACTTCAGAAAAAAAGGAGAGGATCAACGAATTTTTCGTTATTTGTCTTTTGAATACACCCTTGCCTTTTGAATCCACCTAAACTTTTGTATACACCCTTAACTTGTGTATACACCCTTAACATTTGAATACACCCTTAACTTTTGTATACACCCTTAACTTTTGAATCCACCTTAACTTTTGTATAAACCCTTAACTTTTGAATACACCCTTAACTTTTTATACACTCTTAACTTTTGTATACACCTTAACTTTTGTATACACCTTAACTTTTGTATACACCTTAACTTTTGTATCCAGCTTAACTTTTTATACACCCTTAACTTTTGTATACACCTTAACTTTTGTTTACACCCTTAACTTTTGTATACACCTTAACTTTCGTATACACCTTAACTTTTGAATACACCTTAACTTTTGAATAGATCCTAAACTTTTGTATACACCTTAACTTTTGAATACACCTTTAACTTTTGAATACACCGTTAACTTTTGTATACACCCTTAACTTTTGTATCCACCTTAACTTTTGTATACACCCTTAACTTTTGTATCCACCTTAACTTTTGTATACACCCTTAACTTTTGTATCCACCTTAATTTTTGTATACACCTTAATTTTGTTTACACCCTTAACTTTTGTATACACCTTAACTTTTGTATACACCTTAACTTTTGAATACACCTTAAATTTTGAATACATCCTTAACTTTTGTATACACCTTAAATTTTGAATACACCCTTAACTTTTGAATACACCCTTAACTTTTGAACACATCCTTTACTTTTGTATACCCCCTTAACTTTTGAACACATCCTTAACTTTTGTATACCCCCTTAACTTTTGAACACATCCTTAACTTTTGTATACACCCTTAACTTTTGAACACATCCTTTACTTTTGTATACCCCCTTAACTTTTGAACACATCCTTAACTTTTGTATTCCCCCTTAACTTTTGAACACATCCTTAACTTTTGTATACACCCTTAACTTTTGAACACATCCTTTACCTTTGTATACCCCCTTAACTTTTGAACACATCCTTAACTTTTGTATACCCCCTTAACTTTTGAACACATCCTTAACTTTTGTATACCCCCTTAACTTTTGAACACATCCTTAACTTTTGTATACCCCCTTAACTTTTGAACACATCCTTAACTTTTGTATACCCCCTTAACTTTTGAACACATCCTTAACTTTTGTATACACCTTTAACTTTTGAAAACATCCTTAACTTTTGTATACACCCTTAAATTTTGTATCCACCTTAACTTTTGTATACACCCTTAACTTGTGTATACACCCTTAACTTTTGAATACACCCTTAACTTACACACTTAAACAACATACTTAGTAACACTAACTGGCACTTTTACCCCAATCAATTTGTTTCATTTATATATTGAAAAAATCTTTGTCGTTTCCTCTTTTTCTCTTTGTCTCAATCTGCGTCTGTTTCCGCGTCTGTCTGTCTGTCTGTCTGTCTCTCTCTCTCTCTCTCTCTGTCATTCTCTCTCTGTGTCTCTGTATTTGTCTATCTATCTATCTCCCCCTTTCTCTCTCTCTCTCTCTCTCTTAGGCTACGCTGCCTGTTAATTTTTTAACACAAACAACCGCAACAATGTTGTCTTCAAGGACTATAGTATTCTTGTGTGCCCTAACTGCATTAATCAATGAAGGAAACCAATACTTGTAATCCATGTTTGTATTCTTTTTTGAGAAAAAATTTTTTTTTCAAAGACACTAGACTTGATTTTATGTAATGTGATAAAATTCACACCCATCGTAGGCAATGTGTGTAAAAATACCACCGTAGCCAAAGAGTTAAAAAAAAAAACAGGAATGGATTGTCACCTTAAATTAATTTCGGGTTCCTTAAACGATAAATTCAACAGAAGAAATACATTTTACAACGAAAACCAAACACTAGTAATAGCTCTAACACATATGGGCTGGTGCATTTATCACTTGTCTCTTTCTTTCTTAAAGATATACAAAAAAGGAATCTCAAATCTTACAGACCAGCACTATTTGGCAAGCTCCGACCTCCCTCTCATCGGTGCCATGTTTTATCCCTGCGTATGTTTTACAAGTAATTTAATTGGATGTGAACTGATGAACTCAACGCATTTGTTATCCCTTGCCGTACATGCCGGACAGGCAGCAAAATCCCACCCTTCACTATTGAAGTCAATCGATGTCGGAAACCTTTCTACTCTAATAGTTACTTTCGTAGGACTGCTAAGTTTTGGAGATTATGCCCGGTTTTCCGCTTCTCTGAATGTACTGACATGCAGACGCTTAATTGTAATGAGGATAGGAATCTCGCTACTCAACTCCCCACAGTCCAATCTTAGACATGATCACCAATTGTAGCCCCTTACGTTGAAATGTCAATATGTCTTGTTTGGGATGCAAAAGAGTAAATGCTTTGACAACATGTTTAACTCTTTTTTTATTATTATTATTATTATTATTATTATTATTATTATTATTATTACTACTACTACTACTACTACTACTACTGGTAAATGTATTGCTTTGGATACTGCGTATTATCGGATTAAAAATATAAAAGTCATTTGCTGTATCATAAAATTGATGGAGAAACCAAAAAACTCGAAGATGAAACACACATTGTAGTAAAACAAAATATTATTATATAACTAAACACAAGTTCGTGTCTATCTAGTCTCTTAAGTGGGTGGTTTCATATCTTTAAACGCCACAAAAAGAAGTTGGCAGCCAATTTGGGGTTTTGGGAAGACATAGAATTGTTTTTTTTTTTTTTTTAGTTTTATTTTTTATTTTTTGCTCGCGGCGGGTGTCTATTTCCATCCGGTTATTGTCCAGCGTTTTCCGACTAAAACGGGTCAATAAACGCTTTGTAATAGACAATGTGGATTCAGAAGAGTGGGGAAGACGATACAATGGCGGAGATATTTAAGCAGATATGGAATGCATTTATAAATCGCAGGAAAAAAAATGGAGGAACAAATAAATACCTGAATTTGACAAAAAAAAAAAAAAAATGTGAGATATTTAACACCCATTCTCAATAAAAAGAAAAAAAAACTAATCCAACGTTAAGTTTGTTTATATATCTCTTAATCGGTGTTTTCCGGGAACATGTATTTCTTTATTATGTATCTAAGGTTTCTACGCATAAAATTTAATTTTTCTTTGCAGTTTACGGATTGTGCAATTTTTTTAAAGTAAGAGATTCAAGTTGAATAAATGTATGTTTTGCTTATGAAATTGTTGCGTAAAAGTGCAGAATATGTTACATACCACCTCTCATTATGCAAAAGTACTGATTCAGACGAACTTTTCTTTATTTTCAGTATAAAAACAATATTAAAGAATACAGTGATCCAGTAATTCTCGGTTTTCTTTTCGTTTATAAGAGACCAAAAATGTGACTTTATATATATATATATATATATATATATATATATATATATATATATATATATATATATATGTGTGTGTGTGTGTGTGTGTGTGTGTGTATGTATATATATAACTACTTAATTTACTCACATAAAATTAATATACAACAGAATAAATTTATGCGTAAGCTTTAAGTATTTAGTTCAAAAGTGCTCAATACGTAGGTAGAGCTAGTTAGTAAGTTATAACATATATATATATATGGCGATTGAGCTACACTGAATATTCCGCGTTTCATCCACTCTAGGATTAGTGTAGCTTAATCGCCATATATACTTTATAACTTACTATATATATATATATATATATATATATATATATATATATATATATATGTGTGTGTGTGTGTGTGTGTGTGTATTCGTCTGTGTGTGTATTCTTGTATGTATATATTTGTGTGTAGGTGTGTGCACACGTATATATATATATATATATATATATATATATATATATATATATATATATATGTATGTATGCGTATGTGTTGTGCGTATGTATGTATATGGATTTGTGCCTCGGCATGAATATGTGAATATTAACGTTCCATTCTTGATAATAGAGATGATCCTCTTTCTCTTTTCTCTCTATTACTTTTTATAAAACCCGCTACCTCTCCTTAACTTCAAACTTCTCATGACTTATTATGTCAATAAACACATTTGCAAACTTTTTCTTGACACGTTAAAATCAGTTTATGAATAGAAATCCTCCATACCAACCCTCCTATACAATCCACTGTTCCCTTAAAATTATGACCCACTTTAATCATTTCATATTTAAATCCAGCTGTAACCTGTTTTTGAACAATTTTCCAAAAGGTTTAAATGCGGTCACTCCATTTTTTATCCTTCTATTTTAGAGAGCTCCAATTGTTTTCTTTGAAGAGCTCCTATTTTATTTTCCCCCTTTTCTTTGTGGCGTCGATAGGTCTCATTGACTGAAACAGATGTCTGTTTGCACTGATCATATGTAACTGTTCATCCTCAAATATATATATATATATATATATATATATATACATATATATTTATATATATGAAATATTTACATTTATAAAATATTTATATATATATGTAATATATAAAATATTATATATATAATATAATATATAAAATATCACACATAATATATATATCTATCTATCTATCTATCTATATATACATACATACATATATATATATATATATATATATATATATATATTTATATATTTATATATATATATTGAAAATAAGCGGAGGTTTCTCAAGAGCCAAGTGCTCTTTCGGCAAGCATCTCATCAGTAGAAAATAGATAGCGTACAAAATGATATTATGTCGAAAATTATTCAATAAGTTACCCATTAGAACTATTTTTCTCGACATAATATTATTTTGTACGCTATCGATTTTCTCCTGATGAGATGGTAGCCGAAAGAGCTCTTAAGAAACTTCCGCTTATTTTCAAAAATGTATATAAATTCTGTACCTCCAAAAATTGATATATATATATATATATATATATATATATATATATATATATATATATATATATATATATATATATATATATATAAGTAATGTGATTTATAATTTAAAAATTAAAAAAAAAATTTTAAAATTTAAAAATCAAATTTTAATTAAATTAAAAATCAGTTTCATAAGAAGGAACAACAACAAAGTCAATTATCTGTACGATCGTTTCGGAAATCCGTGCTTTTTATTTGTGGTATACATGAAGTCACGTAGAACAATTATACATAGTTTTTTTGGTAAGCACGGTCTCCTCATCAGCAAATTTAGGAGGATTTCTATTGAATTGAAAAGACACCAAAAATAAACCTAGCATTAAAAGTAAGGCAGATGAATCTTTTAGTTTTTCTTTTTTTTGAAATCAGGAACTGTATTTAAAGTAGTTATTTAGATGTTTGCTATAGCTTTTTATTTTATTTTTATTTTCACTATTACATTAAAATACACTTAGCTCTTTAGACTATTATTCTAATCTCCTTTAAATTATATATATATATATATATATATATATATATATCAGACTATCTCTCCATTTCTTCATTCTATGCACAATTTGTCTTTATTTTAATAATAATATTTTGAACTCACTCTTATTTTCCTTGTGCCCATTTGGAAATTATTTCACGGAATTCTGCCTCTTTGATTACATCGAAATATCTGCCAGTAACGTGATTCCTTCGGATTTTTACTTGTGGATACCGAACTTTAACCAACTTTTCTTGGATTTTACCGTTATTGGATATTCCACTCTTCACCAGATTATCCATTCACATGAAATCATTTATCTATTTCCCCTATTCCCTATGCTTCACTATTTTTTACCCAGAAGAATCCACGGCTTACTTGTAGTTTCACTAAATACTTTGCAAGCTAAATTCGATTCCACATCTTGCTAATTCCTACCCTCTGATGAGAAGGAAATTATTTCATTCGAAACTCCGCAGATTAAAGAAAATCCACTTAATTTGTGTGTTCCCTTTTTTGAAAAGTATATATGTTTTTAACTCTTCTTTAAGTAGTTGTAATATACTTTATTAATTATTTTATTCTTTACACACACACACACACACACACACACACACACACACACACGCACACACACACATATATATATATATATATATTAGAAAGGGAGAGAGAAGTTTTGGAAGTAGTTATATATATATAGTCTTTGAAGTTTTTAACCTTTACAACTATACAAAAACTATTTTTTATCATTCGTTAGAAAAACCATCTACTCAGTAAGTCATTTAATCACCTGCAATCACTGCATCAACTCGCTCTCGAATTTACTATAATACCAATAATTTATTTTTCAAGAGATCATCAGTTGTTTATCATGAAACACTGTTTCCGGGATATATATACACACACACACACACACACACACACACACACACACACACACACACACACACATATATATATATATTAGAGAGGGAGAGAGAATTTTTCAAAGAAAGATGTTTCATACTACACTGAATATTCCGCGTTTCATCCACTCTAGGACTCTTCAGGCATAAGCCTGAAGAGTCCAAGAGTGGATGAAACTCGGAATATTAAGTGTAGCCCAATCACGATATACAGTATATAACTTACTAACTAGCTCAACCTACGTATTGAGCATTTTCGAAGTAAATACTTAAAGTTTACGCATAAATCTATACTTTCGTATATTAATTTTATGTGAGTAAATTAAGTATATATATATATATATATATATATATATATATATATATATTAGATGAAGAAGACAGAGAGGGAAAGAGAAAGGGAGTGATAGACAGAGAAAACGTGAGTTACAAAAAGAGAGAGGGAAGACAGAAAGGTAAGTGAGACAAAGATAGATAGAAGAGAAAACAGGTGAAGGGAGAAGAAGAGATGAAAACGTGAGGTTCTATTATGACATCACAATCTATTTTAAAATCCTTTGCTTTTAACAAAATTACACGAGAGAAAAATTGTGATATTTTTTCCTGTGGATACTCTTACCGTAGTTTTAGCTATCATATTGTTGATCATGTCCAACCGATCATTTTTTTAAATTTTTATTTATATATATGAAATGTACAAACCATTGCGAGGTAATTGAAAACTGAATCAAGTTATTTAATTTATACGCAAATCTTTCCAAACATAACTCAATCCCAAAACTGGAGAATGCTTTAGCATGCAGTTTGTGTGTTTGAAATATGCATAACAATGCCTTAGAAGAAAAGAGACCATAACCGCATTTTAGTGTAGATAGAGGGTGAAAAAAAAACTTAAAGCATCAAATGATGTCAGAAATTGACAACAAAATCAGTCATATTAACGCGGAATATTCTGTGTAGCGCAATCGCCATATATATTTTGTAACTTACTAACTAGCTCTACCTACGTATTGAGCACTGTTGAAGCAAATACTTAAAGTTTACGCATAAATTTATACCTTCGTATATCA
The DNA here is from genome assembly GCF_053919585.1 of Euprymna scolopes. Classification (NCBI taxonomy): domain Eukaryota; kingdom Metazoa; phylum Mollusca; class Cephalopoda; order Sepiida; family Sepiolidae; genus Euprymna; species Euprymna scolopes. The sequence continues at coordinate 129,558,180 of NC_136500.1, read as the reverse complement.
ATTTTATGTAAGTAAATGAAGTAGTTGAAGTATATATATATATATATATATATATATATATATATATATATATATATATATATATCTAGAGAGGGAGAGAGAAGTTTTCAAAGAAAGATGTTTCATACTTTTTAATCCTTTTGTTTAGCTGTGTATGTCTCCAGGCAACGCAGGTTAACTGTTATATATGACTGAATAGCTATTGTCAATGGTCGGACTAAATTCTTGGGCCAAATTACTAAAGTCAACATGACCGATGTATTTCGTATAATATCTACTTATGAAAATGTCAATATTTTCAATTCCGTTGTAATGAGTTTATTTCCTGCTTTTTAGTAGACAGTAATTAATGAAAAATGATTGGCGAAACATTGTATTAAAACCGAAAATGTTTCATTAGATAGATAAAACAATTTCAAAGTATATAATATACATAAGGTTGGTGGAATAAGCTTAAGATACACGCACATATAGATACAAAAAAAGATGTGACCCGTTTGTTCACCCACTGACCTCGAATTAAATTGTTTGCATGAGAAAATAATACATTTGTAAACCAGTTAAATAAGACAGTATAGAAATGTATTTCTCTCTCTCTCTTTGTATAATATATATATATATATATATATATATATATATATATATATATATATATATATATATATTATAATATAAAGCAGAACGTCTGTGTGTGTGTGTCTGTGTGTGTGGTCACGAATAGGATCCTATATGGTTGACTATTTAAAAAAAAAAAACTGACGACATATAATGATAAAAGATGTATCGAAGCCCAGGAATGGATATGTTTGATCTGGCAGTACGGTCGGTCATAAAAATCGTGGGGTCTGCGTTCGCGCCTGGGCCCCAAAGTATGGAAATAAAAAATGAAAAAAAAAAAAATTAAAAAAAAAACGTTTACAAGGATTTTGAATATGGATGTGCATAAGAATACTTTGATAAGCGTGTTTCAACTTAAATAGAGATGGTATAATAAAATTGTGGGGTCTGCGATCGCGCCTGTACTCCATAGAAATATGGCACAAACTTTAACAAAGACTTCTCATATCTATTTGCGTAAGTATACTTTGATAATTATGTTTCAGTTTGAAGAAATATGGTATAATAAAATTATGGGTGTTCGTTCGCGCCTCACCTCCATAGAATGTAAATATGTCACAAAGTTTAACAAGGTTTTTTTAAAAAGGGTGAGGGTCCACAATAACACCTTAACTTTAATCTTAATTCACGTTAGCTTTTTTTTTTTTTTTAGTTAAATCATAGTGTGTCGAATAAATTCACCTTATAAATTCACGTTCTGATTAAAGTGAAAGGTTCCCCCCCCCAAAAAAAAATCGGAACTTTAGACACTTCTCGACACAGAGTTTACATAACTCTGATTTTTTTCCTTCTTTACTTGCACGTGGCACTCTTTCGAAATAGATCAATAGATAAATAATAAAAAATAAGAATGTTACTTATTATCGTGTCAAAAGAAGGAAAAAATCCTGCTCACGTGATTACGTGTCTTTTTAAAAACCTTCACATAACCTTTTCATTTTTATTTATATATCTGTTTAAGCATTTTTTGTCAGTGTACTAGAAGGAATTCAGTTTATTACAACCCCATTCTGCGTGTGATTTACATTAGAATAGTAACACCCTGAATCCGACTACACCGTTCAATACTGTAAAACTGAAACGAAGCTGTTCTGCTTGAAAGGGCGCCATTTTCTTATTATTCGATTATTATATCTATTCTTTGCTTTAAAAAAACTCAAGTAATTACGTGCTTACTTTTTTAATATCCCATTTTGCTGTTTCGGATTATTTTATTAAAGTAAGTAAAGCTTCATTATTTTTCAAAACTGTTTTTGTTTCTTTGTTTTTTGATATTATTTAGTAAGATCGTTTAGCAGAAAAGCCAACAAACGACTACCCGGAAAAATAAATATACAAGAAATAAATGTTACCATAGTCAACAAAAGTTCAGTTCATGTTTTATTTGATTTTGAAATAGTTTTTAATGCTCTTTACTTGAAATAATTTCAACGAACCGAAACTAAAACGAAATGTGAGGCGATAACTACTTAAATTATTTTTTATATAAACTACACATGCCATAATCGAATATTCCTCAAGCAACAAATAGCAGAAAACATTAACATATGTCTATAAATATTCCTTACGTTGAGGGAACTCTCTTAAATTGTTAACACAGAATGCTCAGGTGCCCCTCCTTCAAATTAAAAATTAAAAACGGGGCCCTCCATTTCAAAGTCGCTGCCATTTTGTTTTTTTAACCAGTTAATGAATAAAAAAAAATTACAAACTACTTAAAAATACAAACCAATGAACTTTTCTACCATAAAAGTAACTTTTATTGACTATTTCTTGTATATTTATATTATTATATATATAACATTTTTCTTTGTAAGGCAACATTATTTTGTTGGTCATTCTTGGCTACGAATGGAAACAAAGTTGATATAAAAAATATATTTACCGCGAAAATTATCTTTACTTTCATCATATTTCGCTTAGAGTAAAATTTTTGAGTATCAAAACCTATCTCTTTACAACCCCCTCCTTTTTATAACCTATCATACTTTCATCAATCACAGTCCATGAACCCAGACAACGACGAATACTTCTGCTCGTATATATATATATATATATATATATATATATATATATATATATGTAACATATTAATATTAACCAAAAAAGTAAATCCAACAAATAAATCGTAATTATACGTACGTCCGACTATAACGAGTGCAGTATCCGTGCATACAATGTGTATTACAAAGAGACATATTCTCTCGTTCTTTATAGTAAGTGGAAGGTAGTATTATTATCAGTAGGGTGGACACATCACAACAGTTTCGCATATAATTCTTTACTAGATACAGGAAATCTCGAAATAATTAATTTACGCAATTATTTCCTAGTATGATTAATACTATCGCTAAAAAATAAATACATTAAATCAATTTTTTTCGAGTTAGTAATATTAGCATTCTTTAAATAACCATAAAACCAACATCTCACCTGTCTGTTTAAATCTATGCATGTATGTATGTATGTATGTATCGCAAAATTTTCCACAGAGGCGACGGATATTTACGAGAAATGTATTATTTTGAAGCTCGACCGTGCGGACGATAAATATCGAAACATTGGCCAAAACATTAATTTCTTCACCCTCAACTGGGAATTTTTCTAAAGAGAGGTGTCGATTTTTTCGCCGATATTTTCGAAAGTCCTCGTCTCTTTTTTGGATTGTCTAGTCTTAATTTAAACCCACGTCACTTCCGGTTGGGCGATGGGTGCAGCAGCTAACGCGTCACGTTTTCAGTTTTTTTTTACTTTCTTTTTCTCCTTCGCGGTAACGGTTCGAGTTTGCTTGCCCACTCTCACTTTTTTTGCGCTCGCAATTTTATTTATTAATTATTTTTTTTATTTATTTTTTATTTATTTATTTATTTATTTATTTTATTTATTTATTTTTTATTTATTTACTTATTTTTTATTTATTTATTTTTTATTTTTTATTTTTTTATTCATTTACTTATTTATTTTTTATTTATTTATTTTTTTATTTTTTTATTTATTTATTTATTTATTCATTTATTAATTTATTTTTTATTTATTTATTTATTTTTTTATTTATTTATTTTTTATTTATTTATTTTTATTTATTTATTTATTTTTTTTATTTATATTTTTTTATTCATTTTTGCTCAACCAACACTCTTCCACATACCTCCACTTTTTTCCGCCTTCCCGTCACGGGTTCGAGCCTGCCTGCCTACCTGCTACAACTTTTTAAGTTTTTTTCTCAACACACACCTACAAACACCAGAGCAACACTTGGCACCCAGGCAAGTTTATTATAAGAAATAAAGGTTTGATACATCTGATACATCTGTGAACAAATATAGAAAACCAGCTAATTTTCGAAATTGTTGAAATTATTGGTCATTGTGGTCCATGAACAGCTGGCAACGTTCAGTGATTGAATCGAAAACGTTCTTAATCCGTTTAATTAGTATGTTGACACATCTTCTTTCTATGGTTACTTTCAACTCATTCATTGTAGCTCGTTTTATGGTGTGAATCTTTTTTTAAATATTTTTACAATGTGGTCACCAATTACCAAGGCCCAGAAGCCACTCATGGATAAGGGTTATTGTAAGTACAGACAGTTAGTGTGGATATTTTAGAGTGTCTACTTTAGGGGGCAGTTCATCAGGAATATGTTTACATTGGACTTGAAGACATCCTGTGATTTGCATGCCCCCCCTCAAGAGAAATATCCATGGGGAGTGGTCAAATCCGGTGAGCGTGAACAGTACTCGATACTTCCTCTTCGTCCTAACTATCTGTCTCGTAGGTGACTATCAAGATATTCTCTTACGTCATGATGATAGTGGCTAAGTGCTTCATCCTATTGCAAGTGTCATTCTTTATTCCTTAACATCTCTTGGGAATGTGGCATCGCGTATTCATGTAGCAAGTTGAGATAATTTAAAGAGTGTATACATTTTATTAGGACAGCCTGTATATAGGGAGTCAATCTACCCAAAATAGATTACTAAAACGTAGCACTCAAACATCATTCCGTTTAGGCATTTAAAATCCAAGAACAACTAAAAAATGCGGATCAATGTTTAAGTATTAATAAACATGAACGCATATCCGTCATAAGAGAATAGCCGTTCGGTTTCTACACTCAGTCACCCAATAATCTTACTCCATTTCTTTGCATACAGAGATTCAAGCGGGGTTATGAAATATTTTTGGCTACTTTGATCAATCAACCAAAATCAAATTCAGTGCACTTAATAACTGCTGTATATGAAAATTCGAGCGAGAAAAAAGTCTCCCGTGGTTATGACTAACAGCTAGAATTCAACAGGATGTGAATGTTTGGAGTCACTGTAAGACACCGGAGGGGGCAGATTAAAAAAAAACAAAAAACAAAAAATACACCCATTATTTTGCTGATGAGGAGATTTTGTTTTCATAAAAAAAAAACTATATGGTAAAATTATTGCCCTTGACTCAATGTCTGTCCCAATAAAAAACATTGTTTCCGAAATGATCGTACCAACGAGGAAGATTGTCATGGAATTTTTGTCTGTTAAATCCAAACCAGGAAACAAAAGAAAAATGCGTTCTATAGTTTTCTAATGATTACCATTCTTCAATAATACATCTTTTATTTAACAGCGCTTATTAGCATTGACACTCACCAATTTCTATGTGCGCCCATATTTTTCTTTACAAGGGAGTCACCACTTATAAAGGCCACTCGAGGATAAGGTTTAATGAGTGTAAAGTAGTCACTGGGGCAACAGCGTAGTCATCGTTAGTGCTGGGAAGTAGAATTTGATTACTTAAGGGGACGCTCATCAAAAACTTATTTACGCGGGACTTCAAGACGACATTGTTGTTGTAGGCTAGATTTAAAACAGGTAGGCAGTTCTTGGAAAGAAGTTGTCAGATAGATAGTGGTAGTGATGGTTGATAGCGGTTGTAACTAGACGAGTATTTTTTTTGATAAAAGTTTGGCTAGGGGACCATAGATTACAGCTCAGACAGGTACTTACCATGAACGTAAGGATAGAGCAGAAAAAGGTTCGTACCGTCGGTTGCGACAACATTACATCCACCCAACAACGCGCATATTGAAGACCGCATAATATTCAACGATCTTTGAACAGAAAAGGTACTACACTTTGGTCTTAACCAGAGAACCTATAGAGTGTATTGTAGTTCGAGTTCCTACGTTCGACAAAAATGTGACACCAGATGAATTTTTTAAAATGATATTTTCAACAATTGGGCGATCTAATATATTAAAATAGGAATAACGTGCGTACCAATATAAAATTATCTCAGTGTATTTGAAATCGACAGTCGACTAGCTACAACCACTATCAACAATTTTCCCCACTCTCTGTTTGTGTCTAAATCTAAAAGCAGATTCCATGAACAACGCTTCTTTTTATAACTGCCAGCCTGTAGAACACTGTTTGCCTGCCCATCTTCCTGGCCGATGAAAATATGGTACATTCAAGTCCAATGTAAACAAGTTCTTTTGAAATGTTCCCTTTAATTATCCAAATTCTTGCCCAATTTACACCATTAACGATTACAAAACTACCGCCTTAAATTCCTTAACATTTATCCTTGAGTGAGAAAGCGGTTGCAAGACCATTACATCCACCCAACAACGCACATACAAAACTATAATATTACTCTGGTTAATGTGATTTCCGAATATATACGGAAATATCTCGAAAATCTTTTTAGCATTTCATCATGAATTTTTATTCTATGATCGTCCGGAGCGAATGGAGACCGCATAATATTAGTCAGCCATCTTTGGACAGACAAGATACTACACTTTGGTCTTATGGTAGCATTCAAGTCTAATGTAAACAAATCTTTGTTTAGCAGTCCCCTTACATAATCAAAATTCTGCTCAATCCACACCATTAGCGATTTTTAAACTACCATCTTATATTCATTAATCCTTATCCTTGAGTGGCCCGCGAGACTTGATAAATGGTGACAGCCTTTAAGAAAAAACAAAGAAAAGATAAACAAAATGAACTATGATTTCAGCCAGTAATATTATGTTATTGCTATGAATCTTTCTATGGTTCTTTAAGTAACCCCCCCCCACAAATCTATATCAAATTTATGAAACGTTGCAATTCGGGTTAACGTTTACTGAACCATGTAATATTATTCTGTCTTTGTAATAAACAAACTTATTCCGTTTAGGCATTTAAAATCCAAGAACAACTAAAAAATGCGGATCAATGTTTAGGCATTAATAAACATGAACGCATATCCGTCATAAGAGAATAGCCGTTCGGTGTCTACACTCAGTCACCCAATAATCTAACTCCATTTCTTTGCATACAAAGATTCAAGCGGGTTTATGAAATATTTTTGGTTACTTTGATCAATCAACCGAAATCAAATTCAGTGCACTTAATAACTGCTGTATATGAAAATTCGAGCGAGAAAAAAAGTCTCCCGTGGTTATGACTAACAGCTAGAATTCAACAGGATGTGAATGTTTGGAGTCACCGTATGACATCGAAGGGGACAGATTAAAAAAAAACAAACACCCATTATTTTGCTGATGAGGAGATTTTGTTTTCATAAAAAAAACTATATGGTAAAATTATTGTCCTTGACTCAATGTCTGTCACAATAAAAACATTGTTTCCGAAATGATCGTACAATTTATTGGCTTTATTGTGCTCCTTCTTCTGAAACGGATTTTTAATTTTTAATTTTTAATTTTAATTTTGAATTATAAATTATCAATCACCTTACCAAATATAAAAGTAGCTCTAGGATATTTGCCTATTGAGCTTGGATACATCGGCTTTACAACGAGCATTATTCTTTTCCTGTATTTTAATTAAACTAGTATTTTTACTATAACATTAAAATACACTCTGCTCTATAGAAAATTTCTCTAACCCCCTTTAAATTATATATATATATATGCATATACATATATATATATATATACATATATATATGTATGTATAAAGAATAAAATAATTAATAAATTATGTTAAACCTCTTAAATAAGAGTTAAAAACATATTAAATTTTCAAAAAGGAAACACACAAATTAAGTGGAGTATCCTTAATCCACTTAGTTTCGAATAAAATACTTTCCTTTTCATCAGAGGGTAGGAATTAGCTAAATGTTAAATCGGATTTTGTTTGCAAAGTATTTAGTAAAACTAAAGTAAGCCGTGGAGTCTTCTTGGTAAAAATAGTGAAGCAGAGGGAATAGAGGAACAGATAAATGATTTCATGTGAATGGACAATCTGGTGAAGAGTGGAATATCCAATAACGGTAAAATCCAAGAAAAGTTGGCTAAAGTTCGGTATCCACAAGTAAAAATTCGAAGGAATCACGTTACTGGCAGATATTTCGATGTCATCCAAAAGGCAGAATTCCGTGAAATAATTCACAAATGGGTACAAGGAAAAAAAGAGTGAGTTTAAAATATTATTATTAAAAGAAAGAAAAATTGTTCGTGGAATGAAGAAATGGAGAGATGTACTTTATTGTTGTTTGTTTGAAGAGTTCAAGGGAGCTAACTCTTGATTTCATTATGATTTAAATTTATATTATGATTTAAATTTATATCCTATGGTTCTTTTAAGAATAGACGCTGCCACCTTTATGATTGATATCTGTATTTCGTATAGCTTAGTCCTTCAGGGATTGCTTTTTAATATTTCGGAGATCATGTCGTTTTTAGATCATTTTTAGGTCCTGATATTCTGTTATCTTTTTTCCGTTCAGCTGTATTCAAGCCCAAACCATTTGGGACTGTGATATCGATAATTAGAGCAGTTCCTTCATGATTGTTCAATATTACAATATCTGGCTTGATGGCCTTAACTTATAACTGCCCGCCTGTATTTTTTTTTCATAGAAAACGGTAACTTTTTCGTTTTATGTTATCGGTGGTGCTTCGTGTTCCCAGATGTTCGTCGATCTGTCAAGTTTCATCTCTCCACTGGAGGTATTTACATACTTTGTTGTGACGGGCAGACATTAGGTGGCTTGGCCGCTCTCAACGGCAAGTCGTAAAACCTGCATTGGCTATTTGCTTGTAGGACAGCCATTTTTTAAAATCCATTTGTGAATAAGCCCTGATCTTGAATGGCTACAAGGAGACTTTCATCATCAAATGGAAGTCTCCCGCTCTCGAGCTATTGAGATGAGGCTTCCCTGTCTACAAACTCCTGCGTATGTGTGTTTTTACATATGTATAAATATATGTGTATGTATAGATATACATATATATGTATACGTAAATACCTTCAGATAAATAATCTGGACTTATTTTATAATTAGACTTGTTTTATTTTTTGCCGTTTGCACCTCATCTTCTAATTTTTAAAATCAATTATTCTTTACATTTTGATTTTTTAAAATTTCCTCTTTTGTTAACATTTTAATAAATATATATATATTATTAAAAATTATCATTATCAATTATCATAAATATCGCGTGCACCATGTTTATCCACATTACCTTAACTTTTTAATTTTCATTATTGCAATTAGAGTAGATTATTATATCTAAACATGGAGATAAATTAATTATATACATTTTGAGATTTTATTATTATTGCTACACAACTTTCAGAGCTTCGGCGTAGTTAATTAAGAAAAAAGAAAATAATGATAGGAGATGGGAGTGATGTTGAAGAATGGAGACTGAAAATATTTTAAGTCAGAGTCAGACCACCGTAAAAATATATTTTCTTTGTTTAGAAAAAAATAAAAGTAATTCATTGAATAGGAAAACAATGCTGCAAGTAAGCAGACATGAATTGGAGACCATTAAGCTGTTGTCTATGATGGATGATGATTAACAAAAGACCTGATCGGTTAGAGGTTAAATGATCTCATAAAATACGTTGGAGAAAGTTCATAGGAAGAATTTGAAAGGAGGAGAAGCAAAGGTAGGAGCTGGAGTTAAATATTCAACAGGGAGAAATTTTCCGGTCGGGCAGTTGGGGAAATGTAGGTAAAATTGTGACTTACCTTAATAGTGCGTGTGCGGGCTTCGGTCGCTTAACAAAACAAAAGTTAAAAATAGCGACACACATTTGTTTTATTGTGCTTGATGGTACGCAAGGTGGATGAATTAAATGAGCTATGGAGGAGGTGGGGTATGAGAGGGAAGACGGCATGCTACGTAGACAGAGAATTGCAACATAATGTTCAAGTAAACTTAAAAAATCGTAGAGGGTAAAGAACACAACTTGATTGAAATCAACTTTCAAACAAGATTCTCTGAGCAGACTAAGTCACTTGGAAGCTCTTGGCTGAAGGAGTGCGTCGTGGTACCCGTGTGTCTTTCCGTCTGGCCAGGCGCAACTCTCATTCGGCAATTCTGCCATCCAAACTTGAAAAATTGAGTAATGCATTGTAACATACCCAAAATAAAACAACACCCACAAGGTTTATATTTTCTTTATCGGCGTTACCCCAGTTTTATAACAACGAACATTGTGACAGAAATCATTATTAAGACGTCAAGTGATATTAATACCATTTAATATTATCAAGACGTACAAATAATATTATCATGTAAAATGATATAACTCTGATTTTTTGCAGTTATTGTCTTTATGCTGACTCGCGTGCAGAGAGAGAGAGAGAGAGAGAGGGGGGAGAGAGGAATAAACTAAGTGAATAAAAAACAGGAGGGAGGGCATAGAGGATGATAAAATTTATGTTACATTTTTTCCTTGGTAATGCCGGGTAACCTGCTAGTACTCTGTACGGTCACCCTTTTTCTCTCTCAGTAATCTTTATAACTACATCTTTTTTTATATCTACAAGAAAAATGACTCTAATGACCTGGTGCGCGTATTACAATATATAAACTCCCTATCGATCTCACCATCTCTTAATCTAATTTTAAATGTTTTTTTTTCTTTTTGGCCCTTTTCACTCTCTACTCTATACAGAAAGCAAAAAAAAGGGGTCATAATAGAAAGATCAAAGATCAATAGATCAATTCAATCATTCGCTCGAAAGAAGAGGGTGAAAAAGCAATCAAGACGACGTTCGGACATCGTTCTTCAGCGCCATGTTTACATGAATTGCGAAAATCGTTACGAGAAATGACCAAAGATAAGAATGCGATCACGGGTAAAATCGACTTTATTGATCGGATTTTAACCGGAACATGAAAGTAGTTCGTCCTTGTTGGACTAAAATACATTACATGACAATCGATTTAGAAGACCGTTCGGATACAGTCTCTCTCTCTCTCTCTCTCTCTCTCTCTCTCTCTCTCTCTCTCTCTATTCAGAAAGTATAGAGGCATTGCTGTCTATCACACACACACGCGCATATAAATGTATATATTAATATATATATATATATATATATATATATATATATATATATTCACATATATATTCCTCCGAGCTGAATACAAGGATCGGCAAACCAGCAACATTAATGGCCCACCTCACCAAGCAAGTGTGGGAAAACGATATGCTAACTGTAAACCAGATAAGAGTCCATCAGGCAGTTGAGCTGAGCACTCTCCTATACGGTCTTGAAACATGGACCCTCTACTCCTAACAGGAAGCTTGGCTAAATGTTTTCCACCTTTGCTGCATCCGCAGACTGCTTTGCCTGATTTGCCAGGACCGTGTCACCAACATCAGTGTCCTAGCCAAGGCGCGGATGCCCAGCATGTATACTATCTTGATGACCAGACGTTTGCGCTGGCTGGGACATGTAAGGTGGATGGATGATGGACGAATCCCTAAAGACGTTTTGTTTGGGGAGCTTGCCTCTGGCACAAGACCTACCGGCCGACGGGCCATTCGCTACAGGGATGTCTGCAAGCATGACCCGAGGGCTTTAGATTGCTTTCTCAGACCATGAAGGCTTGCGGACCACCATCCGGTGTGTAGCTGAGACATCCGAAAGGAGGAGAATCATACGTTGGCGGGAGAAGCCGTCCCGTAGAAAGGAGAGGACAGATCAAGCTTCAACCCCAGCCCAGGAAGAGAGAAAGAAGGCTACATCTGCAGCAACTGTGGCAGGTCCTGCACAGCCACAACACAAGCTGCAACCCCCCGACAATCAGGACGCGGAATTTCATGATTTCTCGAGATAGACGGAGCCAAATATATATATATATATATATATATATATATATATATATATATATATATATATATATTATATATATATATAATGTGGTACAATGGGGAAAGGAGTGGCTGGTTACTTTTAATGCATCTAAAACCAAGCTTCTCTCTTTGCATCATCGACATTCTGATCCACATCTGGCATCAATCGAAATGAATGGCTCTCGTCTTCAGGAGGCCTCAAGTTTTGACAAGCTTCTGGGCTTGACAATTACTCCTGATCTGAAATGGAAGACGTACCTCAAATCTGTTGCCAGGGCCGCTGGAAAAAAGGTGGGATCTTTCTATCGATGATGCAATCGATTGGAGTTGGTTCCCCTAGTCTTCGTCCAACCAAGGGCACCCAAAAGACAGTGCGATAGGGGTCGGTAGTGTGCCAGGGCATGTCAACACATCCCCTACTACTCCAAGCTATCCTACAAGTTTAGCCCGGATGCCGCAAGACACACAATTACCGTGTGTGGCCAACGTAGAGACACTTTAGGAGTCTTGATGATGGAGAGGCTATGTACTAGCAGGGAAGACTTATGCATAGCTGCTCCTTTTCACCACGAGCGGTGTTAGCTGGAAGGAAGAAGGCACACAGGCATGAAATTAACACTAACATACCTAACACACTAAACGCATCACATCTCCCTGCCGGATTAATAATCCAAACACACACACACACACAATATATATATATATATATATACATATATATATATATATATATATATATATATATGTATATAAAAGGAAATTTAGTGTATTTGTGTATTATATGTTAGAATTCGTTCCCTAATCATTCCAAAACAACTGGGCCGAGAGTTATGCCTATAGAACACTGTTCCAATTGAATGCTTCCCTGCCGGTTACAATATAATAGCCTGCAAATCCATTTTAAACAATTTCTTATTGAGCCATCCTGTTAAATAATCCAAAATTTACCCAATCTACACTATTAGCGATTACTAAAATGCAGCCATACATTAATTAACCTTTATCCTCG
>NC_136500.1:129532945-129540445 GCF_053919585.1 Euprymna scolopes | reverse complement strand
CATATATATATACATATATATTTACATGGATACTTATTTTTTAGTAACATAGTATGGGTGCCCGGCGTTGCCTGTGTGTTTGGAGATGTGTGTTGAGCAAAAAAAAAATAAAAGTGGTAGTAGGAAGACAGGCTCGAACCCGTACCTCAAAGGAGGAAAAGAACGGGTAAAAACAGACGTTTTGCTGTTACAACCCCCCCGCCAAACCGGAAGTGACGTAGGTTTCACTTTAGGCTAGACACACGAAAAAAGGGGATGACTTTCGAAAATATCGATGAAAAAAGGGGCCCTCCTTGTAGAAGAGTGCCCAGTTTTAAGTGAAGAAATGTTTTTAGTCAATTTTTTGATATTTGCCGTTTGAAGGGTCGAGCTGCAAACCGATACTGATCTTGTAAAAATCGAAATTTTTAGGCAGACATGCAAACATATATGCATACAGTAATATATTGGTAGCTCAAATTTTCGACCACAACCGATTAAAAAGTTTTCCCTATATCTGAATACCCTTTATGTCAAATTTCAAATGTTTAGACCAGAAACTGTCTGAGTACTGGTAGTGGTCACTTTTTTTTAAAGTTTGGCCACTATTATGACCCCTTAACATTTGTTGTTTTGTACCCAAATCAAGTTGTTATGTAAGATTCATATCTAAGCCATCTATATCTAAAATTTTAATTGTTTATACTCAAAATTGTCGGAGAAGTTTGGTAGAGTACTTAATCGCCAAATTTCTGGCCGAACAGTAATTACAACGTTTTTTCCCAAATCTTAGTACCCTGCGTATCAAATTTCGGGTCTGTAGAAAGTAAATTGACAGACAGACACACGCACACACACAGACATTTTCACTTTTATAGATATAGTAGCATGGGTGGCCGGCGTTGCCCGGGTATTTGGAGATGTATGTTGAGCAAAAAAATAAAAAGTGGTCAATTTTCTTTTTAAATTTTACCCCTATTATGACCCCTTAAAATTTATTGTTTTGAGCTCATTTAAGGATTAATTCCCAATGAACCTATATCTAAAATTTCAAGTGTTAGACCGAAAATTGTCGGAGGAGTTTGGTAGAGTTCTCAAAGGTCAAATCGTTGAACTTTCACCCCTTAATCGCCAAATTTCTGGCCGAAAACTGATAACTTCGATTTTCTCAAATCTCTACCCTGTATATCATATTTCGAGTCTGTAGACAAAAAATCGACAGAGTTATTGCGTAGGGAAATGTACACACACAGACACACAGATACTTTCACTTTTATAGACATATAGATAGATTTACTTGTTAAACACATTTGAAAAATTTAAATATGAAAGTGCTAATAACATTTTTAAGTAAATAACCATATTGTTTATTTAATTACAAATTTTCAGTTTCCAAAGAAAGTTTTTTCAAGTAGGGATATACAAAGTTTTTTTGTTGTTGTTTTTAATTGTACTGTTTGGCGTTTTTCAACGGCCACCAATGCCTGATGCAATGAGATGTCTGTTACATTTAAGATTACTTTAAAACCGAAAACTTGTACTTCCATGAACCATGTTTATTTACTTAAAACACACACTTGTTCGGCTTTATTCGCACTTCCATGTTAAAAAAAAATTCATATGCTTTCAAGAAAGAAATGTAACTCAACCTGCAAACTTTAAATATCGCTAATTTTTTCACGTAAAGGTATTTAAAGTTTTTTTTTTTTTTGAAAAACATAAAATTTGTAATTAAATAAACAATATTTTCATTTACTTAAAAAATGCATTTTGTCGGCTATATCAACACTTTCATATTATATATATATATATATATGTTTTTTTTGCACGATCTATTTATATCTGTATATTTATTTATATATACATTACAGAATGTGAATCGTTTTTATAAACCAATATATATATATATATATATATATATATATATATATATATATATATATATATATATATATATATATAGTTTTTTGGGTCCTTGCTAATGAAGCCAGACATGACTTTTTTTTTTACATGGGGTCAACACTTTTCAAGGCCCGAAGGCCACTCAGGGATAAGGGTTATTACGTGTACGGTAATCAATGAGATAGTATTGTACTAATCATTAGTATTGGGGTTTTTGATAGATTGTCTTACTTAATGGGGCGGTTTGTCAGGAGTTTGTCTATGTTTGACTTGAAGACGTCCAAGTTGTAGTCAGGTGGGAAACAGGCAAGCGGCAGAGAGTTCCACTGGCGTGCAGTTCTAAGAAAGAAGCTTTGCTCATGGAATCTACGTTTGGATTTAGGCACAGATAAAGAGTCGGGGAAATTATTGACAGTAGTTTCAGCCAGCGGGTGTTTCTCGTAAGAGATTGACGAGGGGGGACGAGGGATTTGAGCTCAGACTTCTGTTTCCGGGGTTCGAATCTCTCGACTGGCGTTAATCGTGACACCCTGCATACTGATGATTCCCGAAAGGAGGAAATACTAGTGTATGTATTTAATAATTATTATAGCAAATAATTATGTCAGCCCCTTTAAGAAACATGTTTCCTACCGTGGAGCACGTTTAGTCGTAATAAAGTCGGTCAACTTAGCTAATCCGCGCAGATCGTCATATAATGATAAGATCACTCAGTCTGACGCTAAAAGCATTTAATAGGAATAAATGTTTAATTTCAACTTTTTCTCTCGCGGTTTATGGTAGCCTAGTCCTTGCTAATGAAGCCAGACAAGACTTCTGTTTGCGGTGTTCCAATCTCTCGACTGGCGTTAATCGTGACACTCTGCACTGATGATTCCCGAAAGGATGAAACATTAGTGCATGTAGGTATTTAATAATTATTATAGTAAATAATCTCTATATATATATATATATATATATATATATATATATATTTATATATATATATATATAAACGCATACACATATATATGCACATGCATACATATGCACACACACACGTGTACATTTTTTTACATGGAGGTCATCTAAACATATATATATATATATATATATATATATATATGAGCAAACAGTTAATGATATGTTAAAAACACTTTGAAATGAGTTAAAAACATATTTAATCTGAAAAGGAAACACTAGATAAATGGATAGTCCTTAATCCGCGGAGTTTCGAAGAAATACTCTTCTTCCCATCAGAGGGTAGGAATTAGCAAAATGCGGGATCGGATTTTACATGCAGAAGTATTTGATGAAACAACAAGTAAGTCAAAGATCTTACTTGAAAACAAAATAAGTTAAGCAGAGGGAATATGGTAAAGAAAAAGGTGATTACACATTAATGGATAGTCTGGTGGACGATAAAAAAAATTCAAGTGACGGTAAAATCCAAATGTAAAACTTCAAGAAAGTTAAAAGAATTTCTATTTGTACAAGTAAAATCCAAGGAAATCCCGTAATTGGAAGAATGGTCCATAATAATCTAAAGGCAGAAATCCATGGAATAATTCACAAAAATGTGTACAAGGAAAAAATAATATTTTTTCTTTGTACACATTTTTGTGAATTATATATATATCAAGCATCAGGAAATAAGAAAAAAGTAACTTGGTCAAGAAAAAGGACATTTATGAGATGACCATTAATAACTTCCAAACCGTAAACATATTAGATTGGAGGGTTGTGTAATTTAGTATAAAAGATATACACCTATAAATTGCTATTTTTGTGTATTGATATTCATATTTAAAAAAAAACATTTCCCTATTTATTAAAAAAGAAAATACTACTTTGTTTTAGATGATCCGCGGAATTGTATTCAATATATTAAGGCTAGAAAACTTGGTTGTGAAAAACAATGATGGAGGATCGTTAATAATGCACTTTAAAGCAAATATAATTTATAATGGTCATCATGCACATTGGTTTTACGTAAATCTATGATAGAAACGGAATGGGAATCTCTCTCTCTCTCTCTCTCTCTCTCTCTCACACACTATATATATATACATATACCTTTGACCTCTTAATCGCCAAATTTCTAGCCGAACACACTGCACTGATCCATACAAGGTAAATAGATACAAAAGAGATAAAAAAATTGCATGAACATAAGCATACATACTCACAAAAAATACATATACACATACATACATACATACATACATACATACACACACACACATATATATATATATATATATATATATATATATATAGCAAAAATTGTAATCAGTAAAAACCTGAAGAGAGTGCTCAATACTATTGCAGAGCAAATATATATATTTTATTACCGTTTTTTTCTCTTAGTTACACATGTTCCGGTTACCGAATCGTATCAACGATCCAGTAACTTCATAAGACTTGACAGAAATGATTATTATGATTAGAAAAACGATGTCAGAAGAAGTAAAAAAAGGGAAAAATAGTTTCAATTATAATTCGACAACAGTTACCTTTTAAGATTTAAGAAACACTGGAGACTGGTAAGGGGCGAGGGGGAGTTTAAAATATTCAACCAGACAGAGATAGGAATAGAAGGAGGGGGAGAAAGAAAAAGGGTAGAAAGAAGAACGTAAGATGGGTGAAACTTTGAAGGCGGATGTAGGGGGGGAGAAAGAGAGGGATAAGAAATAAAAGTAGAAGGATAGAGAAAAGCAGTTAATGATGCGGCGCTAACTTGTGGACTCTAGATAACTATAGCGGTTAGTTGTTGGATATATTTGGATTTTGACACGTTCAAATCTATACGGTTTGGGAGGAGGCGTTTTTTTGCGATAACTAAGGCGCGTCCTCTTAAAGCAAACTTAGTTA
This sequence comes from Euprymna scolopes, assembly GCF_053919585.1. Taxonomy (NCBI): domain Eukaryota; kingdom Metazoa; phylum Mollusca; class Cephalopoda; order Sepiida; family Sepiolidae; genus Euprymna; species Euprymna scolopes. Next base: position 129,535,711 of record NC_136500.1, on the reverse strand, counting down.
CATCCAACTTAAGTGCATTTATCTATTTAAATGCATTGACTATAAAAAGGTCTTTAAGAAATTAAGTAAATTATAAATTGTAAGATATGAATGAAATTAATATTAAAGATATAGACTATAAAAATATGTATTTATAAAGATATAATAATAATAATAATAATAATAATAATAATAATAATAATAATAATAATAATAATAATAATGAAAATACAATACATATGGAAAAATTGGTTCATTTCCATGGTTTAAAATGTTAGTACTTGATTGATGAGTGATTAGCGTTCGTGAATGGTGAATGTTACTACAACTCTTGTTATGTATGACTACTGACTTTAAATGGCCCCTCGTCGATAAAGGTTGGTTGGTTGTTTTACGGCATATCAACCCTTTTCGGGTTATTTAATGTCGAATCCAAAGATTTTGAAAAAAAAAAATTTAATAGAATATATTTGTTGTTTTCAAGTCGGTTTCTATTTAACCCATAATTGGAACCCTAACAGGTACTACCACTCCAGGTCAGAGTGGACCTGGGAGCAATGGTAATTAAAGGGTGGCTCCACACTCCCCAAAGCCCGCAAGCTGGGGCCTCACCACTGGATATAGTTTGAGGTCATATCCAGGACCCCCATTGAGGGACTTTTTCCCTCTGCAGGGGGGAGAGCAGTCGGCGTATTCTAATGCCCCACCGACAGGGCTCGTGGAGAAAGGGGGAAAAAACAAAAAAAAAAGAGAAAAACAAACTCAATTTTCAAATTTACCTAAAAAATCTGACCCAGATGCCTTTATATTCTGACTAGCACTTGTGAAATACGCTTAAATATGATATTTTAATTTATGCAGATTTCGTATTTATAATTATATTATATCGGACTATATTATATAGTAATCATTTCAAAAGTTAAAAAAAAAAGAAACTCGTGCGCCACTACCGAGAATCGAAACTAAAACGTTTAGCTTACGATTTTTTTTCTTTTGACGTTAATGACTGAGCTATGATGTCATGTTTGCTGCAAAGCTAAAAAATTACGTCACGCATGCATACTCGTAATGCCGTCGTTCGACCTTCACCTGGCAAATTTCATTTTTTTTTAATTTTCACACTTTTTCACCGACTTTCCCTTGCTAAAACACAAATATAAAGGTTCACATCAGTTTGAAAATTTTTAAGGTTGTTCACGCGAAACGGATGTTTTTAGAACGCGCTTTACCCTCCTTGAGATTTGAAGTGAAGAATGTAGTTTTTAAACCTGCTTAAGATGGTGTTTAGTTTGGTTTTATTTGTTTATATTTTATGTTTGTTATCAGACATAATTTATTGTTGTTAAATATTCCATAATGGCTTAGTTTAGTAAATGTATTTATGTACATAAAAAGTTTCTGTTGGAATATTCTTAAAAACATCCGTTCCCCGTGAGTCATCCTTTGTTTTATTTTCTCTGTATAACCGACATTCCCTAAGGCATTATTTAAGAAAGTTGACTTTAGATCGAAAGTGTTCTCTGTTTGTTTGAGACGAAGATATTATAGGTTTTTAATTGAATTTGATGATTTGAAAATGTGTGAATATTAAGGAATGTAAGATTTGTGATTATGATAAGAACTGTATGATGCAGAGTAAGGTTTAGTGAAATATATAAAAATTTGGTGTTTTTACATTATTTTTATAGAAAGGCCAAATTATTTTTTTAAAAAGATGCAGTGTTTTTTTTGTTTTTATTTTATAGTTTTATTATATTCCCTATGTGTTTCTCTTGTATGAAATACTAGCCTGGGCGTCTGGCGTTGTCCGGGTGTTTGGAGGTGTAAAAAAAAAAATTGGTAGTAGGCATGCGGGCTCGAACCCGTGACACGAAGGCGGTAAAGAAAGTGAAATTATATCTGACGCCTTACCTCTACTCCATGATGCGACCGGAAGTGCAGTTCAAATTTAAAATAATTAATAAAAAAGATGGCTTACAGAAATGGCGTTGCTTTTAAACCCCCAACGAAGATCTTTTTTTAATGTGGGAGACAAGCAGCTTCCCCAAAAAGGGGGGAGAGCATCCTGGGAGTATCTAAATAAATAGTAATTGTCTCAGTATGAAAGGTTTACACTACATTGACCGACGAAAAATTACACCATAGACGCTACCCGGCTCGAGGGCCAGGCGATTGCGTTCAAATAGTTTCGCTCTATTTATACGAGAAAGGCAAATAATCAGCGGAGACGACGGTTATAGTAATTTATGGTCATTTTCTACGCGAATGAAACGCGTAAGATTCTGTGTAGCTTTATTGCCATAATTATTCGTAAATTGTTATCTGTATTTTCATAAATTATTATAAAACTCTACGCACGAATTCAGCACTCTTGAACTAAATACTGACAATGGACACATAAAACATGATCTCTCTTGACATTTTATGTAAACACCTGAAATAATTTTCTTTCTCTTTCTCTATGTAAGTACAAAAATATCAATTTTTCTATATGCATGAATCTGCATATATATATATATATATATATATATATATATATATATATATATATATATATATATACGTTATATTTTTATTACCGTTTTTTTCTGTTAAGTTACATTTTTGTTTCGGCTACACGAACTTAACAGAAAAATACGGTAATAAAAAATACAACGCATATTTGCTCTACAACAGTATTGAGCACTTTTTCAGTTTTTATTAATTACCATTTCTACTAAACTATATATATATATATATATATATATATATATATATATATATATATATATATATTTTCTCTACCCT
>NC_136500.1:129445445-129530445 GCF_053919585.1 Euprymna scolopes | reverse complement strand
GCAGAATAGTTAGAATCCCCCCCCGTTAAAATAGCTTTCCTAATAATATTTCAGCACGGTGCAAACTACATCTATTTGTAAGATAAAACAAGGAAATATCTATTTTACTTAATGCAATCTTTATTTTTAGTTCATATCAAAATTAATTAAAACTGAGAAGTTAATGAATTTTTACTTAATTTGTGTTGTTAGTATATCTCGGGAGAAAACAAAAAAAGTCCTATTTCATTTCTCGTTTCAATCAGTTAAATTACTTGCAGTTAAAAAAGTTATAAAAAACAAAAACTTGAAGTTTTAAATATATTTCAAAGAAATAAGTCACGCCCGGTTCTAAAATATTGAAAATTCATCGATCGAAAGAAAAGAACTAGCTTGACAAATGCTAACTTTAAAATATTTGGAAATACCCAGTGCAAAGTTTTATTTCTCATTAAAAGAACGGACTGAAAAATATGTAAAAATTGTTTGTTTTGCTTTTAACAAAATAAATAAAATGAAATATTCGACTTTTTCCGATTAAAATAAAAGTTCAAAAACAAGTTCACTTACTATATTTTATTAGATTAAAATTATCCCAATGTGCAATTATAATAATTATTATCGAAATGAAGAATTGTTCTTTCTCGTTAGAAGAACATACATAGACGTTCGATAAAACAGCCTTATTTTTTATGCCTGTTCGCGTGACCACGTGGTTGATCACCGGAAACTTTCCATACCTACAAGTTGATCAGGAAATGAGGTCAAGCTGTCATTTTATTGTCCTACTACCTCAGTAGCCGTGGTAGGAGCCGCTCTAAATCTTAAACATACTAATGTGTATAGGTTAAATTAGTAGGTGAATGGTAATTTAACATATCTATGCTAAAAGTGGTTTCAGATTGAATCGGGGTTATTCAGTTATAAACATGTTTTTAATTAAACTAGAATTTTTTAATGGTCAGAAAATGTACAACTGATGTTGCATTCTTGTACACACCACTATCATCCATTCATAGATTATTGGGCAGGTAAAGAGATAAAGAAGAAAAGGAAAAAACGCAAGTGATAAAATAAAAAAAATGAACATTAAAGAAAGAAAGAAAGGAAAAAGGAAAAAGGAAAAGGGGAAATCATAAATAATTTATTCGTGATGAATCCAACTCGTCCTTCCTCCCGTCAACCCTCTACCCTTACTCCCATTTCTCATCGTAGCTTTTTTACTACACGAAGATTTTAAAGTTGTATAGTAATAACAATAAAAACAACAACAATAATAATAAAAAATAATAATAATATTATTAATAATAAAAATAATAATAATAACAATAAAAATAGTAAAATCCCCAAAATTAAATATTTAATCCATCTCCATGCTTAGATATAATCATCTACTCTAATTGGGAAAATGATAATTAAATATAGAAATTAATGTGGGCTAAACTGCGATATTTATTATTTATTGATTTATAATGTAAAAATAGTGGGAAATAATGTTTACAATAAATATGTAAAAAATAATGTTTACAATAAATATGTAAAAAATAATGTTAACAATAAATATGTAAAAAATAATGTTAACAATAAATATGTAAAAAATAATGTTAACAATAAATATGTAAACAATAATGTTAACAATAAATATGTAAAAAATAATGTTAACAATAAATATGTAAAAAATAATGTTTACAATAAATATGTAAAAAATAATGTTAACAATAAATATGTAAAAAATAATGTTAACAATAAATATGTAAAAAATAATGTTAACAATAAATATGTAAAAAATAATGTTAACAATAAATATGTAAAAAATAATGTTTACAATAAATATGTAAAAAATAATGTTAACAATAAATATGTAAAAAATAATGTTAACAATAAATATGTAAAAAATAATGTTAACAATAAATATGTAAAAAATAATGTTAACAATAAATATGTAAAAAATAATGTTAACAATAAATATGTAAAAAAAATGTTTACAATAAATATGTAAAAAATAATGTTAACAATAAATATGTAAAAAATAATGTTAACAATAAATATGTAAAAAATAATGTTTGCAATAAATATGTAAAAAATAATGTTTACAATAAATATGTAAAAAATAATGTTTACAATAAATATGTAAAAAAAATGTTTACAATAAATATGTAAAAATAATGTTAACAATAAATATGTAAAAAAATAATGTTTACAATACATATGTAAAAAATAATGTTAACAATAAATATGTAAAAAAATAATGTTTACAATAAATATGTAAAAAATAATGTTAACAATAAATATGTAAAAAATAATGTTAACAATAAATATGTAAAAAATAATGTTAACAATAAATATGTAAAAAATAATGTTTACAATAAATATGTAAAAAATAATGTAATTGATCTGAAGATATCGACGAATACATATATATGTTTATATATATATATATGTGTGTGCGTGTGTGTATGTATATATATATACATGTGTGTGTATGTACGCATGCACATATATATGTTTTTATTTATTTTGAGTAGGTTCAAAGAAAAATATTTCAGAGTTAGTTTTTAAGAAATATGTTTATTTTAATCTACTTCAAATAAATAATAACATACACATGTATGTGTGTATGTGCGTGTGTGCACATATATGTATACAGCGTGTAGTCAGACTTTGTGGACACATTGTAGATTATGCAACGAGACGTTGTGGGCACCATGTAAATTATGTAGCCAGACTTTGTGGACACCCTGTATGTATAACATACTCATGACTGTGTAACATATTACTGTTTATCTAAAAACCAATAAAGAGTATACCCTGCTCTACTTCGTTATATTAACCTCGTGGAGCTGAATTGGAATACAAAAACCTCGGATACATATATATATATATATATATATATATATATATATATATATATATATATATATATATATATATATATATATATATATATATAGTATCGGCCATAATATAAGGAACGGAAACAATTTACAATTATTAATCCATATTTTTTAAAAAAATAGTGCATGGATTTTTCTGAAATACTCAGAATAAACAAATAGAACCAATGTGTATAAAATAGTACCAAAACAAAACAAAAAATTACGATTCAATATTGAGAAATATTTTAGTTTAAAATTATATCCGTGGAATTATCCGGGCCAAAAGTTAAGGAACGAAATAGAAAATTTATTTTTAAGAGACTAAATTTTACATAAATATAGCTAGTTTTTAATATTGGAACTGCTGATAAGCACAACAAATAAAAATGGCGTCACCGACTCGTAAAACTCTGTCTCTCCAAGAAAAAAATTAATTTTACACAATTACAAAGAAAAGAAATAAATTTCAACAATTTCTAATATCGTTCGAAGATCAAAAAGTGTTGGTCATCGTGTGATAGCTCGATATAAGAATAAAAATACATTAGAAGCATCCTCTAAAACCGGCAAATCCCCCAAAACGTCTCAAAGAGAAGATAGGGTTATGGTAAGGCAGGCTCTTAGTGACCGATTCAAATCCGAAACATCATTTTCTCGTGATTTTAATGAACAAACTGGGAAAAATATATCTAGAAACACTGTTTCTCGACGGTTAGCAGCTGCCGGATTGCATGCCAGGGTGCCAGGATTGTATCTAAACCCTTGATCTCCAAGAAGAACAAAAATAGCCGTTTGAAGTTTACCCATGAGAATGTCATCTGGGCTGATGAACAATGGGCTAAGGTTCACTTCAGCGATGGATCCAAGTTCAATTTGTTTGGATCTGATGGAAATGAACATGTACGGTGTAAAGCAGGTGAACGATTATCCTCCAAATGTGTTAAAAAGACACTTAAATTCGGAGGGGGAAGTGCAATGGTGTGGGGTATTATATCCTCGGAAGGAGTTGGCCCTCTAGTTCGTAGCTATGGTAGGGTTAATGCGGATACTTATAAGCAGCTCATTCAACAACATGTCATTGAAAGCTTACGCCTTTCACCTAATCAGCCAAGCATTTTTATGCAAGATAACGCCCCTTGCCATAAATCTAAAAAGGTGATAAGTTACCTCGAAGAAGAAGAAATAAGAGTAATGGACTGGACAGCGCAGAGTCCGGATCTGAATCCGATAGAAAATGTTTGGAAAATGATTGGAGAAAGAGCACAGACGAGGAATCCCCAAAATCAAAATCATTTGTGGGATTTATTGAAGGAAGAGTGGGAAAAGATAAATCCTGAATTTTGCAAGAAACTAATCCAGTCTTGTGGTCGAAGATGCAGTGAGGTCATAAAGAATAAAGGGATGTTCACTAAATATTGAATGAATTTATTTTTTAAAACATTTGCATTAAATAAAACATAAAGTTTCTATTTCGTTCCTTAACTTTTGGTCAGGCTAATTTTAAACTAAAATATTTCTCAATATTGAATCGTAATTTTTTTTGTGTGTGCTAGTTTATACACATTGATTCTATTTGTTTATTCTGAGTATTTCAGAAAAATCCATGCTCTAATTTTTGAAATATACATGAATAATTGTAATGTTTTCCGTTCCTTATATTATGGCCGATACTATATATATATATATATATATATATATATATATATATATATATGCATATATTTCACAAAATGAAGACAACAAAAATCGGATTGCTAGCAACCAGTAGTGTACGTTCATTGTACCTTACAACCGTTTCGCGACCATTCAGATAATTTCAAACCTTATATCGTTTGAAAATATTCACAACAACAATGAAATGCTGTCCTTTATTAATAACGATTAATAACGGAGAAATTATATATATATATATATATATATATATATATATATATATATGTATATACACGCACATACACACACATACGCACCCCCACATATATATATATATATATATATATATATATATATATATATATATATATAATTCTCGGTACTTTTTCATTTTCTCTGTCATTTTTGTCTTCATGGACATGATGAATTTATTAAATACACACACACACACACACACACACACACACACACACACACACACACACACACATATATATATATATATATATATATATATATATATGGCGATTAAGCTACACTGGATATTCCACGTTTCATCCACTCTATGACTTTCAGGTTTATGCGCGAATTCTGTGGTTGTTTTTCGTTTATTCTATTCAATAGAAGAGGAGCATATAAAAAAAAAACGACGAACAACCACAGAATTCGCACATAAACCTGAAGAGTCATAGACTGGATGAAACGTGGAATATCCAGCGTAGCTTAATCGCCATATATATTTTATAACTTACTAACTAGCTCTACCTACGTATTGAACACTTTTGAAGTAAATACTTAAAGTTTACGCATAAATCTATACTTTCGTATATTAATTTTATGTGAGAAAATCAAGTAGTTATATATATATATATATATATATATATATATATATATATATATATATATATATGTATATATTTCTTTGCAAATATGTTTTTTCAATTATGCTCCATTTTTTTACATATCCTAATCTACTTACACACCATATAACAAACAAATGACTAAAGTCCATATTCCAACTTTCATGAGGTTGAACATCTTACAATATATTCCTTTAATTACATTGACATTTACAATTTTTGACAATAACTGTTTCGTAGCGCAAAATCATTCATTTAATTATTATTTCAATTAATGAATCTATTCTACTCTTAACTCAACAGAAGAAATAGCAACTATTAATCCACCAAAAAAAATAAAATGAATTTAAGCATGATTAAAAAATCCTGAAAATTCTCTTCCAATTTTTGGATATTTTAATCTATATAGCTTAAGATATTTTCAGAACCTACTACCTTGAACTGTTTACGTATAGAGCGCTGTTAATACTGAAATAGATACATGAATTTTGTTAATAATAATAATGCTATAAACATAGTGTCATGCAAAAGTATTGGATACATTACATTTTCTTCATAACTTTAATTAGGGTTCAAGATTTTACCCCAAATTTGGTCAGTATATTCCTATTACTATTCTAACTAATATAACGGGGTAGTAATTACAAAATTAAAGTTTAGAAAGTTTATATTAAAGGAAAATATAAATATAAGTCAACTAACGCAAAAGTAGAGGATACATTGATTTAATATTTGGTTGCATAGCGTTTATTGCGTTCAACAGTTTCCAATCGCTTTCTATAGTTGCACACACATGTTTTTTGCAAAGATGTGCAGGTATTTTGCGCCATTCTTCTTTGTAGAACTGTTCTAGTTGTTGAATATGTTATGAATTCCTCTTGTGAACATTAATCTTCAATATTTTCCACAAATTCTCTATTGGGTTGAGGCCTGCAGACTGACAGGCCCAAATAAGAACGTTCTGTTATTTCTAAGCCATTCCTTGGTTAGTTTGGCAGTATGCTTGAGATCATTGTCCCGCTGAAACACGAAATTGCTATTATGTCCCAACAAATCAGCTGATTTGTGGAGTCTTTTCTCCCAAATCTTCCTGTACATATGTCCAATCATTCTACCATTGATGATTTCTAGTTCTCCCGTATCTTTGGATGAAAAACACCCCCATACTATAATCGAACCACCGCCGAACTTTACCCTAGGAATGGTATTCTTTTTGTTGTAGGCGGTGCCATTTTTACGCCATACATGTGTTGCTGTGTTTCTTCCAAAGATGTCGATTTTAGTTTCGTCTGATCAGATTACCTTGTTCCAAAATGCTTGGGGTTGTTCCCCATATGTTTTAACATAATTCAAACGTGATCTGACATGCTTAAGCTCCAATATTGGAACTTTTCTTGGGGACCTTGATACAAACCCTACACGATTTAGAACTCTAATGATTGTATCCTGGCTCACATCGGTTTGAATTTCACCACGAGTAAGAAAAGTTTTTGTTTTGTACCTTTCTGCTTACCCACCTTGATTTTTTTTTTCGTTTAATTTCCTTGGCCGACCACATCTTTTTTTTTAACTTTCTGATAACGTTTCCAACTGTACTAAGTGGTGGATTAAGTTCCCTTGATATTATTCGATACCCTTTTCCTTCTTTGTGCCTATCAATGATTTTTTGACGAATGTCTATCGACAACTCTTTAATTTTAGGCATTTTATAAATGAACTGGTTGACTTTGAAGGAGTGAGCCCAAACTGGAAGAATTTTATAAAATTATTTTAATATAAAGCTCTCTGATTGGTCAGTGATAACTCGTTTGTATTATTGCAACACGCTAAGCAAAAGTCATTTAAATTTATTTTAGAAAAATATTTTTTTAAGTGTATCCAATACTTTTGCGTTTGTTACTTCATATTTTTCCTTAAATATAAACTTTCTAAACTTTGATTTTGTAATTACTACGCCAAATATAATTTAGAATAGTAATAGGAATATACTGACCAAATCTTAGGTAAAATCTTGATCCCTAATAAAAGTTATGAAGAACAATGTAATGTATCTAATACTTTTGCGTGACACTGTATATGTGAGTACATATATACATGTATATATATATATATACATTTGTACATACATGCATATAAATATACGGTATTAATATATATATGCATATATATTTGTACATACATACATATAAATATACATATAAATAAATATACATTTGTACATACATACATATAAATATACACACATATATATATTTGTACATACATACATACATATAAATATACATATATATATAAATAAATATATATATATATATATATATATATATATATATATATATATATATATATATACAGCTGTATCAAAATTTGGTCCCGGATATGACTTTAAACTATATCCGATGGTGAGGCCCCAGCTTGTGGGCTTTGGGAGTGTGGAGCAACCTTTTAATTGCCATTGCTCCCAGGTCCACTCTAACCTGGAGTGGTAGTATCAGTTAGGGTCCCGCTTATGTGTTAAATAGAAACTGACTTGAAAAAAACATATTCTACTAAAAAACTTTTCTTCAAAATAACTGGATTCGGCATTAAATAACCTGAAAAGGGTTGATATGCCTTAAAACAAAACAACCAACCAACAAACCAAATTTATCTCGAAAAACTCCACTGAAAGAAAAAACGCATCATAACAATTGCCTTTTATGGACAGGATTTGACAAATAATATAGAAAAAAGCTATAATATGTTTAGCATTTTGTTAGAATGAAGTATGATTATTTCATATATATTTTCTAAAAGTATAAATTTTACAATTCAAAAAGCTAAATATTTTATTCGTTTCCTTTTTCAATATGGCCGCTAATTAATGTGAGAATAGCGGATGTATAGATTAAAAAAGTAGTTGATGACGTCTTTGTTAATATTGTAAAACGCTATTTTCTCTTATTCTGTTTTCTATTATTAATACATTTACGTAATTAAAAAAAAATTCTTTACAACAATAACGATGAATACATTGGATGATTTATGGAGAATAACATGTTGTCAATTTTTTATTTATTTTTTTTTTTTCATATTGGTTATTTTTATGTTTTCTTTCATTCTATTACATTTAATCATGAATATGAGATTGTCACTAAGAAACGTTGACCTTGTGTTTGACGTTTTTTTTACACAGGAGTCCCCATTTACAAAGGCTCGAAGGCCACTCGAGGATAAGGGTTAATGGGTATACATTAGTCATTGTGATTATAGCGTAGTAACCATAAAAAGTGGGAATTTTGTAAATTGGATTACTTAGGGGGACGGTTCATCAAGAACTTGTTTACGTTGGACTTGAAGACAATCAGATTGTAGTCAGCTGGAAAGCAGGCAATCGAAAGAGAGTTCCACAGGCGTGCAGTTCTAAGAAGCTTTGTTTATGGAATCTAAGTTAATGTTTAGGTACAGATAAAGAGTGTGTGGAATTGTTGATAGTGGTTTTGGCAGGACGAGTGTTTTTCGTGAAAGTTTGGGGAGAGGGAACCATAGATTGAAGTTTAGATGAGCAATTGTCATTAAAATAACGATAAAGCAGAGACAGTCTCTCAACGTCTCTTCTGTGGGAAAGAGTTTGCAGGGAAGCAACGGTACACCATCGTTGGCTGTACCTGGCTTTTATAACGACAGAGAATTACATCAGGAGTGAGATATCTACTGTAGAAGGACCCCACCATTTTTCCAGCGACCTTGGCAATGGATTTGATTTCACGTAGTTCAGTACGATATTTGACTTAAAATGACGACAAAGTAACTTTAGCAATTGAACCATGTGACTACATTATGATGTAAAAAAAAAATGACATTCAAAAAAGATAAAGAGGGAATCATCTCATGTTAAACTTTCAAAGTCTTTTATAAACATCCAAAGACATTTTCATTAAGTAAATGTTACTAAATGACATAACGATGAAAGACTGCAATTTTAGATTTGAAATGCGCTCGAATTTGAATGCACGAAAAATGATTAATGAAAGAGGATGATAACACAATCCCGTAAATTCGAATAGTACCTTTCTGTCTATCTCTCTATCTCTCTGTCTATCTATCTATCTATCTATCCCTATCTATCTATCGATATGTAGAAATATACTAAAAGCGTATTCTGACAGGCATGCATTACACGAACACACACGTATAGATATGATGTATTCGAACATAAATGCATAATATATATATATATATATAGAGAGAGAGAGAGAGAGAGGGGGGGAAGAGAGAGAAAGAAAGAGAGAGAGTCATTCACAGACAGTGTTTCACGATATCATAGCTCGTTAAAGCGGCCAATTGCAATATACAAAGATATACCCTCTCTCTCTCTCTCTCTCTCTCTTGTTCTCTTTCTTAATTTTACAAGCGATAAAAAATCATGCATTCAAGTGGTAATCGATCGTGACACATTGGTACAGTATCAGAATGCGGATATTGGTATCACGAGTTCGATCCCAACCTATGCTGACGACGACTAGAAACATACATGTCCATAGGTGTAATTTATGCACGTAAAATAATAATTAATGATATAAATAAAAGGAGACAGCCCATAAAAAGAAGAGCGATTCATTCACACATATATATATATATACATATATATGTGTGTATGTGTGATATATATATATATATATATATATATATATATATATATATATATATATATATATGAATAACAAAAAAAAATTATAGCTCTTAAAAACCTCTTAGGTAGCGGGAAAAATAAAAATAACAGCGTTTTTAAGTTGTTATTATCGTTAAAAACAAACGCCAACAACAAATTATATATATATATATATCTATATCTATATATATATATATATATATATATATATATAGACTATATATATATAAAGTATTTTATTTAAACACTATGCATTACATCAGAATCACATTGACACAAAGGTTCCCGTTAGACTATCACAGTTAAGCATCATTGAGCCTGGTCAGTATTAAATGGGTAACTTGTTTAGTATTTGCTGTATGTGTTTTCCGCTTATAGCGGCATTGCTTCCAATCGTCCTGCGCCTATTTTTGTCACTGGACTCAAGCGGTGTTTATTCAAGAGTTGTGCGGCTAGAATTGCGCAACTCTTATCTCAGAAATACACGCGTAGCTACCTTTAGAGAAGGTATCTGTTGTCCCTTGAGATTGAATGAAGTCATCGATACATCGCAGTGTATATCTATTGTGCAAGTGTTCCATTGGGCTGAACCTGTTGTTTTCTAATATTATCAATCGAATCTTCAGCATTTTTTGTTGATGGACAATTTCGAGAAAAAATGATTTTTCTAAACGTCTCCGACTATTTAACGGTTCGGAACAAACTTACAATATAAGATAATATATACCGCAGAAAACATCGTCGCGTCGATGAAACCTCAATACACAAGATAATGTGATGCATAGTTTTTAAATACAATATTTTATATTAGGTCTTGTAGAAATTATGCTCAACCATTTTATTGCGTTATTCTTATCAGTTATATGTATACAATACCAAACTAGCTGGTCCTGGATATGACCTTAAACTATATCCGATGGTCAGACCCAAGCTTGCGAGCTTGGGGAGTGTGGAGCAACCTTTTAATTGCTCTCCCTGCCAGGTCCACTCTGACTCGGAGTGGTAGTACCTGCTACGGTCCCATCTATGAGTTAAATAGAAACTTGAAAAAAAACCCAAATATAATCTATTACAAACATTTCTTCAAAATCACTGGATCCGGCATTAAATAACCTGAAAAGGGTTGATATTCCATAAAAACAAAATCAACGAACCAAACTAATAAAAATATGCTACAAGATGACGGATGTAGAAAGTAGTCTCTGCGATTATGGTTGATTAGAAAAGAACAGATAGTGCAGTATATTTCTTCCTCTTAAAAAAAAGAGACGATGCCTGATTGTATTGTTTCATGACATTACGCCTATATCTTGGAGGATTGTTTCATTACAGAAAAAATTGACTTGCTTTCTCATTGACATACCACACAAAAGAACATGCAATCGATTACGCATAGCCAGAAACATTATACATGAAAAAAAAAACACTTTAATGTAAAGAATGATTTTACGGACATAAACTTTCATTCATTCAGGAAAAACAATTACATAGGAAGTATTTCAGTGATTTTTAAAGAAATATTTAACGGACATAAAATTTCATTAAATCATAATAAAATATGGGAAGGATATTTCACACTCGCTGAAGTAAAGCAAAAGTGAAAAACGCTAATAATAAAGCGGGAAGCGATTAGGAAGTCTTCACTCTCTGTGTTATTGATACCTAAGTGAAGAGCTAGAGATAATTAGATTTAATGGCAGGGAACATTTCTAGAACGTTAAACAGAAATCAGTGATAAAACTACAAGCACTTCAAAGGACAGACACTACGTAAACTTTAGATTACAAAACACGAATTTCATTAAAAAAATAATAAATAGAAAAACAATTCCTTCACACACACACAAACACACACACATAGATACATAAATATTATGGAAAATAAATGATAAATATACATATAAAATAAGAAAAAGAGCATACATGTATATATACCCACGCATATATACACATAAATGCATATATACGTACATATATCGACACACACATGCACATATATACAAATATTAAAATTTCCTTAGTCTAGAGAGATTTTCTTTCATTGAATGAGAGTAGAATAGTTCATTTTGTTTCTAGTCATTTGCTTAGTTTGGAAAATCGGTAGAACATTGGATGTTGATATTCGTACCTGTGCAGGGTACGCGCGCATGAGTGCGCGTGTGCTTCATTGTGCTTGTATTAATTCGTCTGTAGGAGTGCAGACTTCCATAAGCATGTGTGCGTGTATATATATTTTGTGTTTTGCATATTTATGTGTGTTCTTATTGGGATTTGCTTAATGTGGGAGTGAATTTTGTTATGGATTTATTTTTTGTGCTAGTAATTAAAAGTAGTTGTCAGTTTTGGAAAAAAGACTTTATCCTAAGTGTGGAGGCAAATTTAGGATAATGCCCATTTTCCAAACCCACAACCACCTTTAGCTGCTAACACAAGAAAAAAAAATCATAACAAAATTTATTGTGCGTGTATATATGAGTGTATGTATGTTTATATTGGAGACCGACCTTGTGCCTAACTAGGCCCTCGTGGTGGGGCAAGTATACGAACACAAAAGCCAACACACCACGCCACACCCGCATGCATGAACCTACATGTACACCCACACATACAGACCAAATCAAACATATCAAAAGGCTCACACACACATGCCCAGTCCACACACGCACAGGTCTGAAAAAGATCCTCAAATCTGAACTAACCCCTAAAAACAAAATTACGGCTATAAACCAGCTTGCAATACCCGTGATCACGTACGGTTTCGGTATTATAGACTGGCCTCAATATAACATAAACAGGCTCGATACCAAGACCAGGGAACAACTATCCCTACATAAGGTAACATAACGAAACCAATGCATGGATAGGATATACCTACCACGAAAGGAAGAGGGCTTAGGTCTTACTGAATTCAACCATACATATCGAGCCACTATAGTAAGCATGGGCCAATATATTAAAAGTTCAACGGACATGACAATGGAAAAACCATCATGATCACCTTTCTCAGCAAACCTCAGTCACAAAGCTTGCTGAAAACTTTGGAGAAGTCATAGCGGGGAACACTGTCGATGTACACGATAAATCACCGACACAGATTGCAAGAATCAAAATGAAAAATACACCGAAATAGAAGGATGGAAACAAAATAAGCGAGCAGGGAAGTTCCTAGAGAATCTGAACCAGGAGTACATAGACAAGGATGTTTCACTCCAATGGCTCAAGAGTGGGAGACTTCCATTTGATGAGGAAAGACTTATTGTAGCCGGGCAAGATCAGGGCTTACTCACAAATGGATTTAAAAAATGGCTGGCCTACAAACAAATGGCCAGTTTTAGGTTTTGCCACTCAGCGATTAAAAGCGCAAGCCATCTAATGTTTGCATGCCCTACCTTATTGGCAGATGGCCATTACACTGCTCGTCACAACAAAATATGCAAGTACCCCCATTGGAAGATTTGTGAGAGATGCAACTTTACAGATCACCGAACATCTGGTAACATGAACCACCACCAATAACATCAAATGGAAAAGTGACCATGTTCTATGACAAAGACATACAGGCAGGCAGATACATAAAAGACAAGGCCATCAAACCAGATATTATAATATGGAACAAGCCTGAAAGAACTGCACTTATTGTCGATGTCACAGTCCCAAATGATTTCGTCCTTAACAGAGCTGAACGGGAAAAGATAACAAAATATCAGGACCTAAAAAATGATCTAAAAACGACATGGTCGCTGAAAGAAATAAACATTGTGCCGGTTGTGATAGGAACAACTGGCTTAATAAAAAAGAAGCTTCATAAATACTTAGAAGCAATCCCTAGAAGACCAAGCTGTAACAAAATACAAATAGCAGCCATAAAGGGAACAGCATCTATTCTTAAAAGAGCCCTCGGATATAAATTTAAATCATAACGAAATCAAGTGTTAGCTCCAGGAGGGATTAACCCCTTGATCTCTTAAAACTTACTGAAGTAAAATACAAAAAAAATAAAGTTGAAACAAGAAATCTAACCCATAAACACATACACACAACCACTCAGGGGAAAATCATAAAAACATTCACCAAATAGACTTAACACCTCACAACCACTAAAGGGACTAAAAACTGACCGAATGAACCCATAACTAATCTCAGCAGAGACAGCCAGGCTAACATCTACATATCTTTCGAAAGTACAATCGTCAAGTATCATGGTGCAATAGGGAACGAACTCACACACATAAATTTTATTTTTATATGACAGTAAATATATGGAAATAGGACAGAGATTAACGAGCCCAAACATGACAACAGTTTTCGTACGTAGTAGGTTTTTAATGATAGAAAATAGTCCTCATGGGTTGGAAAATGTGTAGAGAACCGATTTTATGAAAAGCAGAAAGAGCAATTGATTTAATACATCATCCAAGAAGAGAAGAAAGGCCAAAAGGTTTTAGAGTCAATTTCTCATCGAACGAACCCGTAAGAATCTCATGAAGAAACGGGGCACGCCTACGATTGGAAGACAACATCTGAGTCTTAACTTAAAATGATCTTAAAAACTGAATTTCATAAACTTTTCCTTAAAAAAACAACTTTTAGCTAATATCTAATATGATTGATTTTCCCTCGGACCAACGATCAAACTCTGTACATGATCTGGGAGATAAGATTACGAAACACTGCTTAATAAGAGGAGATTATTTTACTTGGGCAATCGCTTATCAAGGCCAATGCCCACTCTAGGATAGCGATAAATGATGGTTAGGTAGATGTTAAAACACGATCAGTAATGATTGAACTTGGGTAAGTTTTAACTATATAAGAAGACTGCTTAACAAGAACTTATTTATATTAGACTTGAAAACAATCATGTTATAGATAAGAGGCAGTTTTGTATGCAATATCCGATCCCGCATTTTTCTAATTCCTATTCTCTGATGAAAAGGAAAGTATTTCTTCGAAACTCCGAGTATTAAGGACTATCCACTTATTAAGTGTTTCCTTTTCAGATTAAATATGTTTTAACTCTTTTTCAAAGTGTTTTTAACATGTTGAATTAACTATTTGCTCAACGCGATTTTTTCTCCTTTATAAAACAAACGAATGTTGATTTTAAAAAGAGAGATATATTTCGGAGATATTCACTCCTTTTTCAATCTGTATATATATATATATATATATATATATATATATATATATATATATATATATATATATATATATTCCTCTTATTCTTCGTCATGATGTTTGATGGAAGAATTTTAAGTAAAGTCCACTTGATGTTAGCTGTGGTTTTTCCGTCGTTTATTTTATAAAGGTTTTAAAAAATCGCGTTGTTATTTGGCTTTAAAGTGTTAAATATAACACGTCCCTCATTTGATTTTCAAATTTCACTCAACTCTTTTAATGGATAAACCTATCCAGACTTTCAAATCATGCGCGACCACGCGTAATTATCCGTGGGGTAATGTTATACATACGATTATATATATGTTTGAATTTTTACATCCATTTTTAAATGTTTTAACCTATATATATATATATATATATATATATATATATACATATATATATATACATACATACATATATATATATGTATGTATGCATATATATATATATATATATATATATATATATATATATATAAGAAATAAAAATCACAATAAGTTTACCAAGGTAATCAAAATGGTAAACTTAAAATATATTATAAATATTAAAGAGTTAATATTTACAAGTAAAGTAATCTCAACCAGATGTAAAAGCTCAATAAAACCGAAAAGGAAATAGAGCTTATAATATGAACAAATGATTAATAAAACATGTTAAAAAACATCTTGAAAAAGAGTTTAAAACATATTTAATTTTAAAAAGGAAGCACAAGATAAGTGGATAGTCCTTAATCCGCGGAGTTTCGAAGAAATACTCTCCTTCTACTCAGAGGGCAGGAATTAGCAAAACGTCACAGATCTTACTTGGTTAAAAAAAGGGTGATGTAAGGGGAATAGGAGGTAAAAGAAAAAATGATGAAAAGATTTCACATGAATGGATAGTCCGGTGAAGGGTACAAAATCCGAGAATGGTAAAATCCAAACACGGTCGAATTAAAAACTTCCAATTCAACAGGTAAGTTCCAAAGGATTCGCGTAACTGGAAGATGGTCCAAAATGATCCAAAAGTCAAAATTCCTTAGAAAAAATCGCATATGGAATGAGTTCAAAATCATTAAAAGAAATGTTCAAATGTGCACAGAAAAAAAGCACTGGAGAGAATATTTAAAACACGTCTTCCAAGGCCGGAAGAATCAAGTAAATTAAGGTTATATATATATATATATATATATATATATATATATATATATATATATATATATATATATATATATATATATATATATATAATTTTAATATATATTTTTTTTCTCTCACTGGTCTTTCAACTGAAACCAATTTCCCTCTTTCCTCATTCGATTCTTAGCTTTTAATTTATCATTCTTACGTTTCCTCTTAGAGACGATAAGGCCTTAAGGAAATGTTAACAATTCCACCTGCCCGTTTTTTTTTTGTTGTTTCTTTGGTATTTAAATTAAATTATGTTTCCTCTGAAATTTCTCCTTCCATTTTGCTGTACCAAGATTTTACTTATATATATATATATATATATATATATAAAGATATATATATATATATATATATATATATATATATATATAGACGTTAAAACATTTAAATATAAATGCTTAAATTCAATTTCCCGCGGTTAACGGTGGCCGAATGGATAAGGTCCTTGCTAATAAAGTCCGAGATGGCTTCTGTTTCCGGGTTCGAACCTATCGACCGGTGTTAATCCTGACACCCTGTACTTATGATTCCCGAAAGGGTGAAACATTAGTGTTTGTAGGTATTTAATAATTAGTAGAGTAAATAATTATGTCAACCCCGTTAAAAAAAAAAAAAAGCTTGCTTATTATCGTTGGCCACTTTCAGTTTTAATAAAGTCGGTCAGTGTAGCTCCTATGCGAAAATGATCGTATAATGCTTAGTCATTCTTGCAGACGTTAAAATCATTTATAAATAAATGTTTAAATTCCAACAGTATTTCTCGCGATTAACGGTGGTCGAATAGAACCCCTGACTGTATTCCTGCACCGATGATTACCGAAAGGATGAAACACTAGTGTCTGTAGGTATTTAATTTTTTATTATAGTATATATATATATATATATATATATATATAATCTGGGTAGTTTTTTTTTGTTTATATCCGTTAGAAGCGCTGAGTGAAATTGAAGAATAAAATACGTATAGATACGTTTGAAGCAAAAAACTACAACGCGAATTTTTTTATAAAATAAACGAGTGTTTATTTTTTAAGAAATATATTTCGAAGTAAGACTCCTTTGTCAATCTTTTTTTCTCTCTTTTTCTTCGACATGATGTAGAGTGGAAGTTAGTTCGATGAAGAATCCACGTGATGTTGTTAACTGCGGGGTTTTTATGAGGCCGGATAGGTGACGCATGGTCGCGCATTTTGAAAATATGGGTAGTTTTTTTGTTGTTGTTTCCAACCTTTAAAAGCGCTGAGTGAAATTTGGAGAATAAAATACGTATAAAAACGTTTGAAGCCAAAAACTGCAACGCGAAATATTTTAAAAAATAAACGAGTGTTTATTTTTTAAGAAATATATTTCGAAGTAAGACTCCTTTGTCAATCTTTTTTTTCTCTCTCTTTTTCTTCGACATGATGCAGAGTGGAAGATAGTTTGTTGAAGAGTCCATTGTATCAGTTCGTATTTACTGTATAACATGCTACTTACATAAATAGTTAAATAGTTGAAAATATTCGAGGATTAGTAGGCAAAATAAGAAAACGATGTAAGACTACATATTTAACAACGCCACTTCTCATTGTTACGAACGAATTTCTAAATAATAATGTTACTATTTAGAAAAACATTTTTAACTAGAGATTGCGTGAGTTTTCTGTGCCTTCTCTCTATGAATGAACTAAACTTTTATTTTAATTATAAAAATTTGATAGGTTATTAAATTTACTTTGCTATAAAAACAAAACAAAAACAAAACGAAGTGCAAATGGTGATGATGATGATGATGATGATGATGATGATGATGATGATGATGATGATGATGATGATGATGATGATGTCGACGACGGCAGCAACAATAACGACGACTTTGTAGATTAACACGCAGCTAAATCCCTATTCCAAAATGAAATATTACTTTTATAGATTACGTGTTAGGACATTTTTTTAAATTGACGTGAAGAAAAGCGATCATGGTACTTGTGCAGTTTACGTCGCTCATTAAAAACGAACCTTTCAAAAAACAATTATATTCTACGTACCCGTTATGGAATGAAGTTCTCCTAAAAAAAATTCACTTAATTTCATCAAGTAGTTTTGTTTTTACAGCTTGTTTTCCATCTCGGGAACATGGAATTTCTTTAATAAATCGCTTAATTGATATCAAAGGGAAGTAATTCATTATATTTCGACCAAAATCAATGCTAATGGCGTAGTTTAGATTGACTGTTTCGAATGCCTCGAATGAATACTTTTAGCAATAAAAACAAAATCACTTGATGAAATTAAGTGTAATTTTTTATGAGTACTTCATTCCATAACGGATACGTAGAATATAATTGTTTTTTTTTTTTTTAATTTTCGTTTTTTAATGGGGGACGTAAACTGCACAAGTACCGCGATCATTTTAGAATTTAGAGTGTGAGATCAGTTTCAAATATAAATGTAACGTAAAATGATAATCGTTTCTGGCCACTCTAATTCTTTATGGATGTCACCTAAATTGTTTCCCACTAAATTAAGTTGGATTTACGACGTTGTAAAACCATGTGTAATCGCTTAAAAAGTAGACACCCCCCTCCTCCAATAAGCACATAATTTAAAATTGGTAACACATTACAATGTTTTGGAAAAGCCGCTCATTTTACGTTAAATTTATTTGTGAAATTGACCCTCTATTTTAAATTCCTAATCGTTTCATATTTATTTATTTTTTATAATTATGAGTGCTTATAGGCAATGTTTATATTTCATTATTAAATAGTTACGTATAAAACGGTACGAAGATGTAAATAATGTATTCTCGTGAAATTATCGGTGTTTTTTTTTTATTCCGTTTTCATTTTCGCCCATCGCAATTATAACTTTTGTTGCGAAAAGAAAAAATTCGATTCTCCATTTTATAAACGACACAGCCCTTTCCTACTACTAACCCTAAGTCCGTGATAATACAAAAAATAAAGAGTTGGGTTCCCTATATAAAAACCGACCTTGTGTCTAACACTACCTTCGGGTAGGGGACGACACGTAAATATAATCAGATATAAACTAACCTACACACCCCAGACAAAATGAGATCCTACATTTTTAGGCGATTATGTGAACATATTAAAACAAAAACAAAAAAAAACAAGTAATTTAAAATTTAGAGAGTGCGATCAGTTTAGTATATATATTTAAAGTAAAATTGTCTTAATTTTTAGGCCATTATAAATTATCATGGTTGTTCATTAAATGCTTTTACAACTTACCCTAAGTTAGACTGGTAAGTTCATAAAACCCGCAAATTATCACTTAAAAAGTAACCTCCCACATACACAAACGCACAGAACTTACATATTATAGCAATCTTTGGTTAACTGTCCTTAAACGTTAGAATCACTTGGATATGGAGGCTCATTTTCTGTTAAATTTACCTGTAAAACAGACACTATAAATTCTTAAATTTATTATTTTTTTGCTTCTCGTCTGGTGGATGATTTTTCCGAATAAGAAAGGAAGAAAAGGGGGCGAAATAAATGAGTACACAACGAATAAATGTTACCAAAAACAAGCGAAGCTACATTTTCAACTACCTGGATAATTTTTTCTTTTCTTTATTTTTGCACTTTAACTTATTTTAAAGTGTTTTTTAACTTAAAATAATGGTAGTGTAAAGCCTATTGAATTAAAACCAGATAAAAATGGTGATATAATTTAAGTCATATTCGAGCCTCGATTATAGCTCAGAAATCAGAAATCAAAGTACTGGTAGAAACGCACCCAAGAAATGTCACTATGATCACCTGATGTTATGTGAGAACAAGAAAAAAGGCCGACATACGACTTTTAACTCTCGATAATGACTCAAAAATTAAAAATAAACAATATACTAGTAGAAACACACCCAATAAATGTTACCAAAGGCAGGATAAGTTACCCTTCTACCTAACAAAAATTATATTTGACTTTTACAAAAAATAAAAAATAAATAAAACAATTCGAACTGTTGCATCACATTAAAATAAATATTAAACAAAAATAAACTAAAAATATGCTGGTAATTAATTAATTTTCAAATCATGAAACACATTTTGAATATCTTTAAAATAGTTATATACTTATATACACTTACATTTTATGTTGCCAAATTGTCGAAGCCAAACGGTATCAAAGATGTTAATTACCCCCAAATCCTTTCAGTTAGCGGTCTAGGTGTTTATTGTCTTATATAGGGAAATGAGATTGGTGGGCTCTAGACGACATTGGCGCCGCCGTAGGAATCCCTAAGTATAAACATAAAGGATACCGGCAGAATCAAAGAAAATAACACGGAAGCATGACATTTCACGAGTTGCTTTCAAATTCAATTCAAGACATATCCTTTTCACACCTTTCGCCATTCCTTGTCACATTTGCCAATGCCGACAAAAAACTAACCGGACAAAATCCAACACTATTTTATTCTACTTTTGGTTTAATAAGCAATAATGGTTGATATTATTTTTCTTGACAAAATATTTCTTTAAATGTAAACAATTTTTCAATACCTTGAAAATAAACTGCATTCTTCTAAAGGTTATCTAGCAAATTTTCGCAAAGTTTCAAGTTTTATTTTGTTTATTTACGCAAATAAAATAAATTTAGATTTTCTTTTAATGTTATCATGATCTATAGAGGTTAGTTTTACTAATAGTTTAACAGGAATAAATATTTATCAACGGTATCAGCAATGAAAAATTAACATAATAAAATATTAAAAGAATCGGTTTTGGAATCGGAAATTAGGCACAAATTTTTCCGATTCTGATACCAATTCCGATACCCTAAAAACTACCGATTTTTCCAATTCCCGATTTCGATTAATCAGTACACCGCTAATATATATATATATATATATATATATATATATATATATATATATATAATTATATATATATATAATTATTTACTTTTTTGTAGGTAACATCGGATGGAAATCGCATCTGACGAGTTGATGAGAAAGAAAATTTTCATGAAAACATAAAATCATAGAATTGTCATCCCATTAACGAAACGGCCGTAACGAACAGATCCAAGATGAAATAAACAAGAGTTATATAAAAGAAA
The DNA here is from genome assembly GCF_053919585.1 of Euprymna scolopes. Taxonomy (NCBI): domain Eukaryota; kingdom Metazoa; phylum Mollusca; class Cephalopoda; order Sepiida; family Sepiolidae; genus Euprymna; species Euprymna scolopes. Next base: position 129,509,022 of record NC_136500.1, on the reverse strand, counting down.
AAAAGATGTAGGTTTTTGAATTTCAAGAAAATGTTGTACTGGGTTTTTATATATATATATATATATATGCATGTATATATGCATGTGTATAAATATATGTATGCATGCATAAATATATATTTATATATATAGCTATATATATATGCATGCATATATACATATATATATATATATAGTTATATATTTTGCTTTGAACAAAATCGCTAGCAAAACCCGAGGGACCCCTTTCATCACCAAACTCATCAGCAGTTAATCTTTGATCATAAAAATACATAAATAGATAAAATATCTCATAAAAACAGACTTAATGGGGTGTACGAATATATATATATATATATATATATATATATATATATATATATATATATATATATATATATATAGTATGAGTGTACTGTCTCTCAAGTCTACAGGAATATCAAAACTGCTTTCATTGTTTTTACAATTACTTACGCCATTCGATTTTTAAATAGAGAAAATAGTTTAAAACCCTCAGCTTTTAGACGCGTTAAACAATTGATTTTTGTCTAAAGTCTTTTTTTCGAAAGTAACAAAAGAAAGACTATTCGAATACGTGTGTCGAATTGTCCGTGCATATTAATTATTGACACAATTTTTTTCCTCTATGAACCCCGCATTTTCTGTCTTAAAAGTATAATCCGAAAATGTTTTCAGCGCAGAAAAAAGAAAAAGAGAAAATCGATGAAAACAATTGGTCAAACATTGGGCAGTGCGACACAGCATTTCGAAAAGTCCTTAAAAAAGAAAAGAAAAACATATCGTGTGTTTAGAAAGAGATGGGAAACAACAGATGTCGATGAATTGTAAGAAATTCCCCAAACTTTATAATTGATTATGTGTAACAACTGATCACCATTCGATTGAATCGATCTGTGATTTTCTTTTTTTACTCTTTTTCATATTAAACAAGACAGATTGCCACTTGCATGTAAGGAACTACTATTTGTGATCATGTCTACAGGGAACAATGTGTGTAGACAAGCGAGATGTTTGTTCACATTACATTTAAACTACTGCATATTAGTTAAGTAATGAAGCAGAAAACAGGAAAAGAATTCCAAAGTTTAGCAGTCTGACGGAAAGAAACTATTAAAGCCAAACGCTGGCATCTTTACAGTGAATGAGGTGTGATTTTGCTGCAACTCGAGTTCGTCGGGAGTATGTACTACGAGGAGTACGCGTGAAATGGGTTCATCTGAATAAATCCCATCTAAATACTTGTAACAGGAGCACAGAGATGCAACATGGCGGTGATAGAACAGGGGTTGGAACTTTGTTGATAGTGCTGAACATAATAGATCGGAAATTCTTTTTTGTACGATATCTAAACGGGGGAAACTAGCAGAGAATGCTCCAGCCCAGATGTAGCAAAATACTTAATTCATGGGTGAATTGTGGCTTTCTAAGAATACAGTATACTCTAAGGTATAGGTAATTTTTGAGCACCGTAGAAACAACGCATCTTATTTATAACAGCCTTAACAATGTCATCAATGTAATTATCCCAGTTCATCTTTCCTGTGAATGTTAAGCCTACGAGTTTCGACGATGCGCTCTCATTTAGGGCGTTATTAGCCGTGGCAATCGATAGTTGAGAAGGTGTCTTGTCTTCTCTTCTTCTTCTATCTATCTTCTTCTCTATATAAATAAAATTAACTCATTTTTCCCGTCTGATTTTGACATTAATAGGATTAAAAATCAAGATATTTCATGCAAATATAATATGCACAAACGGCAGAACAATATCTTAGGTGTGTTATAGGCTTATTATTTCTCAAATTCCTCGATAATCTTAGATTTCTATACTTTTTCTGCTGAGAAGTCACGGCCAAAATCGGTTAAGATCAATGGAAGTGGTAAAATATTTTCTCTCTAATAAATTCCTCCTCCCCCTGCCACCACTTAACACCGTTTGGGGATCGTTCACAAGGAACAGTTGAGAAGAGAACACCGGTTTGGCTTCGTAGTTCTTTCATGTGAAGTTATTTAAAATCACTAAACTAAGCTGCAGTGCTCTGTGGCGTGGTGGTTAACGTGCTGGACAATTCACATTATATTTTCACGTTCGCGCCGACCTACCGTAGTCGTTTTTTTTTTCCTAAACAACTGGAATGGACTTTTCTTGGTGGCCGAACTGTTAACGTTGCAGATGTTTTTTTTTTTTTTTTTCTCACACTTTATTTTCCTACTTTTACTCATGACTCCGGGTTTGATCCTTCCTACTTACCTACCATAACATTTTTTAAAACTCCACCCCCGTCCTGGAAACAAACACTCGGGCAACGCCGGGTACCCCCGCTAGTAATTAATAAAAGAAAAGAAGCTTAATCTTATTAGCATTAAATGTTACCATCTATTTACGGGTACTGGATATGACCTTAAACTATATTCAGTGCCGGGGTCGCAACTTCAGGAGTATGGAGCCACCCTTTAATTGCAATTGTTCCCAGGTTCACTCTGACACGCATTGGTAGTACCTGTTAGGGTTCCAACTATGGGTTAAATAGAAACCGACTTGAAAACAACAAATATATTCCATTAAAAAATGTTCTCTTCAAAATCTTTGGATTCGCCATTAAATAACCTGAAAAGGGTTGATATGGCGTTAAACAAAAACAACCAACCAACCAAACAACATTTATTTAAGGCATCATTTCACTACAGACTGGAGGCTGTTTTCTAATGTCTCTGTCATTGTTTTTGTTATGTACGTGTTCATATGGTTTTTAAGAACGTAGTTTCATCAGCAAATAGACTCATCTCAGAAACAATTTTATCAGGGAGGTAATTTATGAACATCAATAATAATAAAGGTCCAAGGATCGAACCCTTAGGCAATTCTGTCAATATGTGTTATTTAGGTGTACGTCTATCGAGGACAACTTGTCTACAAGAGGAATTACGACAGAGCTGCTTGGACGATTGTTAAAAAGACTTTTAAGCTTATATTTTATTTTCGGAACCGTTTGAGATGAGATTTTATAATTTTTGTATTCGTTTATTTTGTGGACTGTTATCCTTATCTTCATTGTTGTTTCAGCAAGTTTTGGTTAACTAGCTCTAGTCTTCTTCGGGTAGGTAACCGCGGCGGGAAAGGAATGCTGGGTCTTGTAACTGTATCTCGAGTAATTACAGCTTTCCATAGTTGTTGTCTCACCACGTTTTTGCTAAATAATCCTCTGGCCTGCTTTGGGTAAGATTGAAACCGTTATCTTCAGACAATGTTCACTTGGAACCGTAGACACACAACGCCTATACCCGCTTCGCCACGGGGCCCAAGAGGCGATCAAGATTGGATTTTATAGTCTTATAAATTCAATTTTGTGTTCTTTTCTGGTCTTCTATTGTTGGGTCTTTACCGAATGGTATCTATATATTAATACGATAGCGTGTTTTATTTTGTGTCAAGATTACATCCGGGTCATTTATTGTTATGTTCTTCTATTTTTATCATAAATTATTTTATCATGAATTTTCATAAGTTTTCCTTTCGGTTTCCACATTAGCTTATGCTACTTCATCTATTTTTTATAAATAATTTTATCCAGAATTCTTCATAAGTTTTGGTTTCGGTTTCGATTATGACTGAAGGAACTCAAGTTATATATATATATATATATATATATATATATATATATATATATATATAAGCCTGATGAATCCTAGCGTGGATGAAATGCGGAATATCCTGTGTAGCTTAATCGCCATATATATTTTATATATCTATATATATATATATATATATATATATATATATATATATATATATATATATATATATATATACAGGGTGTCCCCAAGTCTGACTACATTATGTATCCAGACTTTGTGGGCACCGTGTAGATTATGTAGCCAGACTTTATTGGCTCCCTGTATATATATATATATATATATATATATATATATATATATATATAAATATAAAATTATTACTATGATAATTTTTTTTAATACCTACGGACATTAATGTTTCATCCTTTCAGGAATCTATCAATGTAGGGAGTTATGATTACAGCTGGTTGGGAGATTCGAACCTGGACACAGAACCATCTGACTCTATTAGCAAGGAACAAGTCTGGCTACATAATCTACACGGTGCTCACAAAGTCTGGCTACATAATTTAGTCAGACTTTTTGGACACCCTGTACATATTCATAAGTTTTTATTTCGGTTTCGGTTCAAGTTAATGCACCCAAGTCATATAGATATATATATTTTTTTGAAATCGCAACTTTATAACATATAAACATCGATAGAACATTAACTCTATAATAATATATACGAAATCTGCAAGAATTAAAATATCATATTTAAGTGTAGTTTGCGGCCGGGCTTTACCGAGCGTTCGTGCTAGCTTAGATAAATACTTTTGCAGTTTTAACAAAAGAGCTACAATATTATCAGAGCGTCTCCATTTACGCTGAACATCTACAAAATGCCAACATCAATATATTACATATGAATGAGTCACCTGTGGAATTTCCACAGGTCCCGCTAGTAATATATATTATTTTATTTTACTTTTTATAATCCTTAAGCTTTATCTGAAGGGAATTTTCTGAAAATATTTAACCACACACTTTACAATCAACAAAATTTATTTCCTTTTTTTTATATCTGACTAGAGTGTAATTACTAGCGCTCTGACAACAAAATATTCATTATTTTGGCTCTCGAGTATATATCCGACACATTTAGATATAGTTAATTAACCGAGAACCTTATCACTCTATGTAAAAGCGTATAAGATATCAACAGATACATACTCGAGAGTCAAAACAATGAAAAGAATATGCTGTTGTCCTAGTTCTAGTAATTACTAAAAAAAGATTACACTTGATCTCTATATTAGATACATATATATTCGAAAATTCTGTTGGATTCTCCTTTACGTCTCAAGCGTTGAAATAGTAAAGAACTAAAAAAAAACAATGATTTTTCTCTCCCCACTTGACCAGTTAACAACGTTATCTATTATATAAATCACACTTGTCTATTTAAATGTATGTATGCATGTATGTATGTATGTATGTATGTATGTATGTCTGTTTATATGTCAGGTCATGTGATATGCTACTGGTACCATGTAACCCAGTACTACCTGCCTCATGGTCGGGTCACCGGCGACTAAACTGGTTCCCCCACCAGACTTGTTTGGGGAGGAGGGCGGCTAGTCTGCCTGGATGACTAAAAACAAGACCTTCCAAAGGGCGAATGAACTCTTTTTCTGAGTCAACGGCCAACTAGTACCGTGTATATTTGTGTGTACAAATGTATGTGTATTGGCGTAGAGAGGGCTCCCGTAAGCCGTGGTGAAGGCAACCTTTCTAGGAGAAGCAAATCTCTGATTTAATAAACCATAAAGCGGAAGACCAGTACCCGCATTAAGCTGGTCTGCAGTTAAATTTGTTGCTGGCTATCTTGCTCTTGCTTGTTACTGGTCTCAACATTTTGAACCGAGAGAGAGACTTAGCTGTCGTACAAATCTAAGACTCTTTAACATCATATTTGTGTAGATACTCCCTCAGACATTTGGGCTCATGGATTTTAAATGTCTGAGGAAGTGGCACTCGTCTGACAAGACGTTGCAATCATCATCATGTATGTCTAAAATTTTCGACAGAAGCAACGGATTTTCACAAAATCGGTATCGTTTTGAAGCTCGAACCTTCAGACGGCAAATATCGAACAATTGGTGAAAAAACATTAATTTCGTCACCCTCAACCGGGCACTTTTCTACAGGGAGGTATTGATTTTTTCGCTGACATTTTTGCAAGTCATTGAAACCTCGCGTCAACGCCGTTGCATAAAAGACGTTATTTCGACGGCCTGTGACGTCATAATCGCCGTGGGCGCATCGTTTTTTTTTTTAAATCCTTTTTATCCGGCGCGTTACGGGTTCGAGCCTGCTTACTACTCCTATTTATTTATTTTTTTTTTTTTTTGCGCTCGCAATTTTCCAACACCCTTACATACCTCTACTTTCTTTTCAGCCTTCGCGTCACGGGTTCGAGCCTGCCTGCCTACTTCAACATTTTTTTTTTTTTTGCTAAACACACACCTACAAACATACGGAAAACGCCGGGCACCTATACTATATTTCTTGTTATCTCTTGGTCTTAACGGACATCAAAACAAGAATTCATCTAGTCTGGTGTAATATTAAGCTCAGTGCTGTGAAAAGAGTGAACGTTGGAAAAAAGTGCAGCATTTGTCATGTAAACCTAGTGCAGTGCAACAATACCGAAATATCTTTAAGGCTTCGAATATGACTACTATTTTATTTCGAATAGTTGGTCAAGGTTTACTTATGAAGGAAAGCATCTTCAACTTAAGAGGACCAGGTTAAATCATCTACCCACATTCTAGCCTTGGGCTAGATTTTTCTCGCACTGGGTAAATAACAAGAGACGAAGAAGCTGTCTCCTTTCTTATGCCAATCAAACCAGTTAAGAATCCATTCACGAAAAAGACTGGATCATTGTGATGGCCGTTGCTTTTTTTCTTTCTTTGTCCAGCTGTTGTATTAATTTTGTTCAGCTTTAGGAAGTCTAAGTTCTCGTTTTAAGACGGGGTTAGATAAAAGCTTACTGCCTACGACGCCCTCGAGCAATTTTAAGGAACCAGAGTACACCACCCCCTGCACGCTGACTTTTTGCCCTTCCCCACATTTCGGCTTTTTGCCAAATCTTCCCGCAATTGGAAGTAGGTAAAATACCCCAATCTATTATTCAAGTGAGCAAAACAATTGGATAAAATGATTGATAGATTTAATCTATTTTTTTTTTATTATTGATTATTTAAACATTAATGGCCCAAAACGAACACGCTCCGTTTTAGCATTAGCATCTACATGCAAAGACTGCATTTCTGGTAAAATAAAGAGAACCGAAAAAAAAATAAATAAATAAATAAGCGACTGTTGTCTGTAAGATACAATTAAAAGAAATTGAAGCTGAGGACAGAAGCAGAAAGGATAACAGTTTCGCAACAAATATTGGCCGAAGGCGACCAAATTTGTAGAATTCCTGTAAATCTACGAAACTACGGGTGTGTGAAACATGCAATGCGTAACAAACTGGTCATAGAAAACAGTATGATAACGAGCATTGGTATGGATGTGACTAAAACTCCAAGGTATCAGTGACGTCACCGACAACCTCAGCAGTGCAAAGGTGTCGATTTGATAATCTGCCATCAAATACAAACGCCATATTAGATAGGAAGTAGAGATAGAAACGGGAATAGTTCTATAATGATACAATTCATCCGCATCTGGACAAGTGCGTCTACCACTGTCCTCTCCATCTTTGATTTATCAAGCTACAACAACTCCTAAAAATTGCCCTTATTATCTATATCTAAACTAAAAATTCGATGAACAAACTTTCTCACCTAAAACTGCCCGTCTGTAGAAACACATACAGCAGGTCTGTTTATCAACGTGGTCATTTTCAAGCCTCACGTGAACAAGTGCTTATAAAGCTGTCCTTTTAATAAAAAAAAAACACCACCCAAGTTCCATCCTTACCGATAATCACGATATTGTCTCACCGGTCCACGCACTCTCATTAACGCTTATACTCAAGTTGCCTTCGGGCCTTGATAATCGTAACGTCTGCCGTCTCTAGTAAAAATGTACAGGTGTTCTAACCTTGAGATTTGAACATTGCTATAGGCACCACTTTTTCTTGCCTGTCATCGTACTGAAAACCGGAGAATTCTTGCTAACTAGATAAAAAGCGAAAATGCTATGTGGACCACGTCGACTTATTGATCGAACGAGTTGAGAAAGTGAGTAATATGTTGATTAATGTTGCTATAACTAACTGGAACAGGTGAAGCATACATGGACCCCCGTAAGAGGCATAAAAAATGTTCAGCATTTTCTCCCCCACATTTAGCCCCAAAATCACAAGGGGATGTCAAATTCTGGTGAAAATGAACGAACGGTGCATTTTAAGGCTTAAGATATGTAAATTCGAATCTGCACCATGTTAAGAATTACTAAATTCAGTCTACACGATGATGATAATAATCTTCTTGCTCAGATAACTCGAGTGTGATAATATGCAAGAGCGTGTTTCAGCTGGAATTCCATTATAGAGTAAGCATACTTGTCAGATTTTAAAAAAAAATGATACCAGATTCTATATAATCATGCTTATATACAAAGTTTCTCCGTTGTTTGAAAATGAATTAAAAATTATAATGAAGAAAACGAAAGAAACAACTAAATAAGGCTTAGAGCAAAAGGGGTTGATTTGTAAGGAATAATAGGACAGAGGACTTCGCAACTAAAAATCCAACGTTATATTTTCTATATCGCATTGCGACACAAACCAATTCCTGCAGTAAGCGTTGTAGCATTAACCTGAGCAATAGCAGGCGCTCAGTCATAACTATTAAGCTGATCCTCCTTCAAAATTATACTTTATACTGAAATCACATTATTACGTCGTAATATTTAAAGCGTTTTATGTAAACGCGTATCACGCTTGTTTCGTTTACTTTGAAAAGATTCACGAACATCGGATAAAAGTAATTAATAAAACAATCAATTTCATTTATGCTTGCCCATTTGATTGGAGATTTGACAAGTTATCAGGATTATTCAAAGAATCCAATCCTTTGGTCGATTTCCGATATAGATATTGATAATATTCAACAATAAGTGTGTTGTTGTACCAGAATTAATTATTGTTTTATCTAATATGTTAAGAATAGTCACAATTATCTCTGTGTACGCGTGTGCATGTCTGGCTCACAATTAACAAGTACGTGAGATAAAAATAAAAAAAGTTTACCACATAACATTCAGTTCGACACCGTAAAATCATCTCCATATATAATATTTAGATTGCAGAAATTTTCTCTGGACCGCAGGTTTCCAATAACAGATGCCGCATGCAAATTCATCATGTCTACACTATTATCCACCATCTTAAGTAACGTTAGAACGCTGTTTTATACACATTTATTCGTTATATAAAAATCCTACATTTCTTTCTAAGGAGAAACATCATCACAATCGCCAGCATATTTAGAGGAAGTAGTTACTACTTTTCCCTCTAAATCTAAACTCCTCGTACCACAACCAGTCATTATACATATACCGTCCTGTCTAACGTCGTAACTGGCTCATAAACTCATATTTTCTTTTCTAGTTACAAGAAATAATAAGTTCTTCCTCATCCAGTTCCGGCAAATCTCATTGGCTGTGAGTTGTACAATCGCTTATTTGGGAATACACCTCTTCTTAAATAAACGAACACGCTAGACCTTATCAAACATGCAATCATTATAACCTAGAATACACCAATTGTTTTTCCACCCTTTTTTCCTAAATTCTATCCATATACGCTGCTTATAAAGTTTACAAGAACTGATTACGCGATTATCAAAGTCAAAACCCGGATTTTGGGTGCATTGGAAACCTTTAAACTGTCTAGATAATGGTTCTCAATCTTTTTTTAATCACATTGATGAATGGTGCAAGTTTATTTTGGTGTCAAAACGTCAACATATCACAGGAATATGCATTTGCATATGTGTTCGACTGTGTTGCAATATAAAGATACCGAAAATATACATTTGCTGTGCATCATCAAAATATTAGATTTATTTGATAAAACGAACCACAAAATGTATGCCTTTAACTGGTACGTGCTTCATCTGATTTTTCATAAGCAGTTCACCCATCGAAACGGCGAAGGCCATCTGATGATAGATGGCTCTCGCAAAGAGTTTTAAATGAAGCTGGTTTGTGAAGAGTTAGTCTCACTCTCTCGTCCCAAGCAGCATATTTAGTGATAAGATACGGCCTGTGAGATGCAAAAGCTGTCGTGAGTGTTGACGTTCTAATACAGTGGTTATCGTTCTTTTTTTAATCATGGCATTCTTTTCTTTTTAATGTATTTTGGTGAACCCTTATTGCTTGTTTTATTTTTCAGTAATGTAAAGAAAACCAAAGAACATATATCAACAGTTTATCTTGAAGGAAGCCTGAACCGATATTAACGTTACATGTACTATGGGGGTCCACATGGTCCCCGGTTAAGAACCATTGGTCTAGACAGTTTGATTTCTTCCTACTTTTTCTACCAGCTAAATAAACCGGACTAAAATTCTTTCTTTATACCTACATAAGAAAGAACGTCTACAGGATAAAAAATTTTATAATTATTAAATGTGTTTGGTTTTATTATTTCACTTGAAACACTGAAAATAAAATGTTGGTAAATTACACAGTAGATAACCTTCGGTTTACATTAAACAAGATAATATTTTGAACATTACCATTGACTAACATTCTTTCTTTATACGCCGAGTAGAGCTTTCACACAACCGATTACGCGATTATTAAGGTTAGGATCTGGCTTCTATGTTATTTGGAAGCCTTTAAACTGTCTAAAACGTGTGATTTCTTCTTTCTTCTCTACTAGTTACATAAACCTAACTAAAATTCTTTCTTTATACGCTAATTAAAAAAGTGAACAAAAAAAACCAGGATTCTCGCAAAGAACAAATGCAGGATCAGGTTTTACAATGATTAAATGTGTTTTCTTTTATTATTTAAATTTACATTGAATACTTAAAATAAAATATCGGTTTAATTTATAATAATTAAACTTCTGTTTACATTACGCGAGTTACTTATCTTTTAAAATTACGATCGACATCTATTCTTTCTGCATGCACTGATTAAATCCTTTATAACAACCGCTTACATAATTATTAGTCGATACCCGGCTGCAGTATGATTTAGAAGCCTTTTCCACTTAGCATTACACGTTCGAGCCTAGCTACTCCCGCTATTTTTTTTTTTTTTTTTTTTTGCGCTCGGACGGGTACTCACTGCTATTTACATGTTCGTGTAGTTGCTATTTTCTTATGGCTCGCACGGGTAATAACTATAATTTCATGTTTTGTTTTTATTTTTGAACGGAAATAAGTCACAAACCAATGTTTGATTCCTTTTTCCTTTTTCTATCAGCCACATGAACCTGACTAAAATTCTTTCTTTATACGCTTAATAAAAAAAAATAAAACAAACCCGATCATGTATATACCTTTACACAGAAATATTGCCGGATGAAGTTTTACAATAATTACATGTGGTTTGTTTTGTTATTTTAATTTAAAAACATTGAACACTAAAAATCGAATGTGTTTTATTTTACAGTAGAATAAACTTCTGTTTACATTAAGCGTGTTACTTTTCTTTTTACAAATAATTGTTGACTGACATTCTTTCCTTTTGTTGCTGATTAAACACTTACGCGATTATTACAGTCGAGACCCGGCTTTTCTCCGATTCAGTAGATAAATAGAGAAAGATTAGAGAGGGGAGTAGAGAGAGAGGGGGGAGTAGAGAGTGAGAGAGAGGAGTAGAGAGTGAGAGAGAGAGGAGTATAGAGAGAGAGAGGAGTATATAGAGAGAGGAGTATAGTGAGAGAGAGGAGTAGAGAGAGGGAGAGAAGAGAGAGAGAGAGGAACAGAGAGAGAGAGAGAGAGAGAGGGGGTGGAGAGAGAGGAGTTAGACTTTGATTTCTTTTTCCTTCTCTAACAGCTACATAAACCTGAGAGAGAAAGATTAGAGAGGGGAGTAGAGAGCGAGAGAGAGAGAGGGGGAGTAGAGAGTGAGAGAGAGAGAAGTAGAGAGTGAGAGAGAGGAGTAGAGAAAGAGAAGTATATATAGACAGAGGAGTATAGTGATAGAGAGGAGTAGAGAGAGAGAGGAGTAAAGAGAGAGAGGGAGACAGGTGGAGAGAGAGAGAGAGAGAGGAGTAAGACTTTGATTTCGTCTTCCTTCTCTAACAGCTACATAAACCTGACTAAATTCCTTTCTTTATATCCAAATAAAAATAAATAAAACGATTACGTCTATAATTTCTGTGTTTTTGTTTTATACTTGCAATTAAAAAAAAACATTGAACAATGAAATTAAAATGATGGTTTACTTCAACAATAGATAAACTTCTGTTTACATTAAACGAGGTAGTGGTGTAAGTCATTCATGCATCGCTATACGTTCGTTTTGTAGGCGTTATTCTTAGACTAGAGAGATCATACGTTCGCCATAGGCCAGTTAATTAAAATATTTCCCTTTCTTTTGCACCTCCTTTTCCACATAGCATTACACGTTCGAGCCTAGCTACTCCGGCTATTTTTTTTTTTTTTGCGCTCGCACGGGTACTCACTGCTATTTACATGTTCTTGTAGTTGCTATTTTCTTATAACTCGCACGGGTAATAACTATAATTTCATGTTTGGTTTTTATTTTTGAACGGAAATAAGTCACAAACCAAAATAACTTGCTTTTGTCATAGTTTCTCTTAATTCTATGTTTTTGGTATATATATATATATATATATATATATATATATATATATATATATATATATATATATATATTGAAAAAATTATGTTTGCGCGTACTTTAAACATTTATAACTGATATTAAATGTTTTGTTTTTATTTTTACATAATAATATGCCAAAAACAATAATAAATTGTTTTCCCCAATTTTATTTTCTAAAAAGGTATGCAGCTCTAAAATATAGCCCCACATTCCACTTCGCACATAAGTCTCTAAAAACTTCCGAGCGGAAAGACGTACCATTATCCACCAACACCTCTTCTACTGGCCCCCTTTCCATAAAAAACCTCCTCGACAACTCTCTTTACCTCTTCTGTTGTTTCATTCTAAAAAGGTTTACATTGTTTCAAATTATTATTATTTATATTGTTTACAATATAAACAAAATCTGTATATATTGTTTGAAATAAATAATTGTTTTATTTCAAATTAACGTTATGTTTATATTGTTTCTTTATTTCTGCATATTTTAATCTGAAATACCGTTTATATGTTCGTATGGTAACGTACAGGTGACTACAGGAATTTAGTTCCTTGTAAGTGATAGAGGGTTTGAGACTATTTTGCCATAAACTCCAGTCTTGCCAGCAAAAATACAATACCATGAACCATGCCCTAAAACATACCCTGAACCATACCCTAAGCCATACCCAGCTCGTCAGATTAGTACGCACGAGCCAAACGATACTCCACCCACCAAATTATTTTGTTCGTTAATAGTATTTGCGCATAGAAATCCAGACAGCTATTATCAAAGTAATATTTCGGGAAAATTTTGTGATAACCTCACCCAAATCACAGCATTATTTGTCTATTTTGAAAGCCGTGCTTAACATGAGGACTTTGCTAATAAATCGCGCATTTTTCTATAATATATATATATATATATATATATATATATATATATATATATATATATATATATATATACAACTACTTCATTTACTCACATAAAATTAATATACGAAAGTATAGATTTATGCGTAAACTTTAAGTATTTACTTCAAAAGTGCTCAAGCCTGAGGAATCCTAGAGTGGATGACCCGCCGAATATTCAGATAGTCTAGCTTAATCGCCATATATATTTTATAAATTACTATATATATATATATATATATATATATATATATATATATATATATATATATATATATATATATATATAGTAATGAACAGTGCATAGGGCCCGAGCAAAGCTTAGCTGAACTGCTTATAGTGAATAGTTAAGTTGATCATCTCATAAGAAAACCGAAAAACACTAACAGGGAATTAATTAAAATGAATGTTTAAAAGCATATGCAAATTAGCTAGATCCTTTGCTCGTTGTATTTTCTTTTTAAATAAATAGAAAATGAGGTTTCAATATGAATATCAATACACAAAACATTTATGGGAGTATAGATATAATTTTATTGCAGATGCTAATGTGATGTGTACAATTTTTTCAAGTTTTGTTAGTCCACAAAAGAGAAACATTAAAGAGAACCTAATGTAAATGTGAAATACTGTTTAAACAATTCATGAAAGCTTTTATTAACGTGTGTTGCATTCATAGAGAATATCTATAGAGTTAACACACACTGACTTCCGCTTGTTGATATTTGCATGCTATTTCTATTCATATAAATGCTGTGGTTCAATGTAGAAAAAGAAACGACAAGGCTTCTAAACAGTGAAATGAAATCTATATGAACAAAAAATACAAAAACGTATATTGGTTGAGTGGGACTCTACTCAACTGGAAGGACAAATCAAAATTACGTACCATTCCCATTGAGTCTCAGATCAACACCACTCGCTAGCAGAAACTGGTTACCGGAAGTGACGTCAGGTGTAGTTTATTGCCAGGGGTGTAGGGGTGGCATTTCAACAATAAAGTATCTTCTTTAGTGTCTAAAATAGTGTTAGATGTTGTTGTTGTTTTAATGTCGGAACCATTTCGCTAAATAAGCTGAGCTTTCTAGTTAGAAACATCAGTTTGATAGACTTTTGTAAGTCTGATTCTACGCGAATATGTTGGATTTTTATAATGTATATATTAGGTTGGTGCAAAAACAATGTCGTTTTTTTTACATGAAGTTAAGCGGCATAAAACGACTTTATTTTAACACCAACCTAATATCAAAATAAAACTTTGACGATTTATTAAAAAAAAGGTAGTTCGAAAATAACAATTACTGATGTTATTTTTCCATGAATTCGCTCCACAAAATACAGTTACCGGAAAAGCTATATATAGTTGTATGTATTCTGATCCTTACTAATCTATATATCTATAAAAGTGCAAATGTCTGTGTGTGTGTGTGTGTGTGTGTGTCTGCACACATTTTCATACTAGGTAACTCTGTCAATTTTCAGTCTAGACAATCGAGATTTGACATAAGGACTACTGAGATTTAGAAAAACCTTTTTTAATCAATTTTTGACAGAAATTTGACTGGCGAAGGGTCAAAGTTCAACGATTTGACATTTGAAAACTCTATCAAACTTCTCCGCCGATTTTGGTTCTAAAAACACTTGAAATTTTAAATGTAGTTTACTTGAACATGGATCAAACTTTATAATTTTATTTAAGCCCCCACCCCCGATAAAGGCTAAGGGGGTCAAACTTTGGGTCAAAGTTAACAAAATTGACCTCTGCGGTCTCTACTAAATTACTTAGACAATGTTTGGACTAAGCATTTTAAATTTTACATAAAAAAATATTAAGTAGTAGGCCAAGCTTTTTTATCGGTTTGGGACAAAATTTGAGCTGCCAAGGCGTTAAATTTAAAAAGATTTTACTTTGCGTTGTCTAGCAAACTACTCAGCAAGTTTTGGGTCAAACAATTGAAATCAATCATAACGAGTAGTCAGACATGCGACAAACATTTTAGCAAGTTTTGGGACGAAAATTGTGCTGCAAAAAGGTTAAAGATAAAAAGGTTGATATCTGTATATTCTACCAAATTTATTCGCCAATTTCGGGTCTAAAGACTTAAAATTTTAGATGTAGGTAACTTGGACATGGGTAAAACTTTATACTTTGATTTGACACCGTAATAAAAAACGTCAAAATTGGGGTAAAAGTTTAAAAAAGTGACCTCTTCGATCTGTACAAAATTACTAAGACAAATTTTGGTCAAATCGTTTGAAATCTTACATAAAGTGTATTCACACGTCGGACAAGAATAGTACATAGGGTCCCAGCAAAGTCGAACTGAACTGCTAGTAATAGTTATTTAAAAGTAATTTCTTTAAGTATATATATATATATATATATATATATATATATATATATATATATATATATATATAGCGTCGGAGTATGTTGAAAAGTGCTCGATTCTCATATGTATATAATCAAATAACATTATTAATAACAAAATAAGTCGGGGCAAATACCGTAACCAGAGGCTGGAAAACATCGTAAACTGAAAAAAGAACCGAATTGTAGGGCCACTGTTTCTCGGGGTGTAACTCTCTCTCTCTCTCTCTCTCTCTCTCTCTCTCTCTCTCTCTCTATATATATATATATATATATATATATATATATATATATATATAGTGCGTCGGAGTATGCTGAAAAGTGCTTAATTCTGCTGATAGTAGAGCTAAAATGTCAATTATTTATTTACTAACTATACGCTTCGTATTTTAGAAACTTGCTCTGATTTCATTGGACAGCGTTTGAATATCTAGATATTCAAATATCTGTAGTAACTACTCTTAAACACAATCTAGAAAAACATATACCACCAACAATTAAACTTAACCCATATACATAAATCATAAACATAATTAAGCAACAGAATCGAAATACGAGGGAATCATATGAATCCATACAGATACCAATACAAATCGTCCGTGCACTTGGTTGCATCACCGTTAGAACAGCAGTTGTTACTGATATCGATATACTTTCCTCTATCAGACAGGAAACTCTTTACTTTATAGACTACAATTAAAATAAGAATCACCCCTATACAATATCAATGTAATATGACACATGGCCACTTTAACCGCAATAATACACCAAGATAGTACATTAGTAACAGCCGGATATATCAGAATTTATCTCATGCTATGTTTTTTACACGGTGGTCACTACTTATCAAGGCCCGGAAACCACTCAGGGATAAGGGTTATTGCAAGTACAGAACGTTTGTGTGGAGATTTAATGAAGAGTTTACTTAAGGGGGCGGTTCATTAGGAATTTGTTAACATTGGGCTTGAAGACATCCAGGTTGTAGTCAGGTGGGAAGCAGGCAGACGGAACAGAGTTCCACAGACGTGCAGTTCTAAGAAAGAAGTTTTGTTCATGGAATCTACGTTTTGACTTAGGTACAGATAAAGAGTGGGTCAAATTTTTCACAGTGGATTCAGCTAGACGGGTGTTTTTCCTAAAAGATTGGCGAGGGGGGACCAGAGATTGGAGAGATTAATTACGTAACCCTAACCCTAAACCGTAAATAGAAATACTTCAGACAAACATACAACATACAACAGTTACGATTAGTACGCATTGAAGCAGGTAAAACAGCACTTTCATAAAAATAGACACGTGCGCGAATTCATCCGATGACGAAACGGGGATTCTTGATTTCTATTTATGAAGCTATATTCGATGTGTGAGTCCCTCAACATGTAGGAAGGATTATAAGGGCATTTTTAAACAGAAAAGGTCTACCCATGTCAATGAAATCAGAGTATATGAAGATGGCTAGTAAATAAATAATTGGCATTTTAACTCTAATATCATGATAATTGAGCACATTTCAGCATACTCCGCCGCACTATATATATATATATATATATATATATATATATATATATATATATATAGTAGAACCCCGAGGTACAGTGGCCCTACAATTCCTTTTTTTTTTTCAGGGTACAATGTTTTCCGGCCTCTGATTACGGTATTTGCTCCGCCTTATGGTGTTCTTTATTATGTTATTTGATTATATACTGTAGTGTATTTTGTTACTAATTTTTAATGCCGTATCCCGGACTTCTACTATATATATATATATATATATATATATATATATATATATATATATATATATATATATGTGTGTGTGTGTGTGTGTGTGTGTGTGTGTGTGTGTGTGTATATTACATTTTCACCCCAAACAAGGAACATTGCAAATTTGATGTAGGGAGTTACCATCAGGGACATGAGCTAGAGGGGTACTATGTAGGGAGTTGGGCAGCAAGATGTCGGTTCACGTTGCACATGAACTTCTGTGTATCAGTACAGTTGAAGAATCAGGGATCCGGAAGGGAATTCCAAAGTCTAGTGGTTCTGGGGAAGAAACTACTTGGGTAGAAGCCTCTCTTACATCTAGGGATCTCTACTGTGAAGGGGTGGGATTTAGCTGGTTCTCGGGTTTTTCGGAGGTATTTACGTCGAAGGGGTACAAGTGCTTGCAGTTCGTTGGGACACTCACCGTTAAAATACTTGTAGAACAAAGGGATGCAACATTTCGTCGATAGGAAAGAGACTGAATCTTAGATGATAGCTCAGGACCTATCAGGTTGGCGACTCTCTTTTCAATCTTGTGTAGGAGCGAGAGACTAGTAGCAGATGCACCAGCCCACATATGACAACAATACTCCATACATGGGCGAATGGTGGTCTTATAGAGGTACAGGATACTTTCGGGCGTTAGTAGCTTTCTAATACGGTAGAGAGAACCCACCTTCTTCGCAGAGGTCCTGGCAATGCTCTCAATATAATTGTTCTAACTCATGTTTCCTGTGAACGTTAGGCCTAGGAGTTTAAAAGAAGTACCTTCAGATAATGAGTCTACACCCATAGCTATTGGTGGCAGAGAAGGTTTCTGGCAAGCTTAGTGTTGCCAGCATTGGATTTGACCATCCATTTTTGTCCCCATTCCACTACATTTCCTTAGATATGCGTTCATTTGTTTTCTTGTTGTGCCTTTTATAGAGCGTGGTGCCATCAGCCTATATACCCATCACGCACTATTTTGTCAAGGAGGTCATTTATGAATATTAGGAATAATAGAGATCCGAGGATAGACCCCTGAGCCACTCCCGCATTTATATATTAGGATGTACGATCATTGAGGAAAACTTGGATTTTTCTTATCTAAGAAGGATTTATTTATGTTAAGCATTCGTCGTGTGATACCGTATGGTCTGATTTTCCTGAGAAGACCTTCATGTCATACCCTGTCAAAAGCCTTAGATATATCTAGAGCTACTGCACTGGTCTCTCCTGCTTTGTGTCTCTTTCTCCCTCTCTCTCTCTCTCTCCATATACATATATATATATATATATATATATATATATATATATATATATATATATATATATATATATATATATATATATATATATATATATATATATAAAGCAAAACGTTTGGAGAAAGAGTTTACTAACCAAACGCAAACTGAAAAACAAATATAAATATTGCACTTTATATAGTAATCCCAACCAAATGAAAAAGTGCAATACATTAACTGAGGATAATTGAGCTTACGATAAATCATGGGGTAAACAAAGCTGTAAAATGGAAGCTTACAATAAGTTCTTTTTTATTCGGCATAATATGCCAAAACTGTTTCGGTGATGAGGAGAAGAATAAGTATTGTTTGAAACTCCGCGGCTTAAGGATTACCTAACACAACTGTTTTTGAGTATTCTGCTGAATAATAAAAACTAATTGTAAACTTCTCTTTTACAGCTTTGTTCTTATTATGATTTATATATATATATATATATATATATATATATATATATATATATATATTGACATGAATATACACACTTACTTTTATACCCACAAACATGCTTATGTAATCAGCAGTGTAGAAAGTGACAAGTGACAATTATTAATGCATGGCATCTTCGAACCTATACGTAGGCTAGCATATTACTTCCACGCTCCCAGCAAAGTACAAAGTTATTTAATTGATAAAATCACTAATAAATGTTATGCTGATAAGTATTGACGGTAACTAGTTAAAGAGTATTCAACGCAGCACATCGGATTATATATATATATATATATATGTATATATATATATATATATACGCGTGTGTATATGTGTGTATTTTGGCAGCAAGTCGTTATCAAGTCACGTTCGATTGAATACGTTTTGTGTCTTTATGTTTCTCTCGTTTCAGTTGATGTCACTCTTATACTAATACACAACGGGAACGAAAAAATTCAAGAGAAAAACAAAGAAGTCAGAAAACTGTCGTATTTAATCAAATGTGTTTTGTGGTATATATATACATATATATATATATATATATATATATATATATATATATATATACATATAAAAGAGAAAGGAAATTAAAGCTGTAAGTTGAAATTTACAATCAAAATTTATTGTTCGACTTAATACTCCTAAAACAATTAGCAAAGTCTTTATTCAGCGCAGTTTCTTCCCATTCCTCTCATCAGCGGACAGAAAGAAGTCAGCAAATTATATTTGTAGCAATGCTAGAATTTGCTGGTTATTGCATTACGTGAAACTGCAATTTATTATAATCATAAATTACCAAGAAAAACAAATAAAAAAATATTGGAAACGTAAAAAAATAGAAACAACATGTGCATAATATTTTAGCTTGCATGAAGATTCTCTCAAAGTAATCCGAAAGCCGAAAACAATTCTTTAGAGAGAATGAAGTCCCAAATTAAATCCATTGTAATCTTGGAAGGTTTTCAAAGCAGCTGACAAAATGGAAAATGTTTTTTTCGGATAGTGTAGTAGGCCAAAGAAAAGTTGATCTCCAGTCGAGTGGGATCGAGGAATAAAAAGCACAGCAAAACAGCATGTCATATTTCATCGCTGGCTTAACTAGAAAATGATTAAAGTCTAATTATTAAAAATTAAGATCAGGCTTAAGAAATAAAAATTCTTTGAAACTCCGCAGAATAAGGACTTTGTAAATTGCCTTTTGGAATCTTCGGTATAACAATAAATTTTGATTGTAAAGTTCACCTTACAGTTTTAATTTTCTTTCTCTTATAATAAGCTCTACACTCTATTGTGTATTGAGCTTTTTTAATCGGTTGTTATTTAATTATCTCTATATAAATACTGGTATTTATATTAGACAAGAGTATATACCCGGCCTTGCCCGTGTGTTTGGAGGTGTTGTGTTGGTGTGGGGGGGTATATCAAAACAACCCTGTTTATAAAATAACGTTGTTTTGAAGGTGTAAAAGAAAAAAAAAGGAATTTTAGTAGAAAGGTAGGCTCGAACACGAAGCCTTGACGCGAAGGTGGAAACAAAATGGAAAAAAAAAACTTACACCCAACAATCTCGGCAACGAAGGGAGCGAAGTGCTAAGTGTTTTAAGTTAATGTTTATAAAGTTAAATTGGCACGTGCAAGAAAGTTAACTCGCGTCATGTTTGACTTTGAAACATGACGCGGCTGCAAGCCAGTTTTCGCTTTTTTATACTGAAAAGCTTAACGAAAAACATCTCGAAAATAGCCCGTAAAATTTTGGCAAATCAAAGGGAGCCGCGACTCCCGTTCTTAAGTCGTAAATATTATGATTTAGACAGCATATAAAAAGTTTTAAGAAGGAGTGAGCCGAGCGAGAAGCCCGGCAAAAAAAAAAAAAAACCTTTGGCGGACATACACACAAATGCACACACACAGCACACACACACACATACACACACACGCACGCATACACACACATTTTCGCTTTTATATATATATATGGAAGTTTGCTATTGCGTATATGAGGTAAACACTACATCCTTTTGATTTCATTACTTTTAAATATATATATATATATATATATATATATATATATATATGAATGTTAGGAGCTTGTTACTACTTCTCTATTATATATATATATATATATATAAGAGAAGTAGTATACAAGTACTTCTCTTATATATATATATATATATATAAGAGAAGTAGTATCCAAGTACTTCTCTTTTATATATATATATATATATATATATATATATATATATATATATATATATATATATATAGGAGAAGTAGTATCCAAGTACTTCTCTCTAATATATATATATATATATATATATAAGAGAAGTAGTTTCCAAGTACTTCTCTCTTATATATATATATAAGAGAGAAGTACTTGGATACTACTTCTCTTATATATATATATATAAGAGAAGTAGTATACAAGTACTTCTCTCTTATATATATATATATATAAGAGAGAAGTACTTGGATACTACTTCTCTTATATATATATATATATATATATATAAGAGAAGTAGTATACAATACTTCTCTCTTATATATATATATATATAAGTGAAGTAGTATCCAAGTACTTCTCTCTTATATATATATATATAAGAGGAGTAGAATCCAAGTACTTTTCTATATATATATATATATATATATATATATATATATATATATATATATATATATATATATATATAAGTAAATAGTAACAAGCTCTTAACATGAAACTTTAGTGATGGCTTTATCTCTTGCGGAAATCTAATGCATTATCGAGATCATTCTCTCCTGGGATGTGATATAATGGCTGATATTTTTCTCCTATGGGAAATGATATCACGAACGATATTTTTGTTTTTCTGTGAATAATCAGATATCACTTTTGATTCTATGTCCGACACAAAATAATCACAAGCAACCAGAACCAAAAAAAATCGACTACAATTCTCATTAAAAATCAATTTTCTACCGTGTATGAATAAGATTTGCAAACCGATGAAAAAATTAATGCATAATTAACCCCATAAATCATTTCAATAAAATAATAATAAAATAATTACGAGTGCTTTATTTGCTCCCCCTTAAATGCGATTTAATTTGTTGCTACCCACGAGAATCTTTCTTTTCAACTGAAAAACATTGAAAGTAGTTTGTATTGAATAAGAAAAAGGACATAATTCTTATGATAATGCGGCGGTCTGTCACACAAAGTTTAAAACAATATGAAGAAGACCGAATACCGCTAATGGACACATGTGTCTACCCAAAAGTGCTCAGTCAGTTAAATTGTCCCTACCGAAGTTAAGTTGAGAGAAGATAAAAGCAGGACATAAATGGATGAGGGGCCACGCCCTTACTTATCTATCTCAGATCCACTCCTTACCCTTATTCTAAGACAAGATTCTATTTTTGTAGGTGATAAAAGAAAATGATTTTGTATCTTGAGTTTTAGAGCGAAATGCTTGGCCTGAACACGTAGTCTCCCCAACAATGCGTGATTACAGAAACATGTATGCACATATGTAGCCTTCATTGTTTGTATACATCAATTATATATATATATATATATACATATATGTATATATATATGTATGTATATATATATATATATATATATATATATATATATATAGGGTGTCCACAAAGTTTGGCTACTTAATGTAGCAGACTTTGTGGACATCCTGTAGATTATTCAGCCAGACTTTGTGGGCGCCATGTAGATTATGTATCCAGACTTTGTGGACACCCTTTAGATTATGTATCCAGTCTTTGTGGGCACCCTTTAGATTATGTAGCCAGACTTTATGGGCACCCTTTAGATTATTCAGCTAGACTTTGTGGGCACCATGTAGATTATGTATCCAGATTTTGTGGACACCTTGTATATATATATATATATATATATATATATATATATATGCATATATATATATATATATATATATACACACACATGTATACATATATATTGAGATTGGTGGGCTCTAGACGACATTGGCGCCGCCGTAGGAATCCCTAAGTATAAACATAAAGGGTACCGGCAGAATCAAAGAAAATCACACGGAAGCATGACATTTCACGAGTTCATTTCAAATTCAATTCAAGGCCAATCCTTTTCACACCTTTCGCCATTCCTTGTCACATTTGCCAATGCCGACAAAAACCTACCTGACAAAATCCAACACTATTATATTCTACTTTTGATTTAATAAGCAATGATGTTTGATATTATTTTTCTTGACAAAATATTTCTTTAAATGTAAACAATTTTTTCAATACCTTGCAAATAAACTGCATTCTTCTAAAGGTTATCTAGCGAATTTTCGCAAAGTTTCAAGTTTTATTTTGTTTATTTACGCAGATAAAATAAATTTAGATTTACTTTTAATGTTATCATGATCTATAGAGGTTAGTTTTACTAATAGTTTAACAGGAATAAATATTTATCAACGGTATCAGCAATGAAAAATTAACATAATAAAATATTAAAAGAATCGGTTTTGGAATCGGAAATTAGGCACAAATTTTTCCGATTCTGATACCGATTCCGATACCCTAAAAACTACCGATTTTTCCGATTCCCGATTCCGATTAATCAGTACACCGATAATATATATATATATATATATATATATATATATATAATTATTTACTTTTTTGTAGGTAACATCGGATGGAAATCGCATCTGACGAGTTGATGAGGAAGAACATTTTCATGAAAACATAAAATCATAGAATTGTCATCCCATTAACGAAACGGCCGTAACGAAGAGATCCAAGATGAAATAAACAAGAGTTATATAAAAGAAAAAAAAAATGCAACTTTTTGAATTTCAAGAAAATGTTGTACTGTGTTTATATATATATATATATATATATATATATATATATATATATATATATATATATATATATATATATGATTCTTTTGTGGATACGGAATTTTAATATCGCAATCCTGAAGGGATGATTTTTATAATTCATGATTGTGGGCACCCTTTAGATTATGTAGCCAGATTTTGTGGACAACTTGTATATATATATATATATATATACATATATATATATATATATATATATATATATATATATACATATATATATATATATATACATACTCACACACACACACAAAACCATAAAAAAACATAAAAATGGACCAAAAGCGCCCTCTTTGAATCTAACTTTGACCGGACGCTTTGAACACTTACGGTTGGAGACAGGATGTCTGAGACAACATCACTCTGAAAAACACATTTAGTATCAGCAGAGGTAAAGAAAACTTTTCAAACTCCCATTTTAAAGAAAAACTTTTTACGAAAACATCTGAGGAGAGCACACCCTAAGCTCGAAACGAGTTATAAAAATATTTTAAAATAAAAATATGATGAAAACCTTAAAAAAAAAAACACAATTGTTGATGGCGACACTCTTTTAAATAACATTTTTTTCTCTCGTTGGAACTTCATAACCATCACTTTAAATATATATATATATATATATATATATATATATATATATATATATATATATATATATATATATATATATATATATATAAATGATTCTTTTGTGGATACAGAATTTAAATATCGCAATCCTGAAGGGATGACTTTTATAATTCATGATTAAAAACGTTTTTAAACGGGTTGAATAGGAGAAGAGAAAAAGTGGAGGAGTCAGTTCACCGGTTTCGCCCTCGCTTTCTCAAAGATGTATCGAAGGGTTTTTGCTTTAAAAAACAGTGATGAATCGAAAATATGTACAATTTAAAATAAAATCACGCTGTGTTACGTTATGTGTTGGGAGAAAAAAGAAAAAATGGTGGAAACTGATTCAAATAAACCCGACGAATAATGCCCAAACAATAAACGCATTGCCTCTGTTTACAGAGCGAAGGCCTTTTGAACCGAACGTGAACAGTCTCCAAGACCTTTAAATAATGTGTTAGCACGACTCAGAATTGAACATGAGTGCGTGCTAAGTTGTAGGGAAGGCGGTGTAAAATGCTTTTAGTAGTGCCCTAGCAGCCCTCATTACATTTATTTAAGGCTTTCAGATGCGATCTAGAGGTTTTCTGAGTTTTTTTTTAATTGCTCACTGAAAAATATTTTCTTGGAAGTGGAAAAAAAGATAAAGAAAAAACAGTTTTATTATGCTCTGAAGGTTTCCTCAGTTTTATTTACTGCTTTCAGTAGCACGCTGGAAGCCTTCTGAGATTTATCATTCTTCACTGCTCACTTAAAAATATTGTCTCGTTTAAATAGGGCTGTTAGTAACTTGCTTTTTGTGATGTTCGTAGGCTTCCTTAATTTATTTCGCCCCGGCACTAGCGCTCTTAATGCCTCTTGCAGTTTATTATTTTTTACTTCTTAATTATCTTGGATTTATTTCATATTCTGTTCAATTTGTTGCACTTTTTTTATAATTTCTAGTTTAAAAATATACATTTATATAACTAAGAGCTAACTAATAAATAGACGTAATATTTTTATTGCAACAAGATACACATACCGAAAAAATAAGGAGTTCATTTTTAGATTTAATTTCAATAAAATCGTTACACCTTTTTTTGTAAAGTTTTAAAACATTCACGTAGTTTTCTTAGTGCTTTAGGCGTCCCCACACGATTATTTAGTGCTTTTAGTAGTGCTCTGAAAGTTTCCTGGGATTATTATTATCTTCACTGCTAACTTAAAAATGATTTTCTTGTCTAAGGATAGGGCCCTTTTAACTTGGTTTTAGTAGTGCTTTTGGAGCCCTCCTTAATACATTCGCTGCTGTCAATAGCGTCCTGAATGCATCGACGTTTATTACTGATTATTGCTCAATTATCTTAGATTTTTTTTTATGTTGGATACATGTTGTTGCACTTCTTTATAATTTCTAGTTGAAATATATACATCTATATTTATAATGCTAACTTTTTTTAATAAGAGTCACAACTTATCAAGGTCGAAAGACCACTCGAGGATCAGGGTTAAAGAGTTGCATTAGTCATTGGGATGATATCATAGTAATCGTTAGCAGTGCGACTTTTGTAAATTAGATTACTCAAGGGGAACCGCTCATCAAGAATTTCTTTACGTTGGACTTGAAGCCATTCAAAATTTAGTCAGCTGTTCCACAGGCGTGCAGTTCTAAGAAAGAAACTTTGTTCTTAGAATCTACGTTTAAGTTTAGATACAGATGAAGAGTGGGGGAAATGATTGATAGTATCTTAAGCTAGACGAGTGTTTCTCGTGAAAGTTTGGCAAGGGGTGGCAGAGATTGGGGCTCAGACGAGCACTTGCCATGAAAATAACGATAAAGCAGAGACAGGCACGCAACGTCTCTATTATAAAAACCGGTTACAGGGAAGAGAAAGAGACATCCTTTACTAGGCAGGATAAGACCTTTCTAGCAGCTCCTGCCAAGATGTGGCAACAGTACTCCATCCTTGGTCATACCTGGCTCTTATATAGGTAGAGAATTGCATCAGCAGTGATATATATATATATATATATATATATATATATATATATATATATATATATATATATATACTGGATCAATAGAAGGGTCCCTCTATTTCTGTAGTGACCTTTGCAACCTATTTGATGTATGTATACCATTTCAAATCAAGAGTAAAGGTCAAGCCCAGAAGCTTGTCAAAACATGGAGCCTCATCAAGACGAGAGCTATTCATTTTAATTGATGCCAGATGGGGATTAGAGCGTTGATGATGTAAAGATAGAAGTTTGGTTTTAGATGCATTAAAAGAAACCAGCCACTTCTTTCTTCATTGTACCACGTGCGCAAGATAGGAGGAGAAAGAATCAGAGAGAACTTGATCGTTTGGCGCTTTTGATGTGCTGCCATAGATGGTAGTATCGTCAGCATAAATGTCTACAAATGATCTAACTAAATAAATGAACGTAATACTTTCAGTGCAACAAGAGGTACACAACATAAATACGTGTTTATTTTTAGATTCAAGTTAAATAGAATTACACGTTACTTTGTAAAGTTTATTGAAGCTCACTTTGATAATTTCTAAATTTAAAAGCAGAATAAATCTTATCCTTTAATTTTTAAAGGTTATAAAAACATTTGGTTTAACCATTTTCATGCCTTGTAAGAAATACTTTTCTAACTTGTACATATTTAAATGAAACCACAGAGAATTATGAAGAAACGTAATAGTTTTTGAATTTGGTACATAGACATTGACGTGGTTTCGGTTGCAGACAGACTAAACACATTATAATAACAGATTGTGTGTTATTACATAATTTTTCAATGATCCGCATTTTACGCTTAGATTTCTTTTCTACGATTCTGTATCATTTAACATCAGACAGTGTCTTCGATTTATTATCAGTTTCATAAAAATCTTTGGAGCTTGGTTCAATATCTTTCTCACTTTTTTTTTTTTTTTTGATTATTGGATGTTTTCTGTGGATCACTAATTTCGGCGCGAAAAGTTTTCCTATGAGATTATGAAATATTGGCAGCGATGTCAGACACTTTAATTTCGGTCAGGAAGCGGATGGTCAACATTCGTAAGTTTTGTACTTAATGCCTACTTCCGGTTGAAAAAATAAAGAAACAAGATGAACGAAAGCCCCACAAAGAAGAAGATAATTATACACGAGAAGTATTAATAGTTATTCGACATTTAGCTCTTGCTGGCATAGCCCATCTTCTTGTTCTTATGGAAACAAAATTGTTCACTGCTAAAACATTACGTTTAGTTAATTTCAAAGACGCTCCAAGGTGAAAATAGGAAACTCACGGCTAATCCTTACTTTACTTGCTATTGGATGTCATATATACTAGTTTTAGATAAAACCTTATACATTCGCTTTTACACAATATATATATATATATATATATATATATATATATATATATATATATATATATATATATATATATATATATATATATATATATATATATATATATATATATATATATATATATATATATATATATATATATATATATATATATATATATATATATATATATATATATAGCAGCCTTATAGCGCGACGGGTAGAAGATCTGACTGACATATGGGCGGTCCGGTTTCGATCCTGGCTTGGGGTAGTTTGTCTAGCTGCACTGATGAGATGTGAAACACCGAAACAGTATTGTATGTAGATGACTATATATATATATATATATATATATATATATATATATATATATATATATATATATATATATATACCGAAACAGTATTGTATGTGGATGACTATATATATATATATATATATATATATATATATATATATATATAGTCATCAACATACAATACTGTTTCGCAGCCCATCAGTGCGGTTAGACAGGTATAAGCCAGGATCGAAACCCGACCGCCTTAACTACGGTCGAAGCTTCTCACCATTACGCTATACTGCTACTGTGCGCGTAGTGAATTAACGCCGTTTTGACATCGTCCAAATGCCTAAGCTCGCTTAATACACTAATGGCAATATGCTCAACACAACATAAGGAGCATTATAGTCATCCACATACAGTACTGTTTCGTTGTATCATAGCTCATCAGTGTGGCTCCAAACCCGACCGGCCAAACCATTATTATATTTAAGCCACAGATGCGCTATTGTGTATAAGCAAACATATAAGGTCTTATCTAAAACCAATAGGTTTGATCCACGGCTGGTGAAAGGTGTATGTCTAGCCGAACTGACCAGTTGTGATACAACGAAACAGTACTGTATGTGGATAAAAATTTAAGCCCCTTTAGGTTGAGCCCTTTGTAAATATAGTCTAACCCGACGCGTATTTAAACAATTAAGCGAACTCCACTGTTTATTTGTTTGTAAACCAATGATGGTTTGAGCACTATCTATGACTGGGGTGGATTTAATACACACTTGCGGAGAAGCATTTACGATATTATTCGTGGTCCGATGGTTAGAGCGGTCAACGCGACGGTGGTAGATTTGATCTACTGCTAGCCGCACTGATGAGTTGTGATACAATGAAACAGTACTGCATGCGGATGACAAATATATATATATATATATATATTTACATATATTTAATATATTTTAATTATAATTATATTATATAATATATAATATATATAATATATATTATGACTTTCATAATTATATTATATGAAATTTATATAATAATTATATACATTATAATTATAAAGTAGACATTTTTATATTTATATATATGTATATATATATAATTATAATATATATATATTTATATAATAATTATATATATTATAATTGTATATAATAATATATATTATAATAATATATAACAATTATATATATTATAATTATTATAATTATATTATGTAATATATATACATATATATATAATATATATATGTATATGTATATATATACATATGTATATATATATATATATATATATAATACATATTATAATTATATAATTATATTCATCGACAATATGATTTGAGACAAATACATTGAATATACGGCATAATCACATTGAGACACAGGTTCCCGATGGATCACCGGAGTTAAGCAACGCTCAACCTCCTCAGTATTAAATCGGTGATCATTTCGGGCTTTCATGTGCTGTATGTGCGTGCTGTTCATTTCAACATTGTTTCCAGTCGTCCTGGACATTTCTTTGTCATTGGGCTCAAACAGTACTGATTCAGGAGACCTGCGGTTGGGTATTGCGCAAGCCCTGCCCCACAATTACACGCGCAGCTGCTCCTACACAGCGGTATCTTTGTCTTTCGAGACTGAATAGAGGCATCGTGATATTGACGACATTGTCAGGACTGCTTGAAAGAAGGTAGGCTCCCTTCACTGTGCTAGAAAGTTTCTTAGAGCCCCATGTATTACAAAGTTGCAATTCGCTCATGCATGGAATATTCGTATCAAATCTGGGCTGGTGCATCTACCAGTCTTTTCTTCTTTGACGATCAAAAAACGAGTCTCAAATGGATCCCGCATTATCGACCAAACTCCAACCTCAGTTCCATCGCCGAAATGTTTCCGCGCTGTGACTATTTTAAAAAAATACTTTAATGGAATGTGCTTTGCAAATCTAATCCTGACGCACTTACCCCAGACTAACCCAACAAGAATCAAGATCTCATCCCTTCACAGTTAACGTTAATGGATGTTGAAAATACATAGGTATCCAATTACAATTTTATAAGGTGATATAATATTTTACTATCTATTACCAATATTGACCTGACGAGTCTCAAGTGTGAAATGGCGGAAAATTCTGTGTAACTTAATTTTCATATACGTTTTCAAAATTTACAATATGTAAGCACGAGCATATACATATATATATATATATATATATATATATATATATATATATATGTGTGTGTGTGTGTGTGTGTGTGTGTGTGTGTGTGTGTGAAGGGTATCATTTCCGTTATAATGTCGCGTAGCTAACGCACCGTTCCCGATATTTCAAAATACAACCGCTGAGAGACAACGCGCGGATCTTTACTACTGACTTTTTTCCTCCAACTTTACAACATGACAGGAAAGAAGAAGAAGAAGAAGAAGAAGAAGAAGATGATGAAGAGGAAGAAGAGGAAGAAGAAGAAGAAGAAGCAGAAGAAGAAGAAGAAGAAGAAGAAGAAGAAGAAGAAGAAGAAGAAGAAGAAGAAGAAGAAGAAGGAAAAAAAAAACGAAAGAAACAAACCAAATATTTAGGGTGGAGTTTGACTCCGAAATATATTTAAATTATAAATTTCAAACAAGTAAAATATTTGTTTATTTTCGTAATATTGCGTTGTGATTTGGCTTTCAAGCACACCTGATGCGTATGTTATTTAGTATATCTATCTATCTATCTATCTATATATATATATATATATATATATATATATATATATATATACAGGGATATATATATATATATATATATATATATATATATATATATATATATATATATGAAAAAGCTAAACCAAAAATTACTTATATATTCATCAACGTTCTGTCTTTATTCAAGAATTCCTTATGATGATAAATTTGAGAGAATAAGACACAAGTATCCTTCGAATCAACAATCACGAGAAAGTCTTTAAAAAGAGACGAATAATTGATGACTATTAAATAACTTTGGTTGGTCCTATTTTATTTTTTTCTATTTTCTTTGAATATTATTTCTACTATTTTCACACCACATACATACACGTACACACACGCGCACGCGCACACATGAACTGATACGCAAAGAAATATCACCGAGCTGTGCGCATGCGCAGTAACGAGAAAGCGTTACATAAACATAGCTTTAAGGCGCATCGATTTGCTTGTTGTAAGTCGATCCCAAACAGGAGCCATCTTGACAACCTCTGAATAGGAAAATCAAGAGCGAGATGTGCTTTGGCTAAAAGCGCGGTTCCGAACGAGAAGCGTCCATGTCTAGCTGACAGGCTCCCTTGTTCTCAGTGCAGCAATCGAAGAGAAAGCTGAAATACATATTTGTTAATATTAGTCGAAAAGGAAGTCAAGGTCTTCGATTAAGTGCATTTGCAAAAGAGCAAACACCGTGGGAATCTCATAAATTCGAAAACGAATACTGACTTTAATATCCATCTATAAAGAAACACGTTGGACACATGTAAGCAGTTTTAATACTGTTATACAAATACTTGGTAGTTTGTAAAATGTGAGCCTGGAGTTGTGCCAGATTGGATCGATCCATGTGTTTGTATGCAGCAGCATCGCGTTGACACACCGATTTTTGTCAGATCATCGAGGTTAAGCAACGTTGAGTCTACTTACTGCTGGATGGGTGACCATAGGGAAACACCTATCTGTAAAAAACTGCAAGAAAACGCCGTTAAAATACCTCGCCTGGTGAGAATACACATGCGATTGTGTTACTTATATGGATGCGCTGCGATCGTCAAATGCTCTTGGTCGTATAAACTAAAAGTTATTTTCACGTTAAGATGAATACGAGACACTTGTTATCCTGTCAATATAGGTTGGTTTATTTACACAGCAAAATACAAGTGACAACTAACATCGGAGGTGGAGGTTAGTAGAGAGGTGGGTTTGCAGAACTCTGTCTCGACCTGTATTTCGCTTTGTGTCTCTCCTCTGTCTTTTTTCTCTTCTTTTTTATTTCCCTCGCCACCTTTCTGTATTTTTTTGCAAACTCTCTGTGCCAGAGTTCCCGTGTCGATTGACCTGATTACCTTATTTTCGCCAACTCTGTTTACTGTCTTTTTGTGATTTGGGTCTAACCCATTTTAATATCGGTTAGCTTCCGTGGCCGATTGACGTAATATTTACGCATCCCATACATCAGGAATACAGGCCATTTTTCTACCGGGATTGTTTCATTGTGTCCTTTTGCGTGTTTTGGTCTAACCCATTTTAACATCGGCTAGCTTCCCTGGCCGATTAACGTAATATTGACGCATCCCAGGCATCATTAATACAGGTCAGTTTTCTCCCGGGAGTGTTTCATTATGTTCTTTTGCTTGCCCGGACCTTCTTCATAACAATTGGAGATCGCTTTTGGCTGCAGCGTTCTCTAAATCTGTTTTAAAATGCGTGCCATAACAAAACGGGCATAATACAAGTGGTGGTTGTCTTGGATGAAGTTAATTAGGAGTAGATGTTGACGGTGATAATCGACATGGACAATGGTTATAGTTTGCAGCGTTCCTGTTCTCTATGACCTGTTTCATTATTATCAGCAATAACATAGAATAACGAGTGTTTAAGAAAATATTGACTATAGACTACATGGTATATAGGAAGCGTTCTGTGCACTTTTCAAAGTAAATTACGAATGGCAAAACGAAACGAACTATTTCTGAGAAAGGGAGTTGTAAAAATAATGATCGCCATTGACTGGAATTGAACCTAGAGTACGTTGAGAAAGGAACAGCTGATTCTAAGCATAAATCATAGACATTGGTAAACAAGTTTATAAAAATTAGCAAAAAGGCTGACTAGCAGATAAAACTTGAATGTGAACTAAAGACGAACAATTTTATTTCATCTATGACCCACTTGATTTTTATGTTAATAAAGGTGTGAAACATTAATTTAACAAGGATATATATATATATATATATATATATATATATATATATATATATATATATATATATATATATATGGTTGATTTTTTTAACGATGAATACGGTTAAATCGTGGCTTTGTCTCGAAAATCGCCCATATTTTATTTGGACGAATATAATACTTTTATTTATTTTTTATTGTTTCATAGATAATAAAAAAAATTATAAAATAATAAAAAATACAAAAAAATATTATACGCAACTCTTCACTATATTTGTGGCGTATTCTATCTTGATGACCGAACATTATCTGGAAATCGAAGTCTCATATCCCACAATTAAAAACTTTAATTTATGAAAATACTAGCGTGGTGCGGACTCCCGGCTTTGCCCCGGCGCAAAATACGCTTAAATATGATATCTTAATTTGTCCAGATTTCGTATATTATTATTATACAGTCGTGATTTCACAAGTAAATTTGACTTAGAAAATCGCCCATATTTTATTTAGACGTATATCATATTTTTATTTATTTTGGATTATTTTATCGTTTTTTTTTTTGCATTATTATTTATGAAACAAATATTTCCAGTGTCGGGTAATCAGGATGAAAATATGAATAGTCTTGCTACCTTAGTTTTGTTGTTTTGTAATATATAAAAGGCTATATGCCTGTCTGTCTGTTTGTCTCCCTATTTTTAAACTCTCTATCTCCTCCGAAACTAGAAGTTGCAGAGTCGCGCTAGGAGCCTCAAATGATTGGATTTTTTGCATACCATTTTTTATAGGTCTTTAGGCGGTAAAAATAGATTTAAAAGGGGTCAAAAATTGGTCAAAAAGTTTTAAAAATTCGTTACACATTTTATATATTCATTTTTGTTCATTTTTAATTTTTTTGCGTTAGTCAAGTGGTAACGTAATCAGCTTTGAATGCTAGAGTTTCGGTTTCGATTCTGGCTGATAGCACGCATAGAATTTTTATTTACTTTTGACATCACGACTCTATAATAATATATACGAAATCTGGACGAATTAAGTTATCATATTTAAACGTACTTTACGCCCCCCCCCATCCCCGCTAGTTTTATTCATGAATTAGTCTGTAGGCTGTTATTAATTATGGGGTATAAGACTTCGGTTTTCGGATAATGTTTGGTCATCAAGATAGAATACGCCACAAATTTAGTCAAGAGTTGCGTATACTGCATTCCTTGTCTAGATTGTTAACAAAATAGACATTGTCGAAACTGAACAAAACTTAAGAGACTAAAGAGACATAAAGGCCAACAAACCACTTAACGCCATTTTCTTTCATATAATGGACTAAGGCCAACGCTTTGACTTCGAAGACGTAAATTTTATAAAACTCATAAGTGATAAATCTATACGTCGGTTAATTGTAATCCGCCCCCCCCACTCCACTTCACCAGCGCAGTAAAACAAAATAAAGGTTTCTAATCACATTTCATCCAATCTATCAAAAAATATAATTAGTGAAAATAATTTGGATATCGATTTATTCTACTTTGTATCCTTCGTATATATGCATGCGCACACACACACACAACCACACTCTCGTACGCGCACACACACACGCACGCACACACACACACACACACACATGCATATATATATTATATTATATTTTATAGAGGGAATTAGTCCTGGAGTTTAAAGAGCAAAGTTTATTTTAATGTATTAATACTTCTAAAAGAACAATGCTCACAGTACTGTAGATATATAATAAGTTCAATAGGTATATTTATCCTAGTGCCATATTAATATATATATATATATATATATATATATATATATATATATATATATATATATATAGTATAAATATTAATAATTGTAAATTATAAACCAGTTTCAAAAGGATGGACAAACAAAATCCAAATCAAAAATATCCATCCTTTTTATACTGATTCATAATTTACAATTATTAATATTTATACTTAATATATATATATATATATATATATATATATATATATATATATATATATATATATACATACACATACACACATATATATATATAATTTTTTTTTTGGAAAAAGTAATCCGGCAGAGTGCTCCATTATAAGAAACATCCGAAAATAAGAGCGTATTTATATTTTGTTTACAGGGAGTTTTTAAATGAGACAAGATATTGATACCGTCGGTTTCAAACTAAGTAATTAAGACCGTTTTAGATAGCAACATCAAGCTCATATGGGTATCTAAAACGGTCCTAATTATCTGGTTTGAAACCGACGGTACCAATGATTTGTTCTACCTAAAAACTTCCTGTAAACAATATACATACATATATATATATATTTGTGTGTGTGTGTTTGTGTGTGTTTATCTATATGCATAATAACAGTGTTTCCTGGTACACAACTGATGATCAAGTCAATCATTTGCCCCCCCCCACCACATTTAGCTACAAAAGTCCCCAAGGCCTTAACACATTTTTATGTGTGTTCCACACCATGCAAAATTACTAAATAGACATACACAAAATTTTTGGAAAAATATGGTAAAATAGTCCCAAAAAGGAGTGTTTTACTAGCTCTAAAAGAGCCCCTGGGACGCATCCAAATGTTATCGCGAAGTATAGACAAACAAAATTATATAGAAAATAATTAATTACAACTTATCAGAAATTTTATAAAAAATCCAAGGCGTCGATTTCTTTTTAATAATCACAAATGTGTCAATTTAAACCATTTTAACCCAAACGGCACCCCTATTTAACATGTGCGTTGTTATGGAACATGACTTTTTTTTAATTTTATGTTAGAGGGAGAAATTAGCAGTAGATAAACCAGCTCAGATGTGACAACAATACTCCATGCATAGACGAATTGTGGCTTTACAAAAGTATAGAATACTCTAGAGTAAAAGACATTTTCTAGTAAAGTGAACCTACCTTCTTTGTAGCATATCCTCAATCTATTTGCTTTGCAAGAATGTCATGCACACAAAGTAGCGAAATATATTTAAGTAATATTCATGAAACGCATTTTCTATTAAAATATTTTACCTTTTTTTTCCAATGAAGATGACATTTTTCCCCTTGCTTCCATGCTTGAACAACTTTCTAAAAGATTTTTCGCTGTTTCTTTGTTCTTCTCATTTTTCTTCTACTTTTATTAAAATTTAAGTTGATTTCACGACACTTAAAATCAATTTCTCTCGTTTAAGGCACATCTCATCACAAACACACCTTTGACCGCCCTACAATAAAGATTGAACGTCCTTTCAATCAGCTACCGGAACATTATTTATTTTCTCGCCTTTTTTTGTGATGAACAACATGTTTTCGTGATTTAATATTGCAAATTTTGTTTCTTGCTTTTTTTTGTTAAGAAGCATTTTTCACCAACAACCGGTTGTATTTGCCATTCCATATTAAAATGGCGAAGTTTTATTTTAGGGACATTTTTAATTTTTCTTACATTTTGCATCTTGTCAAAATTCACTTATATTTATTCAAGGTGACGATCTAAATATATGAGAAACTATGTTGACATGCACGTCTTTTGCGCGTGAATAAATGTGCAGAAAAGACAAAATACAAATGATTTCCTAAAAGAAACCTGAGCGATTTCGAAATGGGAGACTGTTTTCAAATTTTACTAGCCTGGGTGCCCGGCGTTGCCCGGGTGTTTAAGGTGTGGGTTGAGCAAAAAAAAAAAAAAAAAAAGGTGGTAGTAGGCAAGCTCGAACCCGTACCGCGAAGGATGAAAAGAACGTACAAAAAAAACGTGGCGTTTTTGCTATTGCGCCTATCGCCAAATTGAAAGTGACGCGGGTTTAAATTAAACCTAGACAATCGAAAAGAATGGATAACTTTTGAAAATATCGGCGAAAAAAAGCGACCTCTCCCTGTAGATAAGTGCCCAGTTGAGGGTGAAGGAATAAATGCTTTTAGGCCAATTTTTCGATATTTGTCGTCCAGCTTCTAAAAGATATATATCTAATGAAAATCTGTTGCCTCTGTTGAAAGTTTTAGGCATACATACATACATACATACATGATGATGATGATGATGATGATGATGATGATGACGATTGCAACGTCTTGTCAGATGAGTGTCACTCCCTCAGACACTTAAAGTCCATGAGCCCAAAAATGACTTGCTTCGCCAGAGGAACATTTTAATAGACAGATGCCTGAGGGAGTATCTATACACAGATGATGTTACAGAGTCTTAGCTTTGTACGACAGCTAAGTCTCTCTCTCAGTTCAAAATGTTGAGATCCAGCAACAAGCAAGAGCAAGATAGCCAGCAACAGGTTAAAGCGCAGACCAGCTTAATGCGGGTACTGGTCTCCCGCTTTATGGTTTTATAAATCAGAGATTTGCTTCTCCTAGAAAGGCTGCCTTCACCACGGTTTACGGGAGCCCTCTCCACCCCAACACACACACCTTAATACACACAAACACACACACACATACATACATACATACATACATTTAAATAGATAGGTGAAATTTATATTATAGATGATGGTGCCTTAATTTAAACTCTTCCCTCCATGCGATTAACCATCTTCAGTTAACCAACCAAAGAGTTTTTCTTCAAAGAACACTCAAGTATCTTTTCTAACACGCATGTTTTGATAATATAGCTATTACTACTAACCTTTTAGGTGTGCATGTTACTATGGACCGTAACACATATGGGCTACTATAGACAAATGCACATACCTCTTACTATAGACAAAAGTACTTGTTTCGCACACACCACACTCAAACGTAACAAGAAATTGTAAATATTTTAACTTAGAATATTTTCACACTCTCTTATTTGAATTATGCATCTTAAACTATATATATATATATATATATATATATATATATATATATATATATATATTTAATAACTTACTCCTCTCCCCGCTTCTCTTTTCCTCACCCCCCCTCTCTCCCTCTCTCTCTCTCTCTCTCTCTTTCTCTCTCCATGTCTCTCTTTCTCTTCGTCTTTGGTTTAATAATTGAACGCCCTTCCTTTTTACCTCTGTCATCTTTCATTTTTTTTTTATTTTATTTTTATATCTCAACTAATTTTTTTGTATATTATTAAAACTATTTTTTCGTTTTCATGATATATAGTTGGCGCTAATGATATTTGAATTAGCACTTTTTTTTTTCGTCTTCCCCATAATAAACTTTCAAATCTGTGAAGTCTGACGAAATTATCGAATCATTAATTCGATGCTGGTAGTGGAAACATATGTAACCAAGCAGATATAAAAGGTTAATGCAAATATATTTCTCGCTCTACAGTAGTGTTGAGCACTTTTTCAGTTTTTTTTACTATTTACCAATTAATTATCAAATTATCAATATATATATATATATATATACATACATATATATGCATAATACTAATAATATTATGCATATATATATATATATATATATATATATATATATATATACATATATGCATAATACTTTAAGTTAAATATTTACAATTATTTTATACCTACAGACACTAGCCTCCGAAGCTAACGGAATAATCAATTTAGTAACGTATAATTACTCCTAATCGAGAAATCTGAACCCAGTTTTAGCCAGACATACAAACATACACACATACATACATTTACACGAACAGGTGATATTTGTATTATAGATTATTGTCTTAGATTGTCTGACTATCAGTTTGTCTAGCGCCCCCTTCCGACTTTTTCTCGGAAACTTTTGGGCAGACCTGGATGAAATTTTATATTAATCTATTTTATGAGAAGTTACAGCGGACTAAGTATTATGGTATCCGTTCGATGCACAGTTACACATTAATATGGATTATAGGGAGTATCATGCAATGCGAAAATGAGCAAAAATTTTAATTCAGCATCAATTTGGCATAAACCACTTGTTTTCAATTACAGAGCTGTAACTTTTTGCCCTTTGTGACAGGCTAAGCTCTATAGTATTCGTATATATATATATATATATATATATATATATATATATATATATATATATATATAGAGAGAGAGAGAGAGAGAGAGAGAGAGATATTCGATTTAATACAGAATGATATTAGACGACTATTTTATATATATATATGTATATATTTATATATATATATATCAACATATACATATATACATATATATATATATATATATATATATATATATATATATATCAACAAAACCACGTAAACAGGTGAACGATAAAAACGAAGCAATACAATCGTCTATGGCATCATATCGAAGGGGATTAGGGCGCTTGACTGAAATACAAAGGTCCAAGGTTCGAATCCTACCAACAGTCAAGCTGCACGCGTGTCCGTAGATTAGTGTTTATAAAAATAATAGATAAATAAATACGTCGAAATAAAAAATGGGCGACTTTCTAAGAAAATCACGGGTTCTCCGAGGCGGTGACATAAACCTTAATATCGTTCAAAAAATCAACAAAACCACGTAAACAGATGAACGCTAAAAACGAAGTAGTAAAATCGTCTATGGCATCATAGCGTAGGGGATTAGAGCGCTGGAATGAAATACATAAGGTCCAAGGTTCGAATCCTCCTTACAGTCAAGCTGCGCTAATGAGAGTAGAGATCCGAAACACGCGCGTCTGTAGATTACTGTTTTTAAAAAATAATAATAATAATAATATATATACATACATACATACATACATATATATATATATATATATATATATATATATATATATATATATATATACTAGCAGTTCAGTGTTTTGCTCGGACTTTATGTACTGTTCATAACTTTACGTGTATATATATATATTAAAAAGTGTGACTCATGTCCAGGTAACCTACATCTAAAATTTCAAGTCTTTAGACCCAGAATTGGCGGAGGACTTTTGGTAGAGTCTGTAAATGTCCACTCATTCAACTTCGATCCATTGACAGCCAAATTTCTAACCGAAAACCGATGAAAAAGTTTTTGTCGAATATCACTACACGTTATG
This sequence comes from Euprymna scolopes, assembly GCF_053919585.1. Lineage (NCBI taxonomy): Eukaryota > Metazoa > Mollusca > Cephalopoda > Sepiida > Sepiolidae > Euprymna > Euprymna scolopes. The sequence continues at coordinate 129,468,909 of NC_136500.1, read as the reverse complement.
TAAATTCTCGAGTTACTAGACTGAAAATTGACAGAGTAGTTTGGTAGGGATATGTACAGACACACAGAGACAATTTCACTTATATATATATATGTACATTTATATATATATATGTACATATATATATATATAAATATATATATTAAGTAAAGTGATTTTCAATTTAAAAAATTTAAAAAAAAATTTTAATTTAAAAATCAAATTTTAATTAAATTAAAAATCAGTTTCATAAGAAGGAACAACAACAAAGTCAATTATCTGTACGATCGTTTCGGAAATTCGTGCTTTTTATTTGTGGTATACATGAAGTTATGTAGAACAATTATATATAGTTTTTTTGGTAAGCACGGTCTCCTCATCAGCAAATTTAGGAGGATTTTTATTGAATTTAAAAGACACCATAAATAAACCTAGCATTAAAAGTAAGGCAGATGAATCTTTTAGTTTTTCTTTTTTTGAAATCAGGAACTGCGTTTAAAGTAGTCATTTAGATGTTTGCTATAGCTTTTTATTTTATTGAAACTGATTTTTAATTTAATTAAAATTTGATTTTTAAATTAAAAATTTTTTTTTTTAATTTTTAAATTGAAAATCACTTTACTTAATATTGAATTAGCTCTAGGACATTTAACTATCGAGCTTATTATATATCTAAATTACAACGAGCATTTCCTGTATTTTAATTAAACTAGTAATTTCACTGTTACATTAAAATACACTTAGCTCTTTAGACTATTATTCTAATCTCCTATAAATATATATATATATATATATCAGCCCCTTTAAGAACTTTTTTTCTTATCGTTGAGCACTTTCATTTGTAATGAGTCGCTCAATTTAGCTCATGTGCGTAAATCGTCATATAAATACTAGATCAATCTGACTGACATTAAAAGCATTTAAAAAGAATAAATGTTTAATTTCAACTGTATCTCTCGCGGTTGTCGAGAACAAAATAGTTCGGGTCCTTGCAAATGAAGCCAAGCATGACTTCTGTTGCCGGGTTCGAATCTCTCGACATGCGTTAATAGTGACACCCTGCACTGATGATTCCCGAAAGGATGAAACACTAGTGTCTGTAAGTATTTAATTGTTGTAGTAAATAATTATATATGTATATATATATATATCACTACTTAATTTACTCACATAAAATTAACATACGAAGGTATAGATTTATGCGTAAACTTTAAGTATTTACTTCAAGAGCGCTCAATACGGAGGTAGAGCTAGTTAGTAAGTTATAAAATGTATATGGCGATTAAGCTACACTGAATATTCCGCGTTTCATTCACTCTAGGACTCTTCAGGCTTATGCGTGAATTCTGTGGTTGTTTGTCGTTTTTATATGCGCACCTTCTATTGAGATTTTAGTTAGCCAATCAGCTTTCTAGTATTCACGGTGCCCTTCCTATCAGGCAATGAGCATGCATTTATCGGACAAAGGCCTATTCGACCTCTGGTTGGCCTGTTCCTTTGTATGTGCTCTATTTAGCCTGGATATTTAGTTTCTTTTTTAAAGTTTAATCTTTTTTAAATCTAGGTTAGTGTTTTTTTTGTTTTTTTTTAATGTGTGATCATTTATGTATATTCATGTTTATCCAGGCTAAATAGAGCAGACACAAAGGAACAGGTCAACCAGAGGTCAAATAGGCCTTTGTCCGATAAATGCATGCTCATTGGCTGATAGGAAGGGCGCGGTGGATACTAGAAAGCTGATTGGCTAACTAAAATTTCAATAGAAGATGCGCATATAAAAACGACAAACAACCACAGAATTCGCGCATAAGCCTGAATAATCCTAGAGTGGATGAAACGCGTAATATTCAGTGTAGCTTAATCGCCATATACATTTTATAACTCACTTACTAGCTCTACTTACGTATTGGGCACTTTTCAAGTAAATACTTAAAGTTTACGCATACATCTATACTTTCGTATATTAATTTTATGTGAGTAAATTAAGTAGTTATATACATATATATATATATATATAAATACATATATATATGCTGTTTATATTTACGTTTTCTATTTCTCTTGCTCCTTGTTTGTTTAATTCTAACTTCAAAATAAGGTATTCTTTATTAATCTATACATCCGAATAATTCTCTTTATTCATCAGTGTTCCCATTAGGCACTCCCATCCGACGCACACGCACGAAAACTCCCGAAAGTCGGGCATTTTTTTATTTTTCCATAGCAATTCTTTATTAGAAGGACTTGTCACGTTGAAGTAACCTCTCCCGAATTCACGCTTATCTGAAATATATTAAGATATTACATTCGCACCTGCCATAAAACGTGACAAGATTAATATGGCCATATATATATATATATATATATATATATATATATATATATATATATATATATGACCATATTAATCTTATATATATATGGACATATTAATTTATATATATAAATACATATATATATCCATATATATATATATATATATATATAGAGAGAGAGAGAGAGAGAGAGAGATAGATAGATAGATAGATAGATAGATAGATAGATAGATATCCAAGACTTCGCACCTGTCAGATTCTGCCGTCTTAGTGTTGTTGATCAATTCGAAAGTGACAGCTGAGAAATACACTTGGAATCAATTCAGAAGCGGCGACCGTCAAAAGAATATTAAGGTGAAAATCTAGTCGACTTAGAGGCACCATCCCGGATTTGTTTTCCTTCACAGAGACTTTCTGTTAATTGTGTCTGACAAGACCAGTGTATCACGTTATATTTCTACACGATTTATCAAGAGGTTGAGTTTAGTCCTTAGTTTTTCACTTCACAAAGATGTTGAATATTTCTAATACGGGAAATGTTATCCCTCTCTTTTTGCATATGTTGCTGTTCAGCCTCTATAATTTTCCAAGTTAATAATTTTGTCCATTCGAGAAATGTTACAAAAGTAATGCATCCTATTTTTATTCCGCCTGAATGGATCAGATGGGATTGCAAAATGGCACGATTGTGATTACTGAAGTAATGCATTCATGACCTGACAGTTTCATCTCTCTGTAACCGATATGAACGGTGTGACACTCTAAGAAATTAACCCTCGTCAGAGAGTGCGGCAGAAGCAGAGATGCGTAAATAAATGAGATCCCGGCAAAAGTACTGATATATTGAGAGAGGGCTCCTTCAGTCTTTGACAGACTATGGATACCCACAAAAGGGTGTCTGAGCGTGAAAGTTTGGTGGATGGAGGTACGCAATATCCAACCTCACCTCTCCTGAGCCGACATTGTTAAATACCAGTGGCAAGTCAAATGTGTGTACAAGGCGACTGGAAACAAATACCGAGATAAGCGGAGAGCACATACAGCGTATAGAATTCCCAAATGGTCACCCATCTGGTACTAACCAGGCTCAATGTTGCTTAACTTCGGTGATCTGACGTGAACCGGTGTGTGAACGTGATTATGTCGTATATTGAGAATGGTGTTTACAATGTAGAAAATAAACTTGGGGGCACAAAGGGTACTTTCTTTTTATTGTGTCACTCTGCTCTTCACAGCTATTTCACATTACGATTCATAAATGAGGCTTTACTTTTAAACGACCCTCGTATGACAAAGAGCTATCTAGCAAAAGGACTTTGAGAATGCTGGTGACTAGGTAGAAAAAAAAAACGTTAGAGAACAAAATACGTGTGTTGGAAGAATATGACGAGCAGAACTCGCAACTCCACACTGATGACGCTTCACTAGTTCAAGAAATTTAAATGTAATGTTAACAAAAACATATGAAAGCATATAGATTTTAAACGAGAGAATAATAAAAAGCTGGACAAGAAGGTTCTTGTGGAATTTTAAATTTTGATTTAAAATGATGTATTTTCAAAAATGTTTTCGTTAAAATATGCATAATTTATATATCATTTTAAAACCATCGTGTCTTCTTTTCAGAGCGTTGACTACAAGATGGAAAAAAATCGTGAATTAATTTGATTCCCCATTTCCTAGCAGCATCGTTTATAGAATCTCCCGAGTGTGCGGGATCATACCCTCATTACAGTCCAAAAATATTGCAACACAGTAATCAAAAACTCCCCCCCTCAAAAAAAAACATACGGACCAAGACGACTATGGAACTTTCTTGCACAGATTCCACTGCTAAATAAGAACGACAATTCGAAAAATTGAAAAATTACATAAAAATCTCATTAAACAAAAACACTTCGTGCTCTTTAACAATACTTCTCTGCATATATATACATATATATATATATATATATATATATATATATATATATATATATATTATTATTATTATTATTATTATTATTATTATTATTATTATATAAAGCTGAATGTATGTGTGTATGTGTGTGTGTGTGTGTCTGGTCATGAATAGCCTCCTATACGGTTGACTATTTTAAAAAACTCATTACATATAATGATAGAATATGTATCGAGACGCAGGAATGGGTATGTTTGATCTGGCAGAACGGTGGTTCATTAAAATTGTGGGGTCTGTGTTCGCGCCTGGTCCCCAAAGTATGGAAATAAAAAATGAAAAAAAAAACGTTTACAAGGGGTTTTGATATAGATGTACATAATACTACTTTGATAAGTATGTTTCAACTTAAATAGGGATGGTATAATAAAATTGTGGGGTCTGCGTTCGCGCCTGTACTCCATGGAAATATGGCACAAACTTTAACAAATACTTTTCCTATCTATTTGCGTAAGTATACTTTTATAACTATGTTTCAGTTTGAAGAAATATGGTATAATAAAATTATTGGGTGTTCGTTCGCGCCTGGCCTCTATAGAATGGAAATATGTCACAAAGTTTAACAAGGTTTTTTAAAAAGGGCGAGGGTCCACAATAACAACTTGACTTTAATCTTAATTCACGGTAGCTTTTATTTATTTTTTTAGTTGAATCATATTGTGTCGAATAAATTCACCTCATAAATTCACGTTCTTATTAAAGTGAAAGCCCCCCCCCCAAAAAAAAATAGTCGGAACTTTAGACAATTCTCAACACAAATTTTGAATAACTCTGTTTTTTTCCTTCTCCACTTGGACGTGCCATCTTTCGAAAATTAATAAATAGATAAATGATAAAAAATAAGAACGTTACTTGTTATCGTGTCAAAAGAAGAAAAACTCCTGCTCACAGCATTTAAAAGCATTTACATAACCTTTTTTATTTTTATTTATATATCTGTTTAAGCTTTTTTGCCAGTGTACTAGAAATAATTCAGTTGATTACGAACACTTTCTGTGTGTTTTTTACATTACAATAGTACAACCCTGAATCCAACGGCACAATACTACATCGTTCAATACTGCAAAACTGAAACGAAGCTGTTCTGCTTGAAAAGGGCGGCATTTTCTTCTTATTCATATTTATATCGATGCTTTGCTTTAAAAAACTAAAGTAATTACCTGTTTACCTTTTTAATATCCCATTTTGCTCTTTCGGATTATTTTACTAAAGTAAGTAAAGCTTCATTGCAACTGTTTTTGTTTCTTTGTTTTTCGATATTTTGTCGATATTATTTAGTAAGAGTGTTTAGCCGAAAAGCCAACAAGCGACTACCCGAAAAAATAAATATAGAAAAAATAAATGTTACCATAGTCAATAAAATTCAGTTCATGTTTTTTTTTTGGGGGGGGGTTGAAATAGTTTTTAATGCTCTTTACTTGAAATAATTTCCGATAACCGAAATTAAAACGAAATTTGAGGCGATAACTACTTAAATGAATTTTTATATAAACTACACATGCCATAATCGAATATTCCTCAAGCACAAAATAACGGAAAACATTAAAATATGTTTCTAAATATTCACTACGTTGACGGAACTCTCTTAAATTGTTAACACAGAATGCTCAGGTGCCCATCCTTCAAATTGAAAACGGGGCTCTCCATTTCAAAGTCGCTGCCATTTTGATTTTTTTTAAACCGGTCCGTGAAGTAAAAAGAAAAGAAAAATTACAAACTACTTAAAAATACAAACAAGTGCACTTTTCTACCATAAAAGTAAATTTTATCGACTATGGTAACATTTATTTCTTGTATATTTATATTATTATATATATATAACATTTTCTCTTTGTAAGAAAAAAATCATTTTGTTCGTCACTCTTGGTTTCATATGGAAACAAACTTGATATAAAAAATATGTTTTCGCGAAAATTATCTTTACTTCATCATATTTTGTTTAGAGTAAAACTTTTTAGTATCAAAACCTATCTCTTTACAACCCCCTCCATTTTATAACCTATCATACTTTCATCAATCACAGTCCGTTTTCTGTAAGCTGTTTTTGAATCCATTCAACGACGGGTACTTTTGCTAGTATATATATATATATATATATATATATATATATATATATATATATATATACATATATATACACATAATATATATATATATACATATATATACACATAATATATATATATATATATATATATATATATATATATATATTAGAGGGACAACAAGGTTCTTGTGGAATTTTTAATTTTTCGTTATATGTATAATGTATATATCACTTAAAGCGCGTTATTCGCTCTATTTAATCGTTTAAATTACAATCGTTTTAAAACAATAACGTCTTCTTTTCAGAACATTGAAATCAAGATGGAAAAAAAAAATTTCGCACAATTATCTTATTTCAATTTAAGGTATCTCGAAAAGCTGATGAAACAGCTCGCGATATCAACGAAGCGTTTCGCCCAGGAGTCTATAGACACACACCACAATAGTGGTTTAAGGGATTTCGTGGCGGCGACAAGACTTGAAAAGGATGAGCGTAATGGTCGACCATCGGATGTTGACACTGATCAGTTAAGATCCTTAGTCGGAGCCAATCAACGCACAACTGTTCGAGAACTTGCTTGTGAGTCAGACATAATGTATACGATGATTTCTAACCAGAGACAGATCGGAAAGACAAAAAACTTTATAAATGGGTGCCTCGGGAAGTGTCGTAGAGCTTCATAGGCGTCTAATAACTGAATTGAGTTGTCGTAAAGAAAACAATATATATATATATATATATATATATATATATATATATATATATAAGTGAAATTGATTGTCTGTGGTTGTATGTGTCTGTGAGTGTCTGCGTGTGTACATTTCTCTACCAAGCTACTCTGTCAATTTTCGATTTACAAACTCAAGACTTGATATAAGAGGTATCGAAATTTGGGAAAATCTGTTTAATCGGTTTTCGGCAAAAAATCTGGCTGTTAAGGTATCACATTTCAACCAGTTGACCTTTGAAAACTCTACCAAACTCCTTCGTCAATTTTGGTAAAAACACTTGAAATTAAAGACGTGGCTTACTTAGACATGGAGTTAACCTTTAAATTTGATTTGAGCTCAAGACAATAGATGTTAAGGAGTCAAAATTGGAGTCCAAATTTAATATGCACACTTTCTTGATATATTACGTATATACATAAAGTCATGAAGAGTGCATAGAGCCCGAGCAAAGCCGGCCATGAACTGCTAGTATATATATATATATATGCACTTTTGTTGATTTGCTATGTAATTGAAACGCGTTTTCGATTTCACCGCAGAGAATTCACTGATTTTCTTATGTATTATGTGATACTCGAGTTTATACCGGTATTCCAAGACAGGAAAATCTTCATTCGCCCCACAGTCCTGATGTAGTCAAGTTACAGGAATGAGAGATGCTAACGACGTTCCGTTATGTTTTCCTGGTGAAACGATCTCTTCTATATAAATAGATTTGTTCTTGGGAGAACGGATGTAAGAAGCGGGGATCGGGTGTCCACGAGCTAAGGACATAACTTAGAAAAAGAACCGGAACAGGGGTGGGAGAACGAGGGGGGAAAACGATGAAGAACAAGAATAAGACGAACAAGGAGACAAGGAAAGAGATGGAGGGGTTGGAAAATAAAAAAAAATATATGTAGAAGTGAGAGATGAAAAACGTGGAGAAGAAAAAGAAACAGAAGAAGAAGAAGAAGAAGACAAAAGAAACAGAAGAAGAAGAAGAAGAAGAAGAAGAAGAAGAAAAAGAAGCAGAAGAAGGAGAAGAAGAAAAAGTAGAAGAAGGAGAAGAAGAAAGAAACTAAGCAGATGAGAAAATGGAACAGAAGAAAAAGAAGAAGACTACGCAATAGGAGAAAGGGTTAAAGAAGAGAGAAAGAAAAAGAAAAAAGAAGAGGAAGAAGAAGAGCAAGAACAACAGCAACAAGAAAATTATAAAGGACGAGCAGAATACGAAGGAGACAACGAAGAGAAAAAAAGGGATAGTAATAATAAGAAGAAAGGGGACGAACAAGAAGAAGAAGAAGAAGAAGAAGAAGAAGAAGAAGAAGAAGAAGAAAAATGCACAGGGGTTTGAAGAGAACTAGTAGAAGATGGGAAACAAATTAAAAATAACTGAGGAAAAAAATAAAGGTGAAGAACGATAAAATCTTGGCCAAGATCAAAGTGCAGTATCTGTTCTTCCGATGCTGCACTTCTATTTCTTGTTCTCTTTCGGTGGAGGAGAAATCCTTCACGACTGAGACAATTTTTATCTTTGTACCTTTTCTCCACGTTAAAAAACGACCCTGGTGTCTAACTCTGTCTCGTGGGGAGGCATTGTAAATAGGTACTCGCATCTGTATGCAGGGATTTATTTGTTCGTTGGTTTGCTGATCAATCTTCAAATTGAAATTGCTATTTACATGGCTAAAAACCAATCTAGAATGAATTCATTCTTATTTTAAAAATGGGTCCTATCTCTCCGTCCGTCTATCATGCTTACGTTTCAGAATTTTGATGGTCCTTAGATTGTTTACTGACTTTCCCATGATTACAAAGCTAAACGATCCTTTTATTATTAACTCTCAACTAAATATAATCTGTATACTTGAGTGAGGTACTTTTGATTATAAGTTTTCAGACTCATAGATAATTCACGGCTCATAAATTATCAACACAGACTTCTTCAGTATCTCAGCCAATGGAACCCATTTACTTTATACGCACCCTAAAAATATTAACAAACATTAGATATTTTCATATCTATGTAAATTTCCATTTTAAAACATATACAGAGTGCCCAAAAAGGTACCTAGAGTGTTTTTGAACTTAAATAAATTCTTTCTTTCTCTGACTAAGACATTGGGAAAAATTTTTTCTTCAAAATCCAAAATTCAAGCAATCTTTTTTTGTGAAAAATAATATCTTTTAAATGTTGCCAATTTTCAACTTCGTATATGTGTGCTCTTTCTAAAACACTATTCATGACAGATTGCAGAAACTCTGGATTTCGATTTATCTCCTTTATTGTGTATAAATGTTTGCCTTCAATTCTTGCAGGGTTTGGGATTTCAGGTTTATCAGTCTGCCAGCTCGCTGAAAGAAATAAGAAAGTTAAATCGCAATCCAGAGATTCTGCAATCTATTATGAACGTTTTTTTGGAAAAAGTACAAATATGCGAAACTAAATATTGGCAACATTAAAAAGACATTATTTTTCATTAATAAAGATTGTTTGAATTGTGTAATTGTTTAAAAAAAATCCGAATGTTTTAGTGAGATTGTGTAAAAATTATAGAAAGATATCATAAAAAATAAAGAATCTATTTAAGTTTCAAACTCTTCAATGATTTTTGGACGCCATGTATAAACATATCTGCTTTTTTAATTTCTTGATTTGAACTCGGTATTTTATCTGTGTTGATCATTTGACATTTTTCTCGCTCTCCCACATTTGAGTCTGAACCTAACACAATTTTGACAAAAAATATTTTTTCTAAAACAGGCTCTCCATAATAAAACGTCCTCTCAAATTGAAACCCCATAAAATGTGAACCTCAAAACTCTAAAATATCCGTTCATTTTTGCATAGTTAAAAGATTGACATATTTAAGATTTGCGCTATCATAAAAAAACTATGATTCCATGATTCCAGCGTAGTTTTAAAATATTATAAGCTTACGCCTTAAACTTGAAGAATTTTTGAATCCAAATTGTTTAATCAATTTTAACCAAGATATAAAAACGTATTCTAGACATAAGGTTTAGGATCATATGCTGACTTTAATCTTCACAAGCTTGCTTTGGTTATCGAATACATTTTTCCTTTCTTGGGGCAGGTATTCTTTTTTTATATATATAAAAATAACACTTCACAATGGAAATTCGCCTGAGTAAATTTATTTAAATTGTATTGGAACTATTAAAATACCAGGTTCTCACGCGGACTATGTCTTAGTTTCCAAATGGAAGTGAAATGTTAAAAGAACACCATTACAGCAATTTAAAACCGGAAAAACAAAACTTACTCATGCACACATTTAGTTAAAAACATAATTGCGTAAAATTGGCACACATTGACAACGTAGAGAAATGTAGACGTGAAACAACTACATCTCGAACAGACTGCTCTCAACATTAAAGGTGACGTCCATTAAATCAATCCGTCCACTCGATGAATATAGACACAAGAATACTGGAATGGTCTATTGAACAGAGAAATGTACGGTAATTCTAATTATGTTATGAGCACCGGGAATAGCGGCAAACATTCTCGAACAAATGACTTAGAAATGTGGAGTCAAAATAACGATTGACACAACACAAGCAAAAATTGTTATATTTTGTTGCTATTGTAACGCACTTGGTGTCTACGGTGTTGTTTTAAGTACATTCCGGCTGATAACAGTCGGTGCTCTTGTATGTGACAAGAATCTTCCACAAAATTCCAGCATTTTCGGATGTTGCTCTTCATTCTTCTGTTCTTGCATCATCCGGATGCAGACTATGGGAAGCTGAATAAATTAAGAACTATCTATATAAAAGCCAAGTACGTCCAAGGATGGAATTCTGTTGCCATATCTGGGCAGGAGCTGCAAAAAACAGCCTATCCTGCCTTGACAGAGTACAAAATAGACTTCGTGGCTTCCTTGTTTTATCGTTATTTCCATGGCAGGTGCTCGTCTGAACTCCAATCTCTGGTCCTCCCTCGCCAATCTTTCACGAAAAACACCCGTCTAGCTGAATCCACTGAAAAATTTCCCCCACTCTTTATCTGTGTCTAAATCAAAACGCGGATTCCATGAACAAAGCTTATTTCTTAGAACTGTACGCCTGTGGAACTCTGTTCCGTCTGCCTGCTTCCCACTGGACTACAACTTGGATGTCTTCAAGTCCAATGTTAACAAATTCCTAATGAACCGCCCCCTTAAGTAAACACTTCATCAAATCTCCACACTAACGTAATGTACTTGCAATAACCCTTATCCCTGAGTGGCTTCCGGGTCTTGATAAGTGGTGATCACTGTGTAAAAAAAAAGGACTTGAATACAAAAATGCGATTAATCACAATCTGTATTTATTTAAAAAGTTTTTACAAGCGGCGTTCCAAAATTAATGCCTCCTATTTTTTTTATTCCGCCTGGATAGATTAGAGAAGATTGAAAATTGCATTGTTGTGGACACTTATAATAGTTTTATCTCTCTGTTGCAGATATTGACGGTACGAGACTATAGCACGAGATCTATGCCAAAAACATGCTTCCGAATCAAAGATGAATGATTGAATCCCTGGCAAAAGTACATTGAGAATGGTGATGCCTACGCAGAAAAATAAATTCTGGAGACGGTCTCTCGTTTTAATGGTTCAACTTCAGTATTCGTTGATCTTCAACTTTTTGAATTAAAAAAAACCCCGAAGGTTTTGCTTACACCTATCCACAGCCATCGTTCATCGCTGGCAAGAGTGCATTGCGAATGGTTGTGACTATGTAGAAACATAAATTTGTAAACACAAACGGTCACTCGTTTTTAATGGGTCAACTCTCGTCTTTGTAGCTCTTAAACTTTTTGAGTTTTACAAACATAAAGTTTTCGTTTGCAAACGACCCTCATATGTAATATAATATATATAACTAGCAGGGAGACCCGACGTTTCCCCGGATTGAATGATGATAAACAAATATTTTACACTCCTATATTTTTATTGTCATCAAAATCCGTAAAATCGCCCTGGGGGGGGGGGAGCTTCACGTGCCCCCATGCATTAACTTAGTCCAAAATATATGTTATTATACATTGCACTCTAGAGAACCTATTGTTTCTTTTATGAAATTATTTTATATAAACTTCTTTCCAGTTAACGGAAAAAAAATAAGAAATTGACGTGCGGGGTTTGAACCTACAGACCATGTCATACAAAAAACAAAACACACACACACACACACACAAAAAAAACAACACATTTTTAAGTCTTATAAAAATTCTTTGCAGTTAATGAAAAATTAGGAAATTTATGTGCGGAGGTTGAAACTACAGACCACGTAAAAAAAAAAACACGATATCAACTTACCCACAGTAGAATTTTGACGGCCCGTTGTTCTATCATTGTTGCTAGGCTATGACATTGAAAAATAACGGTTTCGATTATCGATTATGGTAATTATCGGGGGTATTGTGAAACAAAGCTTAACCAACATGACTCCCAGACTTATGGGATTTCGATTTTTAAATAATTTCTGTACATTTTTAAGAAAATCTGTTCAGACGTTTCGGAGTCTATAAGGGAAGAACTCTCTCACACACACACAAAGTTGCATTTATATAATTCTAGATAATATACACGTGTTTATACTTTCTACATAGTATTAATCCCACACAAATAATCTGATCATTATGAATTTCGAGACAGAGTTGATAGGCGGGTTGACTAATGTGTACTATGTATATTTTAATTTGGTTTTATGGATAGGGGACAAAGACGGGCGTGGAAGTTCTTTGTGAAAGTTTTGATGCGTCCGATTAAAAAGTACAGCAGAAATAAGACATCGAGTAAGAACTATTTCCACATATATAAATGAGTTTCTTTGGAGAAATTTGAGTTGATTTAGTTACAATAATTCATCCTCAAGAAACGCCAATCTATCTATATATCTTTAAAAGTTAACGTGCATGTGCGTGTGTGTACGTTTCCTTACGCAATAATTCTGTCAATTTTCAGTCTACAGACTCGACATTTGATATAAAGGGTACTAAGATTTAGGAAAATCTTTGTGATCGGTTTTCGGCCAGAAATTTGACTGCTAAGGTATCAAAGTTCAACGATTTGACCTTTGAGAACTCTACCAAACTCCTCCAACAATTTTGGGTCTAAACGCTGGTAATTTTATATATATGTTCCTTGGGCATGAATCTAACTTACTAACTTGATTTGAGCCGAACACAGTACATATTAAGTGGTCATAATAGGGGTCAAATTTAAATAAAAATTGACCGCTTTTTTTTTTTTTTTTTTGCTCAACATACACCTCCAAACACCCGGGCAATGCCAGGCTGAAATGCTAGTAAATCTTAATTCTTTGATTATCATTTTTTTTTTAAATCTCATGATATTTAATTGGAGACGTTTTCTAGAATCAAAATCACTCAATGAATACGGATTCTAAAGATAAGTTTTCACATCTCAGGACCAAAATCACTCAATGAATACGGATTCTAAAGATAAGTTTTCACATCTCAAGACCAAAATCACTCAATGAATACGGATTCTAAAGATAAGTTTTCACATCTCAGGACCAGCTATATTAGATGCTGCTCGAAAATGCTCCCATCTACTGGCATGAGAAGCTTCCCTTCTGTGACTTTACTTCTGGTTCAAAAACATCCTGGTCCCAGTGAAAAACAATCACCAGCCTTTTTTACATGTATGGATCGGCCGAAATTGGATGGGGCTACAAAAATTACCCAAGCACCTGCGAATGTGAAAATGAGGATCGTACAATACAACACTACCTTGTCTACCCTCTACTGCCCAACTCGGGCAACGTGAAAATCCCGCAGAATGCAACCACAATGTAAAGGTCTACGTAAAAAAAAAAAAAATGTGACGCTTTTGTATGACGACGCATTTCAAAGACACGCAAAGATGGAGAATCCTGATATGGATCTCCATAAGATAATTCTAGTATGGGAATAACTTATACCTTTGTTATTTACAAAGAAGTTATCACATATCAAGGCCCATAGGCCACTCGAGGATAAGGGTTAATGTATGTATTGTAGTCATTAGGACAGTATCGAAGTAATAGTTTATGTTTTGGTATAATTAGATTAATTACGGGGACGATTCAATAAGAAATTGTTTACGTTAAACTTGAAGACGAGAATATTGTAGTCCGCTGGAAAGCACGCCAGCGGAACAGAGTTACACAGTCGGGCAGTTCCAGGAAAGAAGCTGTGTTGATGGAATCCACATTTAGGTTTAGGCAGAGAGTGTACGGAGCAATCACGTTGACATACCGGTTCTCGCCATATCACCGAAGTTAAGCAACGTTCAGTCTGACCAGTATAAGATGGGTGACTATTTGGGAATGCTAGGCGCTGTATGTGCCTTTTGGGAAGATTGGGTGTGATGCTAGCAGACTCACCATGAAAAATGAACTCTTCGCTACAAAAGCATCTACAAAGTTGTAGATGGCCTATGCCTCTCCAGGGGTTCAAGGCTATGGATGGATGAACCGATAGAGAGTGGGGAAATTGACTAATACATACATACATACATACATACATACATACACTAATAGACGTGCACTTTATATAATAGAACGAACCTGAAAAAAAGAGTAGTTGCAACTTGGACGAAGGCTTTGTAGTAGGATTAAGAGGTATTATGTTGCTTTCAAAAGCTAATCTTTAATTATAATTCCGAAAATAAGATAGTCATTTTGGCTAAACGAGTGTTTTTTTTCTTTTTTTTGTTAAAAATTGGCTAGGAAGTACAATAGATCGGAACTAAAAATCTAAATCCAGATTCGAGTGTAAACTTATTTTAATTGCAGGAAAACAATGGAGGAAATGCTTGGTTACTTAGGAATACTTTTTTAGTTGTAGAGTGATGAGATACAACAGCTAGGATAAGAATAACTTAACCATTTGTTACAGTAATTTTTAATTCGTTTTTGCATTCAGTTTATCAAAATATCAAATCTTGGCGAGGATTATGTCATTTTATCCAAACCCGTTGCTGTAACGTAACAGGTTTACATACGGGACCCATTCCTTGTATGCAGTCTACGTCGCAAGGAACAGAAGGCAAAGAATTATCCGACTCTTTTTTGTTTTGTTTAACAGCGATATCTATTTACGCATTCTCCTACCAGACGTGACTTCTCGTTACGGCCGTGACGCCACCCACGTCTCTAACATGCACGGTAACGTGCTCTCTTACGTGTTCCTGAAGGAGCTCTCAAATGTGAGCTCGAACGTGCTCCTCTGCCTTTTACACATGTTCTTCCTATAGTCATTTTCCATAGTCATCTTTACGATTACGTCTTTTCGCAGTTTGTATAAATTTGCATACGCGCGTCCGAGCTCTGTTGCATTGCACCGTCCTATATTTTTATCAGAAAAGTCTGACATTGGAAAGTAATCGTCCAGTCTCACCTGTCTACGCCAAAAGCAGTGAAAAATAAAAAGAAACTCAGTATTTATTTTAGTGGATTTCCGTTGCTATTATGCGTGAAAAATAAATACATTATTTTGCTGTCTGGCATTTCTATTAGTAAATATCGTTAGTCATCTGGAAGCAAGTATGGCGCTGATGTGTTTCTCTTAAGCAATCGCACCTAACCTAACTTTGTCACTTCATGAAACAGCTATGAGAGCAAAATAAAATATCATGGTTCAGAAATAGCCGTCAAATTTCATGGGTTAGTGCTTCTTGCTTATAGGCAAATAAATCCCCCAGAATTTCCTATTTTAAATTTTATTTTCCAATTACTCATTTTATTTATTTATTTATTTATTTATTTGCGGATTAGTCCACTGTGTGATATATCCGTGAAAAAAGGACAATTAGTCTATGATGTTTAATTTATAATATACTAGCCTGAGTGTCGGGCGTTGCCCGGGGGTTTGAAGGTGTGTGTTGAACAAAAAAAAAAAATTGGTAGTAGGCAGGCAGGCTCGAACCCCTACCGCGAAGGAGGAAAACAAAGTGAAAGAAAAAACCGTGAACGTCTTTGCTGTTGCGTCCATCGCAAAACCGGAATTGACGAACGTCAAAATTAAGGGCATTTAATAAAAAAGAGTTGCTGATTTTTTAAAGATATCTGCGAAAAAGCGACTCCCTTCTAGAAAACTGCCTCGTCGAGAGTGAAAGAATTAATGTTTTGGGGCATTTTTTCGCCCGAAGGGTCAGCTTCAACAAATATCCATTTTGTGAAAATTCCTTTCATCTGTCGAAGGTTTTATGCATACATACATACATACATACATACATACATACATACATACATACATACACTAATAGACGTGACATTTATATAATAGATTTTGTTTTCATTTTAAATAAACTCGATTAAACTTTATTTTATCTCTTAAAAAATACAAATACTTTACTTAAGCTCATCACTGACACTAAGTCCGCGTTAAAACATCCCTTCTTAAGGAAACGTCGTAACGAACCTGAAAAAAAAGAGTAGTTGCAACTTGGACGAAGGATTTGTAGTAGGATTAAGAGGTATTATGTTGCTTTCAAAAGCTAATCTTTAATTATAATTCCGAAAATAAGATCTAAGCTAAAAAAAAAAATAGCAAAACCCAGTAAAAATATTATTTGTCAAATAATCAGCAAAATTACAATTCAATTTACAAAACTAAGAAAATAATACGAAAAAAGACAAACAAAAACAAAAAAAAACAAAAAAAAACAAAAAAAAACAAAAAAAAAACAAAAAAAAACAAAAAAACAAAAAAAAAAACAAAAAAACAAAAAAAAACATGATCTCTCATCGTGTACAATGTTAAATACAAATAGTCAATACAATTAAGGCTTGAATATAAGCAACATAAATTTTTTAGCTGTGGTTTGTTGTAATCTAACAGCTTTTATAGCCTGAGTGCACTTAATCGGATGAGATGTTTGCTGTGATAAGATATATAATTTATTATATATCATATATAAAGTAGAACTCCGAGATACGGCATTAAAAATTAGTAACAAAATACAGTACAGTATATACTACACATGTATATAATCAAATAACATTATGAATAACACGTTAAGGCGGGACAAATACCATAATCAGGGGCTGGAAAACATCGTATTTGACATCGTAACCTGGAAAAACCGTATCTACTGTAACTTTGACTATTCGGTTAGGATATCGCATAGTGTTGTTGTTTACGACCAATTTGCATGCAGGTATTTTGTCAGTATAATCTGGGACCTTTGATGATCGTAGCTAGTCACAGTTTTAGGCAATTAATGTTAAAACTTTTGTAAATTACAAAAATGCATGCATTCTACTTTTATCCATGAGGAAAAAAGGTGTTCGGCCTACCTTAATTTTGATTTCTGGTTGCTCAGATTAAGATACAACTACGATGATTCGAAAAATAAAACTCGGTACTTACCTACAAAAGAAATAAGAAAAGAGTTTTAAGTTATAGACTCGAAATGATTTCAACATATGTGGCTTTTTTTTCAAATTCGTTTATAATTGCGCTGTGAATTGAAAACACTGTTAATACACGTTTCAAATCACTGGAATAACATAAAAGTAAAGCAATTGAAATCATTCGTTACGATTTATGTAAACATAATTATACGTTCAATGTGAATAGAAAAAAATGATTAATGACATTTCAAAGCATGAAAACAAATGAAACAATTCAAATCAGAGTTAATAAAGTTGCTTAACAAAAGACATGAGATCATTGTGAATTGTAGACACCTGTCGAATGCTATTTAAAAATAGGAAAGCATAACCTACTTCTGTGACCAAACCATATGTGATGGTTGAAAATTACATGAGTAATGCTACATTAGAGCGGAATTAGACTCTTTTTTATTATGTAAACAATCCTGGGCACTTACCAGTGGTCTTGCTGATCCAAACTTTTTGGTTGGTAACGCAAAATACAAGAGGAAAAAGAATAACGTCGGGAATAAGAAGACTGAATCATAACATAATTAATAATATTGTTTGATGATGGGAACTGTGACATGATGTCGAATAGTATTGTTTTGTCGTGGATATGACGTTGAGGTCAAGGTTTTTAGGATTTTGCCGTGTGGGAAACTTGTGTGGAAAAATTCAATTTCCTTTGGGAAATCACCTCATTAATATGCACAAGTGATTTGGCCAACTTAGCCAATCAGGGCGAATCAAAGTTTGATGCAATGAAGACGGATTAGTTGAATACGAAACCCAGACTTCTAAAACTCCACACATTACATAAGGATGTGCTGACCGTTTTTCTTTAGTAAAAAAGCCAGAGGAGACCAGAACTTCCAGTTTAATTTGAGAGTCGGGGTTGCCCACTTCACCACCCGCGATATGCGGTATGCCGCCATTTTCATTGATCGGCAGATAAAGAGAGGGAAGAAAGATAATTATTTTTCAAAAATAGTCACGTTTGCGTCACAATTTAAGCAGGCTGTTTGTTGAAAGAAAAAAGATATTGCATATATTTTCCTTGCCATAATTATTTGTATCCAGAATTTATTTAATAATTAATCTTTATAAACGAGAACCCAGGGATTTACGTCTGGGGTCAATTATTTGTTACGTATGGAATTCGTGACTAACTAACAAGTGAATTATACCAATTGGAGAAATTTCTTTCAGGAGACAGCTAGCAAGAAAGAGTGAGAGAGAGAGAGAGAGAGAGAGAGAGAGAGAGAGAGAGAGAGAGAGAGAGGACTCAAACCCAGCGCCCACGAAATACTGCCCGCGAAAAGAGTATTTCTGGAGACTTAAGTTGTTCACTTTGTTTTGTTTTTTTTAATTCGTTTTTCCCCCTACAAACCACTGATGAGGCAGGAAATACACTAATCGCGCATCAACCCCGTCATCTTCGAATTAACCACGACCACTCTATTGAGCTTCCGTGGATGTTCCGAAATTTTAACCGGTAAGCACAAAGATCTTCACCATGTTATATTGGTCGCGTTTGACCAGGATACGATATTAACTTGGGTGAAATCGGAGTCTTCATCGTGTTATACTTAGAATAAATGCTACAAAACCATACTAAAAAATGAAGTATTTGATTGATTTTTGAAATACAGAACGTGTGTCTTCAGTTATTTAACTTGTTGGATTTTTTTGTATCTAAAGAAGATGCATAATATAATGAAACGTAATTTATATAATAGCAGTGAATCTACGTGTGTCCGGCTAGTAACGATACTCCTGTATGCAAATTTTATATCATGAGTATAGCTGAGGATGCTTGATTTTCAAAATTACTGATAAGATTCAAGACAGGAAATACAGTCATGTATTAAAGTATTCTTTATAGTTGCCTTCATGTAAAAAAGATTACTGATAATAAAGATTAAAATAAAGAATACCTTTCACTGAAAATATGGGCACACGGTTGTTCCATTATTATTATTATTGGCTCACAAGGAGCTTTCACACAGGTCATCAAAGATCTCTTCTTGACGACAGCTTGTGGTGTTCCCTTCAAGCTGAGTGACAATAAGTCTCCCTCGGTTTCCTGTACTCTCCACCTCTTTCGATAACATTTGCAAATAAATTTGCATTATCGCAACAGCTTCTTGCCATTGGTTACTCGCTGGCAGAAGCTATTGGTTTTCACTTGAATTAGAGTGACAATAAGCCTTTCCAAGTTCTGGAAGTACTTGTAAATAAATGTCTGTTGTTTCAACTGAAAAAGTGTCGAATTATTTCCTTGTGTTTGTTTCCTTGCAACTATTTACATAAAACATGCGGATTCAGAGAATTGCCATGTCAAGACTATGGATTCACGCATATGCTTTCGTGTAACCAATATTTATCATTTTTTCTCCTACTTTTGCTTTTATCTATAGATAAGAGGTGAAGCGTCCATGTTTTCTTGTTCCTGTATCCATTTTTTGTTCATCTGAAGTCGTGTATGATTATTAAGTGAGGGGAAAATTTGTTATAGTAAACTGTATAGTAACTTTGTATTATTATTATTATTATTATTATTATTATTATTATTATTATTATTATTATTATTATTGTTGTTGTTGTTGTTGTTTTTGTTGTTGTCGTAATTATTATTGTTGTTGTTGTTGTTGTTAATATTACTATTATTATTATTATTATTATTATTATTTCTTGTTATTATATTTTTTATAATTATTGTTGTTGTTGTTGTAATAATTATTATTATTATTGGTGTTATTATTATTATTATTATTTTTATTATTATTGCTGTTGTTGTAATTCTTCTTCTTAGTATTATTGTTGTTGTTGTTAATATAATTATTATTATTATTGTTGTTGTTGTTGTCCTAATTATGATTGTTGTTGTTGTTAATATTACTATTATTATTATTTCTTGTTATTATTATTTTTTATTATTATTGTTGTTGTTGTTGTAATAATAATTATTATTATTGGTGTTATTATTATTATTATTATTATTGCTGTTGTTGTTGTAATCCTTCTTCTTAGTATTATTGTTGTTGTTAATATAATTATTATTATTATTATTATTATTGTTGTTGTTGTAATTATTATCATTGTTGTTGTTACTATTATTATTATTATTATTTCTTGTTATTATTATTTTTTTATTATTATTGTTGTTGTTGTAATAATTATTATTATTATTATTGGTGTTATTAT
This sequence comes from Euprymna scolopes, assembly GCF_053919585.1. Lineage (NCBI taxonomy): Eukaryota > Metazoa > Mollusca > Cephalopoda > Sepiida > Sepiolidae > Euprymna > Euprymna scolopes. Next base: position 129,448,291 of record NC_136500.1, on the reverse strand, counting down.
TATTATTATTTATCATTATTATTGCTGTTGTTGTTGTAATTCTTCTTATTATTATTATTGTTGTTGTTAATATAATTATTATTATAATGTATAGTAACTTTGTATTATTATTATTATTATTGTTGTTGTTATTTTTGTTGTAATTGTTATTATTATTAATATTATTATTATTAATATTATTAATATTATTATTATTATTATTATTATTATTATTATTATTCGCAAAGGCATCACACAATCAAAAATGTAAATCTGTCCTTCCTTCCCCACTTGCTCGTGTCTAGTTTTATAATCTTGTTAGTAGCATTCACTAATTATGTGGTTTATTGTTTCATCTCGTTGTCCACAGTTTGCATTCGTTGTTTTCTTGTGCTTAGTCGGGCTTTGCTTTGATATAGTTTGTTTTAATTGCGGTTGTTGTTGGCGGTTCAGTTTATCTCTTTAGGTTTCCTTTTTGTAGCAATGTTCATTTTTCTTATGAATCGTACGCGTAGCTGTTTCTCTTTCCCCCCTTTTTTTCTTTTCTTCTTTCTTCTATTTATTTTTCAGTATCTCTTGCTGAATGATTAGACTTTCTGTGTTCTGTATTATGCATTTTTCTATTTCTTTTTGTGTGTATGTGTGTGCGCCATTGATACAGTCTACAGTACAAACCAGCCCTCTTCTCCTGTCTTTCATTTTTACATAGAGTAAATCAGTATTACACTGCTGGTGTATTGCATAGTGCATACTCATGAGTTTTATGTTCACCTTTGCTGAGATGCCCCAGCTCTTCTTTGGTCTAACCTTTAAACCGCCTTGAATAACTTATTATTATTATTATTATTATTATTATTATTATTATTATTATTATTATATAAAATAATATTGTGAATAAATAATTTCATATTCTATATGCAATACATATGAAAGATAGTTTATTCTTTGTTGTTTTTTTGCAAATAGTTTGAGATCGTGCGTATACATGAGATAGTTTATTCTTTGTTTTTTTGCAAATGTTATTACATTATATAAAATAATATTATGAAATGCATAGATAATTCCATATTCTATATGGATATGAACACAATACCTATGAAAGATGAAATGCATAAATAATTCCATATTCTATATGGATATGAACACAATACCTATGAAAGATGAAATGCATAAATAATTCCATATTTCATATGGATATGAACACAATACCTATAAAATATAGACTGATTGCGCAAGAAACACGAGACAATTTGAAGAGTCAAAGTAATTTGATAATGCAGCGAAAAAATCTGAGAGTTTTAAGATATGATGACATTGGAAGACTCTTCTTGTTGCCGTCGGCCATGATGCAAGCAAGCGGAAGAGAGGCGCAGCCTTCTTGAATAAATTAACGATGTCAGATTTAGACTTCATTTACTGCTGTCTATGTCAACTTGTCCCGATGGAAATGCGATGTTACTTGTTTATTAAATATTTAGTCATTTGCTATGATTACACAACTTAATTTTATGAAGATAATCATATTTTTAATGTTTAGTAAAAAACAACAACATTCACAGTTTCACTTCTATGAAACTTTTTATCGATTTAGAAATTATTATCTATTGCAATAAAAGATGAAAGGTCCTGCTCTGTCTACAAAGCTAACCTTCTGTCACATTCCCTCAATGCTGTCTTCGTGTCTTACTGCACTTGCATTGCTTAATGTAACTAACTATGACAACCCAGATTAGCAGCCAAATTAGAGTCGCTAACAACGTACTACGCTTAAAAAATATAAAACATATTTGCTCTGCAACAGTATTGAGCACTCTCATCAGGTTTTTACTAATTATCAGTTTTACCTTATATATACATATATATATATACATATATGTATATATATAATATAATTATCCACTGATATGTGCTATGCCGTCTATGACTCATAAGAATGGTCAAATCTAACGAGATTCCAATATATATATATATATATATATATATATATATATATATTTGTAGGTACAGAATTTCTTCAAACTGCTTATATATATATATATATATATATATATATATATATATATATATATATATATATATTTGTAGGTACAGAATTTCTTCAAACTGCTTATATATATATATATATATATATATATATATATATATATATATATATATAACCAAACAGATAAAACGGTAATAAAAAATAACACACGTATGTATATATATATATATATATATATATATATATATATATATATATATATATACATATATGTTTGTGTGTGTTTGTGTGTGTGTGTATATGTGTGTGTGTTATTTTTTATTACCGTTTTATCTGTTTGGTTACATATGTTTCAGATGTTGGACCATGTTTACGATGCAAAAGCAATCGTAAAACCTTACAGAAATTGTTATTAGGAAGAAGTGTTTTAGCAGAAATACGTAAAAAGAGGCTGTTGGATCGTAAACATGGTCCAACATCTGAAACATATGTAACCAAACAGATACAACAGTAATAAAAAAATATAACACATATTTGCTCTGCAATAGTATTGAGCACTTTCATCAGGTTTTTACTAATTACCAGTTTTACCAAATATATGTATATGTATATATATATATATATATATATATATATATATATATATAATATAATTATCCATTGATACGTGCTTTGTCGTCTACGACTCATTAGAGTGGCCGAATCTAACGAGATTCCACATATATATATATATATATATATATATATATATATATATATATATATATATAAATGTTTGGAGGTACAGCATTTATATACAGTTTTGAATAAAATAGGCGGAAGTTTCTCAAGAGCTCTTTCGGCTATCACTCATCAGGAGAAAATCGATAGCGTACAAAATAAT